>NW_013952411.1:886675-898590 GCF_001266775.1 Austrofundulus limnaeus | reverse complement strand
TAATAATAATGCATTTTATTTATAAAATGCCTTTCAGGACACCCAAGGACGCTGTACAATAGGAAAAACGTAAAATGAAAAAAAAAAGCTGTAGATAGATATAATGATAAGGGTAGTGTGGGAGAAACAGAAATATGGAGTACAGAACAGTCATATAATAAAATACAATAATGCAGACAAATTGAACAATAGGGTTTTGGGGAGAAACGTCGAAGTGAGGACAACAAAAACAGACATACAGTATATTGAAAATCGGAGTTAACAGTTGTAGACTAGGTAGATTAGTCATTAGCTTGTCTCTCTTATCAGAGGTATAATCTGAAGTCACTCAGAAGTATCTGCAACAGGTAAAATACTAACTGTTGACATTTTTACAGAACACCATTTTAACATCAGAATTRCTGCTTCAATGCAAACTGTATGTAGCACAGGATAAAATTGGCATTCCCTGGTGATTTGGAGCCTTTTGTCTTGTCTTTGTCCAGTTGGTCAGTATCTGCAGACTTTCCATTTTGTACCTGTTGTCCAGGGATTGTGTGAGCAGCTCGTGATGGGAGGTGCGTTCCTCGTCCCCTGTTTGCTTCAGATTTCTGCAGCTAATGCAGGTCAAACACCAGACGTGGCGGCCACTGATATATGCCATAAGAGAGTACTGGATACCCTAAAGTAATTATGGCAGCAACCAGATTTTTTTTTGTTTTTTGTTCTCTTCATGATTTCCCCGGGCATCTCTTTTCAAAAGGAGGACAATACGTGGAGTCATTTCTATATTTTTGTTTATTTTACTCACACCCAGAACACAGCTAATAACCCATGAAGGTTTTTTTTTTTTCCTGAAAGGTAGACCCAGTGCAGCCAGATGAGAAAGGTCAACACTAAAACAAAACAGATCAAGTTTTTGTTTTGTAATTGGGTTTCAAGAAGAGTTCTTATTAGTGGATTTTGCAGAAAATAATTCATTTCTAAAGACTGTAAACAAAATTAAACAGCTTTTTTATTTTTATTTTTGTGTGTGAGCTGAAGGCCTGGGTGAGAGATTTGACTTGGATCTACAAAAAAAAAGTTTGATCCATTTAAGAGCAATTTAATTCTAGTAGGATGGATTCATTCACAAAAATTCCTCATGAAACTGAATAGGATTAAAGTGTCAAAAGTTCATTGTGTTCATGTCGAGAATAACAATACATAAAATATAAACTGTTTTGTTCCTCTCCGCATATGTTTGGTTGCAGAAAATATGACAATGAGAGCTTTGAAAGATTTTTCGAATCCATCTTGTAGTTTCAGGAAAAACAAAAACAGGGTTAAAAAATAAAATTGGACCTCCACTTCCATCCAGGAAGCGTTCTCAAAAATGAAACGAAGAAGGTCTTCAGCTTCAGAATAAAAAATCCAGTTGTTTTATTTATTTATTTATTTATTTATTTATTTATTTATTGATCATGACCTGAAAGACTGAGAATCTTCACCGTCTTCTTGAGGTTTCTCACATTTTTACCACGTTCTCCAAAAGTTTTCAAAAAGATTTGTTTTTTTTTTATTTCTATTCATACAGTATAAAATCACAGAGAACACAAAAATTTATAACTGCCTGATTTTAAAATGTACTTTGATGAAACTATACAAACTGCTTAAATTATGTTACAGACTATAAGTAATAAAATAATCCATTTATGAACTGTATGTGTTTAGATGTATACTTTAATATATTTATTAATTGATTTCTGAAACAAATGAAATTAAAACTCACATTTCTCCGTCATGTTGATCTTTCTCCATGTTTTAAATAAATGTTTTTAGAAACATTAAGCTTGCAGCGATGTGCTTCTTCATCTTATTTTTAGATGTAAATGTCCCGACCTCCTGCAGATGATAATCTCACTTTCGACTTTCCACACAAAAACCTCTGCTTGAACCTTCCTGTGTTACATTTGTTTAGCTCCTTGCATTGTGCATTTTTCTGAATACTCTGGCTTCTTTCCAATTTTCAAAATAATATATACATATTTTTAAGTGATTTGAAGATGATGTTCTGGGTAGTAAGCATGCATGGTTGTGTCTTTATGGTGGTCCTGTGATGAACTTAATAATATCCTCCTGCGATCCATAGCTGGATAAAACAACCACAGAAAAAAAAGATGCTTTTTATTATTGTTTGAACACATGAAAAAAGTGTCCTGACTCTTTAAAATTGTCACATTTTTATTTATCTATGAAGATATTCTGAATTTTAAATTTCAAATCCAGGTCTGCAATCAGCACTGATGAACAAACTTAAAATTAAAAAGAAATATTCAATTACGGTCACCTTTTATCTGTAGACAATGATGATTTAAATATTATCAGTGATGAATGACATTGTTATTGTTTATGTAATGTATTTTATAGAGCTGAAAGTTTTCTTTTTACGGTTTATTCTGTCTGCRCGGTTCGCTCACAGAGGTGCTGCTCTCTCTTTAGCTCTCTTTTCTTCTTTCACATCGAGGACAGAAACTGCACCTGCTGTTGCTTTCTGCCACATAATAGTATAAATTCACTGATTTGAAACTTTGACATCACTTCTTATCAYGCCGGAGAACAAGAAGCCGGGAGGGGGCACGGGGCAGCCAAGCTGTGAATAGACCTCATCAGTGAGGGTGAGGGTTCACATCCTTATATTAGTTATACAGGAGTCACCCTCCCCGACCTAAGGCAAATAAGCCACTTAACGCAATTATTTGCAATCACTAAAGGTGGTATTCATTATAAAAAAAAAAAATTCTTTCATGCCTCAACATAATTTCCTATTGTTCATGTGAAAATGGCGACCAAAAGAGCATTTTAAGTGTTATTATAGAACGAAGTGTATTTTTTTAGAAGCCCGCTTCAAAGTCTGAATAAACTTTTTTTAAATTGTGAGATAAAACTCAGCTTTACAGTGCGCTGACCCACGCTGAGGGAGAAAATGGCAGGCTTCTGGAGCACATTGTATTGGGCATGATTTGTAAATAGGAGCTTTTGAAACACAGCACAATGCCCCATCATGAATATTTCAGCAGTTACACATTTTAAGCTATTGTAATCCTTGGACTGTTTGTATTAACCTTATCAGGAGGTATTGTGGTTTGAAATATTTCATCTGGAGAAAAATCATCTCAGTTGCGCGAGATGAGCGATTGTGCCAAAGTTTCTCTGTGGTGTTTATCTGTGCATCTGCCTTTGTTTGATTACAGTTTCAGGAACAGARGCCGTCACCCTCCTATCTGTGCCGGCCGTATAATGTGCCGTTCGGTAACGCATGCCAAATATGTGACTAATTAACAGTTCTCTCACGTTGCTATATGTTTTTTCGCTTCACAYATTTCTGCCTTCCAGATAGTAATGCAATTAGGCGCAACATTTTTTTTCCTCTCCTCACAAAATTGCTTAAGTAGATGTAATTAGGCAGTGAATGTTTGATGAGGAGAACAAAACTTATAGAATATCCATGAACCTTCGTGCTGGAACAGCTTAAAGTTTCTATAAGAGATGTGCATCTGGAATTTTATACAATACTCCATATGACCATAAGGAACATGATTTCTTGCTTTAATTGCTTCTCTGCTTGCCAGTGAATTAGCACCCATGGATTTTAGCCATTTTAGCTCAAAATTTGTCCTTCCTGTTAACATGGACCAAGATTAAAAGGTGCAGGAAAAAAACAGCAACAATTTAAAACAAATCGTTTGTCAATATTACATTTATTCATATTTTAAAAAACGGTTGACCAAAATGGTTTGCAGTACAGTCMAGGACTTTTGTCATTAAAAATAAAAGTAAAAACATTGGGAAACACACAATAAAACCAAAACATCATCATAATTGAACCTCAAACTCTGCCTCAATCAAAAGCCAAACCTCTGGATTTTATTTTGGATCTAGGAACATGTACAAAAAACTGTTTGGTGGACCGAAGTGCTCTTAATGGGATGTGGATGTAAAAAAGATTGATTATATACACTCACCGGCCACTTTATTAGGTACACCACGCTAGTAACGGGTTGGACCCCCTTTTGCCTTCAGAACTGCCTCAATTCTTCATGGCATAGATTCAACAAGGTGCTGGAAGCATTCCTCAGAGATTTTGGTCCATATYGACATGATGGCATCACACAGTTGCCGCAGATTTGTCGGCTGCACATCCATGATGYGAATCTCCCGTTCCACCACATCCCAAAGATGCTCTATTGGATTGAGATCTGGTKACTGTGGAGGCCATTTGAGTACAGTGAACTCATTGTCATGTTCAAGAAACCAGTCTGAGATGATTCCAGCTTTATGACATGGCGCATTATCCTGCTGAAAGTAGCCATCAGATGTTGGGTACATTGTGGTCAAAAAGGGATGGACATGGTCAGCAACAATACTCAGGTAGGCTGTGGCGTTGCAACGATGCTCAATTGGTACCAAGGGGCCCAAAGAGTGCCAAGAAAAGATTCCCCACACCATGACACCACCACCACCAGCCTGAACCGTTGATACAAGGCAGGATGGATCCATGCTTTCATGTTRTTGACGCCAAATTCTGACCCTACCATCCGAATGTCGCAGCAGAAATCGAGACTCATCAGACCAGGCAACGTTTTTCCAMTCTTCTCTTGTCCAATTTCGATGAGCTTGTGCAAATTGTAGCCTCAGTTTCCTGTTCTTAGCTGAAAGGAGTGGCACCCGGTGTGGTCTTCTGCTGCTGAAGCCCATCTGCCTCAAAGTTCGACATGTTGTGTGTTCAGAGATGCTCTTCTGCCTACCTTGGTTGTAACGGGTGGTTATTTGAGTCACTGTTGCCTTYCTATCAGCTCGAACCAGTCTGCCCATTCTCCTCTGACCTCTGGCATCAACAAGGCATTTCCGCCSACAGGACTGCCGCTCACTGGATGTTTTTTCTTTTTCGGACCATTCTCTGTAAACCCTAGAGATGGTTGTGCGTGAAAATCCCAGTAGATCAGCAGTTTCTGAAATACTCAGACCAGCCCTTCTGGCACCAACAACCATGCCACGTTCAAAGGCACTCAAATCACCTTTCTTCCCCATACTGATGCTCGGTTTGAACTGCAGGAGATTGTCTTGACCATGTCTACATGCCTAAATGCACTGAGTTGCCACCATGTGATTGGCTGATTAGAAATTAAGTGTTAACGAGCAGTTGGACAGGTGTACCTAATAAAGTAGCCGGTGAGTGTAGAGTATGATGAGACCAAACCTTTAAAAACTTTAAAAGTCAACAGTAAATTCTTAAAATTAATTCGCAAGTGGACAGGAAGCAAACAGAGAAACCAGGACATTTCAAACTGGGTTTTGTCAAAAGGTTGTAAACAACAGTAATCTTACCTGTCGTAGATAGATTTTTGAATGGCCTCAGTTTGGAGTTCAGTTCTAACCTGATTTTGCTAACAGAATTCTGTTCAGGTTGAAATATGAACAGCATCCAGTTGTAACATTTCTTGTCTAACCTGCAGCACTTATGAATATAATATCTCTGCTGAAATATCCATGTAATATAATCTTGATTGTGATAGTGACTCTTGAGATTGGAGCTGTTTTAAATGGTAACAACTCATTCTGATGTTGGTTTCCCTCTTACTGGCTTTTAGCTCTAGCCTGGTAAAAACCAGCCCCTTGTTCTTCGCTTTGCTTCATACAAGAGTCTGGAACCTCGGCTATTTGAAACGATTGCTTGCTGGAGGYKTGGCCTCCGTTGAAGTTTAAAATGATTGGATCTGATGTACCCAGTCGTGTTATGATTAGTGTCTGTGTTGATGTTTTGTTCTAGTTTTCTGTCTTGTTATCTATCTTCATCCTCCTGTCTGCCTTGCTCCAGCCCCGCCCACTCACACCTGGTCCTCATGTTCCTCCCCAGGTGTTTCCTGTTTGTGCTCGTTAGTCTCACCTTTATATTCTGTGTCTTGTCTTCACGTCCCTGTCGGATCATTGTTTGGTATTGTGCTGTGTTGTCCGGCCTGGTGTTTCTAAGTTTTTTGAGTCTGCACCACGTCAAGATTTTTGTAAGTTTTTTGAGTTTTCCATCACCTTTTTTTCAGTAAATCCTTTTTGGAAAGCCTAAGTACTGCCTGCACCATGGGTTCATTCCTGCCTGAAATTCATAAATCGCTAATGTTTGGCCGTGACGTCTGTAGCGCACCAGCTGTATTGCGAAGGAAGCTAAGCTAAGAAGCTAACCAGACATTGCTCTGTAAATAACCATCCCCTACTGGGAAGAGAGAAGTACAGAGCTGAATGAAAATAGCTGTAAATGAGAGCTGCAGGCTTTGCGAGACAAATTTAATTTAATTTGGAAGCCTTGTCAAAACGACCTGAATGGCTTCATTCACTTCCTCCGCTGCTGCTGCTAAACTACAGCCGGACTAAAATGGCGCAGAAAATTGACATCATCATTCAAACTTTTCCGCCTCTTCACTGATTGGTTGAAATTCTACTGGAGAACAGGGTTGGGCATAATCGTATCGTGTGTGATTAATCATCATACAAGCACTAATCGATTATTTTTTGGCACTTGACGATTAATACGATTAGTCCGCTCTGTGCTCCTCTCTACTTCAAATATGACGAACATTAAAAAAAGGTTCTGTAATTTATCTATCAACACAATTTAAAATTTGATGTATAGCCTGAAGTCGGTAAATTTGACACAATCTGGAACAAATTTTTATTAAGAGCAAATCTTTCCCACTAAACTGGTAATATGACCAGGACATAAGGGTGTCAGGGACTCCAGGGGATTAATCGTCAAATTAATCGTTATCGGCTAAATACCACAATTAATCATGATTAATTTTTTTGGCAATATTGCCCAACCCTTCTGGAGAAACCTTTGTCTATGGGAGAAATCCCAGGCGGAGCAGAGAAGGGAGATTAGCATCCAGCAGAACTGCAGGGAGGCAATGGCCAGGCTGTTCTAGCTCATCAGACTGGTCAGAATTAAACTACAGTTCTCCAAACTGAGGCCGTTTAAAAGGTTAATTATATCAGGTATATGATTTTTATAACCCGAGAGCTTAACTGTCCCAGTAAGTTCCTAAACAGTCCAAATATTCCAATTATTCTTCCGTGTTTTGATTCATTTACATTCAATTTTTTCATTAAAACTTTAAATAACTTTAGTGACTTATTAAAACATGTTCAACTTTTTGTCACRTTATTTGCTACCGGTAATTGGATTATGGCCAATCCAGAAAAATGGGTGGTTGTGGTTTAGGGACAAAAGCAAGTTACTTGAAGGGTTGCAGGTTCAATCCCAGTATACTGTACAAGAGGCAGGGTACACCCTTGGACAGGTCATAAGTTTACATGACAATCATTTACACTCTCACCTCCAACCAGGGACAATTTAGTTACCAAGTAATCTAACCTGTTTTTAGTTTGTGAGGGAGCTAATTGCTGTTTACCTTTAATCGTRTATCTCTTAAATGTATTTTTTCTACAGTTTTAAAGGCTTCTTGTAGCATCTTGCATCATAACTCAAGCTCAGCCGTAACTGAGGAAGCAGTTGAGGCAACCTTTGCTTCCCCGCACACTCAGCTGAGAAAATGTGCAGTGGTATGCACATCTGTGTGAAAACTGGAGGCAGCATGATGCGTCACAATCGCCTCTGATCAGTTACAATGGGAATAAATAATTCATGCAGCAGGAAATGAGTCTAATTAGCAGGCAGTTTGGGTCCTTTGATAAAGCCGAGGACTAATTCTGTGAAGGGCAGGAAGCTCTGTCATCAGTCAGCCCTGAACAGATTAGCATCTATTATGAATGAGGGACGGGCACCCTGGTGAAACCAAGTGTGTCCGAGAGACAAACTTAATAACTCCTGCGATGGGACGTACTCCCCCGCACCTCCCACCCCCCCGCCACCCTTACATCCACCCTCTCATCAGTCAACGCCRCCATCCTGCAGGTTTATTGTGTGCCGTTAGCAGCGTGCTGGAATCCGCTGCTCCGTCCGTCACCCCGACAGCTGTGGAAACACATTCTCCACGCAGCGTAAGGAGGATCCAGCTCACGCAAACACAGGGCGCCCTTTGACCCCCTCCTCCATGCCTGTTTTCCTTACGCCGCTCATGCAAATACGGCTGAACCAGTTTTCGTTTTTTACAGGACTGTGCTGCGAATTCTGAGAAGCCATACAGATGCTGAACCAAAAAAATGGTGCCACACCTCACCTTTTTTTTTTCTCCGCAAGAATTACACGATTGAGGCCAATTAGAACTGAGCCAATTGTGACAAGCAAAGGTCCCAGATTCGGGGAGAGAGGGACAAGCGTGGGCGGGGTAGACCTGTCAGCCCCACAATGACTGAGATAACAATAAATAGCTAATAATGGCACTTAATGAGCTTGATTAAGTTGATTTGTTTCGGAAAAAGTGCGACAAATTGTGAATGTAGGTGATGTGATGAGAGATTGATTTTAATAGACAGAGAATACTGTTGGGCTTTTGCTGCACAACRGGGAAGGCTGCAGAGGGGAAATACGTTACAGATAGACTTTGAATGGATTCTCATGAGAAATATGAGAGATAATTAGGTAAATTTCACTCAAACATACATCTTTCAGTCAAGGACACGGTGATGAACACGTTATATTTCTTACTATATGTTTCCAAGAAACGGCTGCTCTGATTATTTTCACGTTTCCAACAAGTGCAGTATGTTCATACAGTATATGAATGTGGTTAAATGCTATAATGGGAGCAGTAATGACTGCCAGATAATTATCCCTCCCACTCAGACTTGACGGCTGCTGAATTTCTTTCATTTCACCACATAATTGTCTGTGATTGAACTGGAGATTTTATATAGTTCTCTGTTCTTTCAGGCAGAGTTGACTTTCCACCGTGATGCTGGAGGATGTCACGGGGCCCTACAAGTCTCCCGAATTGCCCCGTAAATAACAAGCAATAGTGAGCAAAGTTTCCCCCGGCTTTGAATACGCCGCTGCCAATTTTCCCTCGAAAGCCGCAGAAAGTCAGATGAAGGGAAGTTTAATTAAGTAAGAACCTGTTGAGGAAGATTTCCAATCATGGTCTTCAGAATGAGTGCATTCAGTATATTCATCTCCAGGCGATACGCTCTCTCTTTATCCAAGTGAGAGCTGCAGTTCTCTAGAGGGACCCCGGTTAATTGAATACATTAAAGTACGGCGCCCGAGGCTTTATTTATTTTTCTACTTTAGTCAGACTTGTTTAAAGGAGACCAACTGCTGATGTTTGGCCCCTTCTAGAGATTAAATGGTCTCCACACTGGGAGTGGTGTGCAGGAGTGGTTTTGAGAAGAAATCTGATTTGATCCACTGCTTTCTCTATTCACCGAAGCCCCTGAGAGTGAGCCSAGTTTGTGTATTTGGCAGCCGTTCAAACGTGCATCTTGGCCCTCAGGACTGAGTCTCATTTTGCCTCTGAGACACTATATAGAAAACTGTGTTGGTTTAACGTCTGGCTTCTGCTCATGCCACATATTTTCACACTTGTRACTTCTACAGCCATTTTCACACAAGACTTTCTGCAAACGTGAGCAAACGTGACTTATACTTAAATGTGATTTACACACGTGATGATATGTAAAACTTTTCTGTCAAGTTTATTTGTTTGAGAGTTGTTTTTCAATCATTTTTAAGTTATTTTCTATAGAGTTGAACAGTCAGTATCTTACCTGCAACACCCAGCATCTTCTCACCCGTAAAGAAAACAAACATATGAACTTCACCTGTGGTAAATTACATTTTCACATATGAAAATAACAAAACATGTTTTGTCCTCGTGCTTTAGAAATATTTTCAACATGTTTGTGTGATCACATGAGAATAATATTAAAGTCCTTTTGGGGGGGAGGGGTATTTCTAAGGACCATTTGGTTGAAGTGTCAAGCTCAGTTGATGTCATTAACAATCAGTATCTTACCTGCAGCAGATGGCTGTCAAGAGCCCTCTCAGTTGGTGGAAAAAGCTAAAGGGTTTAATAAAAGCTTAAGCTAACAGACTTCTGTCAAATTAAAACAGCGACAATATTTTTACAAATTACAGTGTTCTATGCAGACCACGAATGAACTTTGTCATGATTAATATTTGTGGTATTTTGAAAACATTTGGTCAAGCTTARGTCTGTTATATTCTTAGGTACAGTTTGTAGCAAACATTAACATCAGGTTTTCAGAAACTTTGTGTTCAGATATTAAAAGGAACCATCATTCCATAGTTCAGAAGTTAATAGGTGCTTTATTATGTAAGTAATATTTAATTCTAAAAACGTTTTTGATAATCTAAATGTGTATTTTTTAGCTTGAAAATGTTTTTATTGCAGCTAAGAAAGACTGATTTTAATCCTGTCTCTCAATATGCAAATTATTTTGCTACATCTTTTCATCTTTTAATAATTAGTCACTAAATTGTCACAGAAAAAATTCAAATGTGTCAAATATCCCAGAGAAGCAATGTAACGCATTTGTCATCTACAAAATCAGCGAGAAAATTTGGAGTTCTCAAAATTAAATGTATTTATTGCAAATTTAAAAATGTTATCCTAAACAATGGTGTGTCAAATGATACAGTTTGACATRGTTTACTCCTGTAGTTTTCCAGATAAATTGATACTTAATTCTGAAGTGTGGCTATGCACTGAATGTAAATAAAACACTGGAACGAATCAGCCAAAAAACCAAGAGGAAGCTTAAATCACCTGAGAGACCCACACTAAACTGGCTTTAGTTTTTGTAGGTAAACAAACAATGGCAGAAGCGAAGACTTTCAGGGAAGASGTTTTGGTAAAATWAAAGAGTGAATCTGCTGCTGAACACAGAAAAAAAAGAGAACTGTCGGATTCTTTTGTACATTTTACTCAACAAATCCAAGCATAAATATTTACCAAATCTTCCAAGAACATCACCATTGTTGACCTATTTTCTGTTATGTCTGGTTATAAAAACTCAYGTTGTTTGTGGTGTTTGTTCAAATAAAATGTATCTGAGGACACATTAACCCTCAACTTTAGAAYTGAGCAGATATTTTAGATTTTTTATAATGTTTGAGTTTCCTGTCTGTGAAGTTGCAGTGAGTTGCTCAATCAGATAAAGTTCGGCTGTAAGACACTGACTGAACTGGACAAAGTAAAACCTGTTAGCCTGGATGAGGCAGGAGTGACGGAGCAGCAGCTTGACTGCTGGACCTTGTATGAGCATCACGAACATCATGTGATGTGTGAAATTCAGACAGGACTTTTCCCCCCCTGAGGGCAGAGGGGATCAGATCCCTGGACGATACTCATTAGTCAACATGCTCCTCAGCTCCMTCGTCACATTTATCACAACGACACAGAAAACTTCCTTGCACAAGCATATTATATGCTCATTAATAACCCGGTACAACATTCMTCTTGCAGAGAGGAAATTAATTCCCAAGCTGCTGTGCACTTGTTCATTTTAATGTCAATTGTCAAAAAAAGCTTTTTCTTTGTTTTGCTTAGCAGGGTTTGCAGTGTCCATTCAATCATAGTTAAAAAGCTAATGGGACAAATTTTATTTGGCATTATTACTCGGGGTGGCGGCTGAAAGAATGTTTTGAAAGGTGAAAACTTTTTTTTAAGATAACAAATGTGACTCTTACAGGATAAAAGACAAACAAAATGTGATTTTTAATCAGAATATACAGTGGGTAAAATAAGTATTGAACACGTCACCATTTTGCTCAGTAAATATATTACTAGAGGTGCTAATGACATGAAATTTTCACCAGATGTTGGTAACAACCCAAGTGATCCATACATACAAAGAAATCAAACCATAAATGTCCAGAAATGAAGTTATTTGTAATAACCTAACCTGTATGTATGGATCACTTGGGTTGTTACCAACATCTGGTGAAAATTTCATGTCATTAGCACCTCTAGTAATATATTTAC
>NW_013952411.1:871175-883675 GCF_001266775.1 Austrofundulus limnaeus | reverse complement strand
CCCAGAATGTTTTCTCTTTTTTTTTTGTTTTGTTTTTATTTTTTTTCCTACTAAATTTGGTCAAACTGTTAGCGTTTGGAGATATTATTTGATGTCAGATGTAATGAGGGAATCATTATTTCAACATGTGCGGTGAAAGGGATCTCACACATGTTCTGCGGGACAGCTGTCGTAACAGATTTGAAATGTGAAGAATTTCAGATGAGAAGCACTCAGCGTCTGCCTGCTGATGTGTGCCGTTCTCAGGCTCGGCGAAGGCAGGCAGAGGATGCAAACTCTGTGTGAAACAACTTTACAGCTTCTAAACACTCCAAAAAAAAAAAAGAAAAGAAAAAAGTGCATGAGTGGTTTACTTTTATGGAAATCAGCATCTATATGTGAAAGTCTACACTCAAAAAAAACTTGTTGAATAAACTTAAAAGAATACATATTTGGCAAATTAGGCAATATTGTTACAAAATGATAAATGTATCTTTGAGGGTTGTTTGTTGACAGTCAGCTGGGTTGGTTGAACTAAATTTATTTACAGCGCATCTTTTTAATGGCTTCGTTTGCACCTCTAATGCACATGCTAACTGTGTTTTTGGTGAGATACCTAGGATTTTTACAGGCCCTGTTTAAAGTGGAAACATTAAAGAGTCAATTTTCAGTTTATCTAAATGAGTCTGACAAAAAAAGATTGTGAGAAGTGATTATGTGCGTGATTCACGTTGGCTGCTCTAGAAACACTAACAACGCAGTTTAACCACTTTTTTTTTTTTGTTTGGTTCGTTTTGTCCTGCCATAAAACTTTGATTGTGCTGCCAACAATACTTATTAAACTGAAACAATGAATAGAGCAAGAACAAATAAACTAAAAGAACAAGGTGACATTTTAAGAGATGAATTTTAACTCTGAACGTTCTTCCTCTGCACTCTGAAGTGACGTTAATGTTGATGTCATTTCCACCTGGTGTTGCTCATGTGGACAGATTTGGTTTTCAAATTAAGAGCGTTCCCCAATCAGATCTGTTGTCATCCATTCTAGACTGGCTAAATTAAATATTTGTTCATACAGTGGTGCCACCGGGGGGGATTTGTCGGCCACCCCCTGTAAATCTGCTGACCTGACCCTGTCTTGTTCAGCCTATTTGTGACATCAGCTTTTATAAAACTTCTGAGATTCGGTAATTTTTTTTCAWGACTTTAGCTTTTGGTGGACCACCCCAAACTTGGCCCCCATTTGAAAACATTCTGGAAACATCTCTGCGTTCAAACAGCAAGGTTCATTTTTAATTTKAATTTKAATTTAAACAAACCTTATTTTTTTATTATGCCCGCTCATTTCAAATAATCAAACTCAGTCTTCAAAGATTGAATCAAAACTAAACATTACACTGACCAATCTTGATATATAATTTAGATCAGTTAGTTCATCATGACAAAAGTCATATATTTCTGTGGAACATTTTCTTTCAACGTTTTGTTTTTTGTTTACTTGAGTGACAGTCTGCCTCGCGTTCAGCCCGTTTTTGGTGTCATATCAGTTGAACGTAACAAAACAAAGTCGCTTTACATGTTTTCTTCAACTATATGTTTTCTGCCAAATCATTTACGACCTTACAAACAGGTTTTTATTATTATTATTTTATGTAGAAACTTTTAACTCAGTAGGTGAGATAAAAGTCTTTAAATCTATTTTCAAATTTTCAGTCACATTTTAAATCAGGCACACGTGTAGTTCACAGCGGGGCTGTTTCTCACCACTCAGTCAAACTTCACAAGTTTTGTTCCAACTTGCCTTGAAAGTTCTGCGTCTATTGTTGCGTCTCCACTGGAACACACTCACTCACCTGTAGAGGTGGGAGGAGGGGTGGAAAAAAAACAACAAACAGGAAGAAGGGTTGGATGAGGTGGTCGAGTTGTGCGGGTGGGAGGAGGAGGAGGAGGAGGAGGGGGTGCCAAAGCAAACCAACACCATCCATTTATTTACCTCCCCGACACCCTCCGTCTGCTCGCCCCGCGATCCGGCGGAGGCCGTCACTTGTGTGGAGTTAATGGTGATGCAGGGCACAGCAGCATGCATAGGTGCTTTCATGACTGATTGATATTGTTAGGTTTAAGGCTATAATATTAAACAAATGGTCCATTCTAAAGGGCCCACTGGGGACTTTGAAATTCCTTGCTGTGAGACAAAAAGCGACTGCCAATGCACCACTCAGGCACAAAAAGTCAGTAAGAAAAAAAAAAACCACTCCACAGGAAAATAGAACTGCTATCTTAAAATGAAGCTGTGTGATTTGTCATTGTGAATACACTTTGTAGTGCCTTTCTGCCAGAACTTTACATTCTTTGCAGAATTACCAAGAAAAAAAGAAAAGTACTTTTAAAGTCAACTCCTTCCTCAGCTTTCACAGCATTTTGCCTTTTTTTTTTTTTTTTTTTTGTGAAGGTAAAAGTTTTGATGAAGTGGCGACACGACCAGTCCACTGAAAGCTTCCGTGGGTCCACTTGCCCCCCTCAGCCGGGCTTCGTGACCTGCAGGGAGTTCTCCGTGGCGGCCTCTGAAGGAGAGAGTTAATGAAGTAAAAATTAATGAAGCACGTGCGCGCCACCATCTCCAGGCTGCGAGCTCCTCCATGCCCCATTTGTAATGTATGGTCTCTATAAAATTATTCCAGTGTACCACCAGCTCTTATGAGCAGATTCACAGATTACAACCCTGATCATAATCGTCACACATTCCCTCCCTGCCCCCCGCACCCCCAACACCTCARCAGACCAGCTTCCCCAGTACCCGATCCCACTGGTGCTGCTGGACTTCTTCAGAACCCTTTGCTTCGACATCCTCTCTAACCCCAGAATAATCAATCAGCTTCCCATCAGCACCTGGTCTTTTTCCCTCACATAATAAGACCTCTTGGGGKTTTTTTGTGTGCTTTGAATCATTTTATTGTGTTAAATTATATGATATATAATAGTTCAAGTTTCTTTTCCCCCTTTCTCTTAAGCACTAAAGACTTGTTGAAAGTTTGAAGCAGGACAAAAAGGACCAAGTTGACAAAGTGGACCRAGTTACCTGTATTCGAGCTCCCCCTTCAGGCGATGAGGAGAACTATTCAGGCTCGACATGATGAAGAGTAGTAGGCATTTCATCACAGTATGTTCCAGTTAATTTACTGGATATTCTTTTTTGTTTTAGATACTTTTCAGTGTTATTATTTTTTTGCAGCTACTGAGTGGATTTCTTCATTGACTGCTAAATGAAAAAAATGTGATTAATGCTAAATTGTTGCACATAATTGACTGATTGATTGTAAAGCTGCAGAAGCATCCTGAAAACGAGCCCTTATTTAGATCATTGAGGACTTTTCATATGTTGTGTTTTTACAGTATTTATGTGACACAATAATTTCACATAATYATTCGAAGCTTTAAATGATCATTTTCCTCTTTTTAAAATTTGCCTTTCAACATTTTTGTTTGCAGGAACCATACACCATTTCACACAGATAATTAAAACTTTAGCTTTTTTTTTTTTTTTTACAAAAATGCACAATTCCCTGTTGGATGTTGCTTTAGATAATCCCACAGAGGCTTTCGGACGTGTGCACGAGGAACTAAATTGCCAAGTTCAGCTGCCTGATGTGCCTACCCCTCCACCTCTGTGAACAATTCTGTATTTATAATGTCATCTTATCACGCTCCCCTTGAAGGCAGCAGCGAGTGCACTTATGCCTTCCTTTGTTAGGGTGAGTTGGCAATTTCCTGTGAGATGGAGCAACTGCAGGCAGCGCTTTTCTTTGATAATGTCCCTGACACCTGGACCAAACTGCTGTTTCCATCACTTTCCTGGCTGGAACAGGAGGAAAGAAACATGTCATAAGCCTCCTGCCACCCAGAGTCACTCACTGTGCATTTAACAGCACTTTCCTCACTATACTTCACAGGATGTAGAGGTCAGAGCCAGAGGGGAGGGTGGGGACTTGTGTGCAAAGTCTTCTTGATGAGCTGCATCAAAAATAGAAACATCCAATGCAGCCACGCGTTTCCTTCTACATTCCATCATTCTTATTATATTATCAGAAACATTTATCCAAGCGTCATCACRCACTGGATCTAATAATGTAGTTTTATACAGTGTTGCACCATGTAAAGCTGGTTATTAAGCAGCAAGCCTGAAAGAGTGTTTTATTACAGAGGCCTGACAGATTGATTCTAAATTATAATTAATCAGTTGATTTTGACCCACCGATTGTGATTGTGCCCCGCGAGTTTCATTTATTCAGCTTTTCTTCTGGCTCTGCTACAATCACCGTAGACCTGCAGGACTCTCAAGCAAATTAACAGTCTTCACGCTACCCTGCAGCCATAATGAAAATATCAGTCAATCAAAACCCATATTATGTTGTGAAATCCTACCACATATCCCCAGACCTGCATACAAATAGGGGGCTGTTTCAGAGTTACGACTGGCGGCGTGTCAGTGAAACGACGTTGCCGAGTCCCTCGGAAAGGCAGGACGATGAGATTATCCCCTGTGCTGCGTGTTGACGTGAAATAAAGCAGATTATCTGGATTTGTTTGGGAGGAGGGGATGGAGATTGGGGATGCATGGGAGGGATCCCCCCCCCCCCACACACACACACACACACACACACACACACACACACATACACACGCATACATCTGCAACCTGTCTGCAGGTATGATCGTCTGCATGCTACTTCAGGGGCACTTCAGCACCCTCCCTACCCCACCCCCCAGACCCTCCTCACAGGTACCCCGCAGCCCACCGCCGAGCGCTACTCATTTACTGCTACACTGGTTTTCATAATTAGCGCCGCAAGGCCTCATTAAATCTGCTCTAATGAATAAATATTGTATTTCATAGCCTGATTACCAGATCAGCTCAATGCTTGAGCGTTGTAAACAATTACTTTCCCAAATATTCATCACCCCAAAGTGGATGATCATTGATATTTAATACAGGACTAATATTTTCAAGTGCATCTTTATTAGACTAATAATAGTTTTTCAAATGCTCCTTTTGGACAGAAAAGGGTAAGAAAAAGGGAAAATATGTTTTATTTGAATTTGTATTTATGCCTATGTTGTCTGAAACATAATCTTATTAGTAAGACTCTAAATTGAATCATTAAAAAGAGAGACTTTTTAAAGTGAGATAATTATTTTCACACATAGGCACATTTTTCTATTCTGTTACAAAAGTCTTTGTCAAGGACAGATTTAAAACCTGAGGCAAAAACGTAACTTTTTCCAAAATAAGTATTTTCAATGAGACATTGAACACCACCAGCAGTCTGTGCGGCTTGATAAAACGATTAGATCCCTTTAAAATGTCAATCTGTGGGAAAATAGGAGGAAACATTTAACCTGCTCAATTTACCCTGCACTGAATGTTCATTAATCAATATATTGGATTTACCTTTTATAAAATGGTTATGTATCAATGATATTTTTAAATTATTCGGTGACTCAGTGTGTGTGTGNGAGCTAAGACAACCAGAATCAAATGCATGTCATTAAAAATGCAAAAAAAATTAAAATAAAGTAAAACTACTTAATCGTAAATGCATGAAAATTTGATATAAAACTATAATAAAACAACTACAGAGATATGAGGAAAAATGCATTTTATAAATGTATACATATATAAAATTAATCTTTATTTATTTTTATTTTTCCAGCTAATGATGCACAAATATAGAACCCATTTAATCCCACCAGCAACAATYGTTTTACTTCTAAATGTGTTGTTTTGGCTTTGAGCAGCTAATTCAAGTTTTATAACAAAATAATAGGTTGTCTACTCTAAGCTACATCCATTTCACGCAGCTGGTGTGAATGGTCACATGAACAGACAGACCCCTTAACTTCCTGTCTGCACCTAAAATAGGTACAAGAGTAAGTGAGTAAAATACTTTAATAAACAGATAAAACTGAACTATTTTGTAAATATATTCTTTAAAGGGACTTCTATTGGTATATAATGAAATKTTTTTGCCTGTGTGCATCTTTTGACTGTTGTATCTTTTGACCTATGTCATAGGTGTCAAATATTTGGCTGCTTATTCTTGCTTTTTATTTATTTATTAATTTATTTTGCTTTGTTGTCATTGTTTTTTCCTCATAGTATAAAACTAGATGTTTTAAATCTAAACCTGAACGAACCTGAAGAGATTTGTGCCACATTTGGGGTTAAACTTTTCCATGCCGAGGCCCTCAAACAGCATTAGCTTCTGGCCAGGGACCCCCTTCGCAAGTAAGAATTTTTAAAAACAACTTTTAGGATGCTTTTTCTCACTTTTATTCATTTGATTAGCATAAGAATTGTATTAACATATTTTAAACACTAATATAGTCCTACTAAAAAAACTCATTTAAAAAAAACTTAAGAACAGAACAAATTAAATCAAACTTCTCTTAAACACCATTTAAATATATTTTTATGAATTATATTTAAAACATTCAAAATTATATATATATTATTTTTTTTCCACTTATCTTCCCTCCAGCCATCTAAGGCCCCCCAACACCCCTTGGCTGCAGGGGGCCACGGCTTTAATACTTTAATAAACGCCATGCCTTGTTATAATAAATTATGTATGCTATTAATTATATTTTTCATGTGTGTAAATAGGGCAGATTAAATGATTTGTGCAGTTTCCCTTCTGCAACATTTGCTGCCGAGTACAAAACCTACATTTCACAAAGTCAACATAAAATGAAACAAATCATAAACGTTATGTTTGTATGAAAGGTGTAAAGAATGAAATGCATGCACTTATTCTGCAGGGGAAATCTGAGATTAAATAGGTAAAGAACATATCGGAAGTAGAATTTACCAGAGAAATCTACATTATTTTAGCCAATAAAGCAATAGATAACACATTAAAGAATAATTTCAAAAAATTAAAAATAGAATAAAAAGAATCTAAAAATGTTTCAGAAATGCAGTAACAAATGTACTGTAGAATTTACAAAATGTGAGAACAAACTAACCAGATCAAACTAAATAAAAATGAGTACAAGTATGCTGTTTCACATTTTCTTAAATATACAATTAAAAATACCACAAAACAGACATTTTGGTCAGTAATTTGGAAAATCAGATTGCAAACAGTTGTATAATACAGACAGTCTAACTGAACAAATAGGAGCTCAATGTTAAAATGAAATGACTAACTCTAATAAACAAACACATGCACGCTTATTGACCTTTATTTAACCAAGAAAATACCTCTGAGATCACAGGTCTGTTTTATAAGGGAGATGTGAACCTTAAGGGAACCCAACATGCATGGTTTTGCCACATTAAGATGATTTTGAATTTATGTATTGATCAAAAAGCAATGCATTCTGGTATCGTTCCCAATAACTGATCTGTTGTACACTGAAGGAGCAGCTGCATCAAAGGCAACCAGTTCCTTCAGAACGTGCAGTGAAGTTATAAAAGAACTGATTTATAAAAGTTATGTTTGAGTACTCGTCTTGTATTTCCAGTTTCAAACTCTGAAACTTGTGATCAGTAAATTTGTTCAGACATTGCAGTACGCAACAAGTACGTGTGCAGCTGTGTAGAAAAACTGTCACCCCGATTGTTCTGCATCAGAAGTGYCAGGTGTCTTTAACTCACGTTCTCTATAAAAGAAGACGTTTGGGCTGCACCAATAAGAACTGCAGAAATATAAGAAGAGAAATGATTATTGAAAAACTGAAAGTTCTGCCACATCTGCTTTGATCAACTCTGGTCCTACAGTGGTACAAATAAAATCATCCCAGATGTTGAAAACTGGTGCATGTTTGGTTCACCTGTAATATGGATTTTTGTCTTCATAAAGTTTGTGGATAAGAAATTGAGAGCTATATTGATCCCCAGCAGGGGAAATTCATGTCACAGAAGCAACAATATTAAGACTTTAAAAAAAAGGAAAATTGTGTGTAYGCCATTAAAAAAGGCCCTTAGGTAGTCCAGATAATGCTCTAAAACAAACCAGATACCCAGATCACTCATTGGACCAGCTTCCAAGTCTGTACTWCAGCAGAACTCGGGAACTAAACAATTAAGAAGCTTCACAATTATGTTGCAGAATTCATACATTAAAAAAAAAAAATTACTAAGAGGCATTTGTCTTTTCTTGCACAAAACCTACAAAATATTAAACCATTCCCAACCTCTCTGYGTGAATTATTGACTCAAGTTTATTGTGTCAGTTAATCATTCATGTTTTCAATATGAGCTGCATTAAATTTTAATAATGAAGAGACTTCTAGCCTACTTGTTTAACATTAAAACAAACAAAAAAAAACATCGTGTGTGTGGACTGAAAAGCATTTTGAAATGGACTTGTTGCAGCTTTAATTCAGCCGGGCGCAGCGGCTGTAAATGGTGATTATCTGACCCAGTCGAGCTTGTGCAGGCAGCTGACTGACAGCCTAAACCTCCTCACCGTTTGTTAAGCTTTACTCTGAAGGAATGCAAACTTAACCATAAACACATGCTTTTATAGCATCTACGGGAATATACATAAACCACCTGCTTTCACATCTTCAGTCACTCTGAATTTCTTTACGTTTTAATAACAGTAATTAAAGTCCTGGAGGAAGTGACGTTCGAGTCACAAAAAGAGCACAGACATGATTCTGCAGTGATTAACACTTTATTGAACATAGCATTTCTTTGTGTTTACAGCTCTTTACAGTGAAAACTAAAACTCAAAGGGACTGATTTCCCACCACAGGTCACATGAAGTGCATTTCAAAGGCGAACAGCACAAAGGTTAATTTTATGTCGTTTTCTGGAGCGGATCACAAGCCTGAACAGGAATTTTAAAAAAAAAGGCATCTATAACTCTACTTCAACCGTTCCTACTTAGCAATGTACAGCAGAAAATGAGCCAAAGAGACCGGAGCAGAGCGAGGACGTGCTTTTAACAGGATCAAATGATTTACAGGTATGAGATTCCCATTAGAGTGTGCTAATTGTTTCCACACCATTAGCGACAGTTATCTAATGAAGGAGATTTAACCAGACGCTGTAGTTTATCACAGTTCCTCTCGGTTTGAGGAGAGGGAGAGGCAGTGGACCTCAGCCCATGTCCCTTTTACCACCCCCACACCCAAACCAAAAGCAGGAAGCATCACTGGGTCATTTAAAAAAGCACAAAAAAGCCTTTTTTACGCCTTATAAAAGGGTATAAACTTGTAAAAACACAAGTATTGATTTAAAGCTAAAAATGCATAAAAACGAGGCCTATATTTTTTTGTTTCTAAACAGGTTTAAAACGAATACATTTAAAACAATGTACTTGATTACAATGTAGCTAGATTTTTTTAAGCATAGATTATGTACATCCCAGAATGAGAATGGTTTTCAAGTTTAAACTGCGAAATGTTGACAGTCTTAATGCAGGGTTAAAAATCCTTTTTAAGCTGAAGGAGACCGACTGCACGCCTCCTCCAGCAACGCTCAAAACAACCCCCGAACTGGGACAATAAGTGCGTTACAAACGACTATATTTATTTGGGTGAGTTTAAACTGGTCAGGAGGAATGTCAGCACCAAGATCTGCAGCAGTGTCTCCTTCACTCTCTGCTTTCGTCTTCCATCTCCTTTTTCAAGCTGCAGAAAACAAATGCATTAGAACCCTGGAAGCACACTGGAAACGATAAATGTTTGAAATCTCCTCACTTTTTCAGGTAGGCGTGCACGTTATCGTAGCCGTGGTACTTGGCCAGGTAGACCAGCACTCCTGTGGCACAGCGGCCCTCTCGGGCCCGACAGAAGCTGCAGTTGCAGATCCCCCTGCAAGGTGGGCAGTGCCACTCCTGCAGGAAGTAGATTAGTTAGAATCCAGGCGTGCATTTAAAAAACAAAACAAAACAAAAACTACAAAGGCTAAAGAACTCACCGGATTCAGCAAAGCGTCTCGGACTTCTTCGCCGTATCGGTTGCGGAGACACGGGCCGCAAAACTGTCCCCTCACCCCCATGCACTCAGGGTTGCGGCAGTTTGTTTTGGTGTCGGTGGTCTTCTGTCGACACTGGTGACAAGTGGAGCCCTGAAACCGAAATGTAAAAAGCGTTTTAGTCACTCAGTCTAACAGCAGCTGCTCTCGGGGTGACGGGGAGAGCAGAACTCACCGTGGAGCTGTTGTAGACTTTCTCGCGAACGTTGTTGCAGATCCTCTGCAGCTCCCACTCTGTGATGTCCTCCACGGGTCGCACCACATGAGGGATGGCCTTGCTGCGAGCGAAGCAACGACGACGTGGCTGCGTAGGAAAAGACAGCGGTTACAACACGCAATGTTTACACGACAGATATTTACTGATTCTCTGATCCAACTTACGGGCTCATCGACTTCCTCGTAATAGCGGCTTTTGCGAACCAGGTTGAACTTATCCTCAGACTCTTCCTCAGGAGGCGGGCTGGGGGGTCCGTCCACCAGAGACCGAGAACGAGTGTGGGGCCGAGATACACGCCCTGGGTTTCTCCTGAGAGYTCTTGGTGTTCCTCCGGACCGCTTAGGTGTCGCTCTTGGCTGAAGGAGGAAACTATCAATGGATGCTCTGACAGAATTCTGTTTCTAAATTTACTGATGTCTTTTTTTTTACCGTGGTTGAAGCAGACATCGCCATCCGTCTTCCGGGGAAGAGCCCGGGCACYTTGTTCAACTCAGCCATGAGCTTTGCAAGCTAAAAATAACGAATCGATGCAACATGATTATCATGTACGGTTTAGTGTCAAGTAATCGCTGTGAAACAAAAAGCAGGAATAAAAATACCATTTCTTTATTTTCTTTAATATTCAGAGCTCTCTTGCTCATGAAGTTGTCCTCCTTGGAGTCAAAGTCCTGCACTTCAGGCTGAGGTTCAGACGCAGGTCTCTTCCTGTTCGTCTTCTTTGAGGGAAACGTCAATGCAACTTTCAGGGCATTGGGCCTGAGGCCACGTCTGGGTGTTTCAGTGTTTACTTTCTGAAAGATAAAAATGAATAGCTGAAGGAAACACGTATGTTTTAACGTAAATATGCTAAATTCTTCCAGGTATGTTTCTTACCATGTCTTTGATCTGACTGCTGATCTCACTCTCCTCAAACCCGCTGCACGAGTCCTCCTCTGACGTCGCTTCAAACACTTTTGGTTTTCTCACCGTCCTCCTCCCCTGACTCAAGGCGCTCTTCTGGAAACAGGCACGTGCGTCAGATGCAACAACCGTGCTCAGGAGGAGCGCAACAGTGGACACAACTCAGCATTTCACCGTTACCGTATTAGCGAAGCCTCCATCAGAGCCGAAGCTGTCACAGCTGTCATCAGAAGAGGATGAGGAGAAWGAGCTCTCCAAGGGAACCAGACGGACGCTGCAAAAGCTCCTCAAACTTGTCCTGATAGATGGAGGCTGGGCCGCCAGYTTCTGTAAGGGACAAAATAACCAAGAGCTGCTCATAAAACACTTTTTTTCACATRAACTATGAGAGATGGGTGAGCTTAAGAATAATGATGTAACAGATATTAGTGCTCTCTCCTTTAAGCTATCTTAATTATCATGCACAAAACATTACAGCAAGACAAATCAAAAAGCATATAGTTAAAACTTCAAATAAACTAATATTAAAAATCTTTAATTATATTTTTTAACTTTTATATTTGAAATGAATCTAATCTATTAAACCTCTTCATGTATTTGCTTATGTAGAGATTATTAATGATAACATTAATAATAATAATCATTATTTCATATCCTGCAGGACACACCCCTATGCACACAGCTCACACAGAACTATAAGTTATTATTTGTAACTTAAAAACAAATCACCCTCCTAATATKTAGTGATCAAGAAAAATAAACTTGCACCACGTTTTTCTAACGCCTTCTACGTGCAGGCCTGTGCTTATGATGTGCAAATGTTAGTCCTGCTTATAGAACCAAAAGTAATGATATGTGCGCGTGGGATGAAGTTTATAAATARCACAGATGTAAACAAGTTGTTTACTGAAACTTCGGGGTGATTTTCTTACCTTGGAGCGGGTGAAAGGCATGTTTCCAACAACACCAGTCCAACGCAGACACACAGGAACTGAACACACCGCAGCTCCGCAGCAAACAAAGCAGGACCTGCAGCTACAAGCCACCAGATACGTTCATTTCCCGCGCCACACAGAGGTCCTGACAGCACTATAACAAAGAACTAAAAGTTTATTAAAGCGTGGGGTGTCAAGAAAACAAACACGACTCGTAATGAAAGGGACAACCGAGTTTACTTTCGTGGTTTAGTCACGCTTTCATCCAAWCATACAAAGGTTTAAGTTGCCGGATGGTTGTTATGTACCTTCCACGAACTGCGTGGTGGCGCGAATATTTCATTGGTTCATTTGCATGCAGCGCGGGTAAAAAGTTGACGCCTTTCCAACTCAAATGTATTTCATAAGACCACAGATTAGAACCCTTATTAAAATGAATAGATATTTAAGATTGATTTAAAGATATTAAAGGTTGCAT
>NW_013952411.1:858141-870325 GCF_001266775.1 Austrofundulus limnaeus | reverse complement strand
TATATATATATATATATATATATACATACATACATAAAGGGTGATGAAACAGGAAGATTTTTTTTCCTTTGGTAAACTGATTAAATTCGAGTATATACACAAGAAAGGCAAAATGAAGTGCAATGAGGCAAAACTTGAGTGTCATTTTCCCTGTAAGCTGCAGGCACAGAACATTATTTGAAGCATATATCGATAGCTATATTTCTGATAAACACATGTGCAGAAAGGATGAGAGAAAACAAAACCACAGAAGAAACTCTGAAACTTCAAATTTATTTCATCTTGTTTGTATGYTGGTATCTGTGAGGAATTACAGTGACAAATAGCATTTGTACATGATCTCTCGTTAGTGCATAAAGAATAAAAAAGTAGCAGTTTTTTATTGAATTTTTATAGTTATATTATTAATAAATAAAGCCGGAGCATTTTAATATTCTAAAAAAACAGCAAAAGAAAAAGCACTTGGCAGTGTCTCCAACACATTACAGACATGATTATGATTTTTTGCAGCATGTAGTTTGGTTACGAGCACGTCAGTGGATATGAATCATATGTAAAACCTTTTCAGAGCGAGTCGAGTTTATAAGAAGCTGTCATCTCTTTGTGTGGCCCACATTATGTTCTTCCACCAGCACCACGCCCTCCCCTGCCCTCTCTCCTCGCTCGCCCTCTGACCTGTTTATTGTCCTGACGAGGTAATCTTTTCTGACGCTCCACTTTGATCCACCCTCCGTCGTTGACTTTGCCCCCCTCTTTTTCCTCGCTGGGGTTTCCTGTCACTGACAATATACCCGGTATCATTGGTGGGCGGTTCTGTAATGTGACACAGTAACTGTTGGATCGCGGCCTCCCCGGCTGCCGCGGGGATCTGCTGGACTTATAATGATTGTTGCTTCCTCTGTTATTTGTCCACGCGTGRCCCCTACCSTGCCCCCCTCCCCAAGCCGACGTGATGCTGTTTCTGTGGTGCTCGTGCGCCGCCGCCCCGGCGCTGCGTGGCCGCTCTCGYTCCGAGTTGCTCTCCGACGTGGTGCTGGAGGGGCTGCTGCCTTTCGACCCCAGGCTCAGCGGCGAGAGTTTGGCCGTGAGGCTGGCGGTTGGCGAGGAGCTGCGAGAGTTGTTCCAGGGAGACGGGCGGAGGTGGTTTGGAGAGCGGCGCACAGCTGCAGCGTAAGAAGACGCTTGGCTCTCGTGCGCCGAGAGGAACTGAGGCAGAGTGCGGGCCTCGGAGCTCGTCAGGGGAGCAGTCTTCTGCTGGGGCTTCTGGGTTATCATGTGYCTCTGCCTTACGTTATGCATCCACGTCGGGTCGATGTCTTCAACAAAGAACGTGCATCGTAAATTACACATTTGATCCGTTTTGAAAAAGGCAATGCACTAACAAAAAGAGAACATATTTACCACAGTTTGAGCTGTCACTGGGGTCTACATCATCKGGTGTTGCTTCGATGACGAGCTCCACGGTCTTGATCTCGTCTTGTCCACCACCATGRCTCCACGTCACCGTGCAGCTGTGTTTAGTCGTTTTTGGTGACTTTACATCGTTCTGAAAAGTTAAGAAAAACAAAAAGTGAACAACTTTAATCCTTAAACAGTGTTGGATTGTACTTTTACATTATCCCTTCTATGGCTCACCTCATAACTGACTATGTAGTCTATTCTTTGGTTCTGATTTAATCCAACAATCCACTTATCCATCAGAAAAGGAGGCTGCAACATAAGAACACAGGAAGACACTTGTATTGAATTTACATTCAGACTGAAGACAACTGCACTTTTTTATTGGTTCTCAAAGACATGTTTTTATCTCGTCTGAAAGGATTCACCAGTTAAATGATTGATTTGGTGTTTAAGCTGAGAAGCAAGAAAGGAAAATTAAGGTAACCGGGTTGCGACTGTTGGAAACTAGTTGGTGACTCAAAATGTGAGAAAATAGTCATTTTTTTCTATTGTAGCCTCATTGAGTGTTTCCAACCAAAAGACCAGCGAGCCATGTGGTATTTTGCACGGCCAGTTTTAAAAAATTAAGGCTTATTTTTAGGTGTCATTCTTTTTCTATGCTCACTTTTCCATGCATGGTTGCAGAGGATTAGTGCCTATCTCCAGTAGTTATTAGTCAGGACACACAGCTTGACAAGTCTTATGTGTACAGAGAATTATAACCAACATATTAAGCTTTTTTTCCATTTAATTAGTTGAAACTTTAATTAATCTGAACATAAGACTCTTAATATTTAAAATTTCTTACAAGATCCTGGGCACAATAGTTACACTATACATAAAATAAGAACAGAAAAGGTACAAGAAAGCAATAAGCAGTTGTTGTTTTCTGACTATACCTTAGTCATCCGCAGGGTCTCCACATCCTGTCTGTTGGCATTAAAGATGACGTCTTTGATGTAGGTTATAGCAATCTCATCTCCATCAAGTTCCATGTACATTTTCCATTTGCAGTCCTGGAAAGAAATAAACGATATAGTTAGATATTGTATGCTTGTTGCAATCAAAAACAATTTGAATGCGTGAAAAAAAAAAGTTTCTAAAAGCAAATGTCTGASAGGAGAAAATTGCACAGTCTTGAACATAAATCAACAGCACAACCTACAGGTAGTTTAACGGCAGTGGCAGGTTTCTGAAAGTGAGACACACATAATACAACCGAGTTTTATTAACAAGGACAGGTTATATTTTAAACGCAGTTTGTTGTAACGCTTACAGGATGTGAGAATTACTCGTTTAACAGAATTATAATTAGAAATAATAAAGAGACAAATTACAATTGTGTGTTTTTTTCCTGTAAGTYTAACATTTTATTGCATTTTTATAACAATCCAAGGTTATTTTTTTGGTACAGGTTGATTTAATGTGCGGACTGCTACACACATCACACCCAGTGGCACAAATCAGAGCCGAACCCACTTCTTCTGCRTACAGAATGCTGACACCGCAGTAATGAATCCTCCAATCCTAAAGAAGTGGGCCACAAAGCCACAGGTCACTGCTTAGCCATGCTGGGTTCGTGGCACAGGCCATTTCATTGTGTCGGGATCACAGAGAGAGACATCAGAGGAGTGGCACCGACACACTCGTCTGTGGAGCCTTCGACCTCTCCTTCATCGTCCCCGGGGGGCTGGAAACGGCTCAAAGAGGAAGCCTCAGCAAGCCTCTGGCTCAGAAACACACCAGTGGCCCCCGCGCTGGCCTGGTGTCGGCCCTGGACGGTCGCACCGGGGCTCCCAGGTCCGCGCTACTCTAATCACTCCAGCAGAAACAATGTCTGGTAATGATGCCTAGGACCCAAGTGCGTCTAATGACAACTCATACATAATTCAGCACCTTTCACTTGGCTGCACGGTGATATCCTCATTAGTAGGGGACCCTCAGTGGCTGTCAGATGGTGGCCGCACAATCGCAGGCCCTCATTTTGTCTTTGAGAAGTGCAGCTGCTTCCACGACATCGCCAGCAAAGAGGGGCAAAGAGGGGAAAAAAATGCAGTGCGGGTTTGTTTTATTTAGTGCAAAAAAACCTTCCAGTTTGTAAAAACAAGGCTGACACGGAACCTGACACCAGGCAGGGGAAAATAATTAGCTCTCATTTTCTCAGCCTCCTGTTTCCTTCTCCCTGCTGTGTTTTCTACCCACTAAACCACCACATGTCAGAAGAAATGGGAGGCAATTAGCAGGCTCGTTTCAGCCCTGCCGAACACACTGAAAGAGGACTATTTATGATGGGACAATGAACAGCTGAAAGATTAAATAACGTTTGCCTTTTAAAAGAAAATGACTTCTGGCTAAATGGGCTATTTTTGATTAAATTCAAACAGCAAGTGAAGAGCAACCCTTTCTCCACAGTTTTAAACCCTAACAAAGGKCTGTGAGCAAGTCGAGGTGGATGTAGTACAAGCTGAGAATGAAATGTTTATTTGTCTGGTTTAATGCATGTGTAGTGAAGCCCTCAATGGCCGGTTTCACAGCCGCCGCCGCCGCCGTGCTTCTTCAGAACAAGCAGTTTCCACAAGCAAGCGGGCTGAGAAAGTCTCCAACATTACCGAAATGTTCAAAGTAGGCTCAGCGTTTCTTTGTGGCATTCATTAATTGTTGGTTTCACAGAGCCAATAAGGAGTCACATCAGATGCTCACAGCTGCAGAATATGTCGAAGTCAAGTGTGTCTTTTTCTTTTTTTTTTGCAAACTTACAGACTTTCCCGTTCCCGGCTTCCAGTGGTACCCAAACACCAACTCCAGATTTACAGTTTTACTCTGTTCTACCTCCTTCTCCAGCTCATCCTTTCATGAAAAAAAAGAGAAACGAAATGAAAAACAAGCAGAAAACAAATAAAGAAGCACTTCTCGAGGGTAGGGAAGAAGCTCGGTACCTTGAGCAAAGGTGGGAAGTGGAGAAAACCAAGGTAATCGTTGGTTAGCTTCTCGATTTCCGCCTGCAGAAAAGGAAAATCTCTTTAAATTCACCTTGGTAACAATTATCAATCACCTCGGAACGACGATCCAAATGAACGTGGGATCATCCGTGTCCCCAAACCTTCAGGTGCATGACGTGGCCTTTGGACTTGATCCCCATGTCTCGCATGTCGTTGTCTGTGAGCAGCAGCAACCTCTTCCCGGTGATGTGATTTTCTTTAAACAGGTTGGCGTAAAGCTGCATGTCGAATGTACCGTTCCCTGATGCAAGAGGTGGAAACATTCAGGTCAGGGAAGAGTTTGAAACGGACAAAGTCTCAACTACTCAGGGAAAAATACAAAGGAACAAACCTGCACCGAATAAGTGCTGCATCCAGAAATACTGCAGAGTTGAAAAAACAACAAATTAGCTTTACAAGTCATGGTAATAAAATTAGTATATCACTGTTAACGAATAAAAAAGATACTGACCACATGCTCCTCAGTCCAGGTATATATGTCAAGAGTGGGTAGCAACTGAAAAAAGAAATGAAGGATGAATAAATATATTGTGTCTTTATCTTACACAGATTTTGAGTAAATGTTATAAAAATGAAAACTGCTCTTCTCTTCTGAGTAATCGAAACCATTTTTCTTTCACTTATTACACCCTTCAATTATGAACAGTCGCTCCTAATGGTCAACATCAGGGGTCGTCAACAAAACGTGCTCAAGAGCCTGAATGTTTCTAATCAAACAGCGCGGGGGCCGGGCTCTGATTAGCCATGTTTCTGGTAATTATGGTCTGTAGGTTTCTTTCTTCTTTTTTTTTGAATTGACATTTGCCATGATGTTTTTTTTTCTTCATAAAGGTTTTAAATGACTCTCCGCTCTCTTTTTCAGACTGAGGATGTTTTATTTTGACTTTACTTTCGATTTACTGAACAAAAGTTTACAAAACGTGAAAATAAAGCACAAGATGAATAGGATAATGTGGAATTTGTTAAATAAAAAGTAAAATGAGAGTTTTGAGTTAGAAGAACTAGTCCCAGTATTTTAATGTTTTATTTCACAAACRGGCAGCTACGTTTCTCGAAGGAGCTGCTTTATTTGGGATCTGTAAAAATCTGTAGATTGACTTTAGCTGAGCTCTAACCCCATATGTGGAATTTGTTGATGAGTAACCAGATGACTTGTAAAATGATTTAGAAGTTGTTGTCACAAGAAAAGACTGTTAACTGAACATATTTTACAGTGAAACTGGTATCAGTCACTTTGTTCTGTCTTCTATTATAAACCATTAGTGATTGTGGTCATCAAGCATTAACCTCATGCAACAGCCTTGATCTTGTAGTCTTTGTTCAAACATGTAAAAAAATTCAAGTTCATTTAAAATTACACTGTTAATTTCTTAAAAAACAGTATGGCGCCTACAAGAAGTTTTTTTGATTTAGGAAGAAGCTGAAAGAAACGTTGCATTTCAAGGCTGAATGTTTCAGGATGTCTGGAGGTTTCTGGATTTTGCTCGGCGAAATGCAAACAAAGGTGAGGATCTGGTCTATTTGTTGTGTTAAATCTAACAGCGCCTGGGACCTGATGGTGTAGGAATGTACATGATGTGTGAGTATTAGCGCTAACAAGCAGAAACACAGGAGAACAGAGGATTACTTCCTCATGAGACTGATTATAACAAGCAAAGGGGACGATTTAATGGGCTTTGCTCAAAGAAGCACGTCCTTCCCCAGATGAAGCGTAATATCCAAGTGAACACCAACGTTTTTACAGTTTTCTCTGCTGTAACTCTTAGAGTTATGGTGAGTGGGGATGGATAAAGAACCCATACGAAGCAGGTGAGGGTTACCAGCCTATAGATGCAGATTGTTTCTGGWAAAATTTATTTCTGTAAATACTTCAGCGAAAACTTGCTTTGAAAAGTTTTCTTGAAAAAATTTTTAAAAAAGAAGCTGACAACATGGTCCTTTTTGCRGTTTTGAACCAAGGTCAGTCAGAGGGGAGAAGAAAAAACGAATAAAAACATGTACTTTTCCATCCTGGTAAGAAACTGTGTCTCAACAACTGCACACCACCACATCCAGAACAAATTGGCCAATCTTAATGTCAGCAAAATGTCACTTCATCATAAAAGCCTGGCCTTCTGTAAGCAGCCGACTCCTGTGGCTGTTTCTTCACAGCACGCCACTATACATCCCCAACATTAGGCTTACAGCAAATGACATCCATAATATCCACAGGTGGGGGCTTTAAAATATATTTGAGAAATCATTACTGGGTTCTGGTGTGACACGCAGCTTTTAACGAAAATGCACCGTGCATAAAAAGCACAGGATGTTGTGCGATTAACAAAAATGATAAATTATTTACATGACTTTAACAAGCAGTTGTCTTTTCACATCAATCGTGCATAAAGTAGAATAAATGATCAAAACTCTCTACGAAATATTTGCTGTTSCCACACTGTGTCCCTCAAATGTTTCTCAGAGTAAAGATCAGTGAGATGAGAGCATGAAAAGATAAGGAAGATTAAAAATAAAATATTTCACTAGCTTTGCGTGTGAAAAACAGAAGATGAGACACTTTAAACCAGGGGTCTGTAACCTTAAAAAGACATTTCTTCCACTTGACTGACTAATAAAATGTGTCCAGAGCCACAAAACATTCAACTGTGACTATCAACTGGTGGCCTGTGGGCCACTTTGTTTGTTGAAGGGGTGGATTCCAGCAAGAAGCAGTGACATTATACAGCTACAAATTTATAATGAATTTGATCATTTAATGTCCTGATGCATCTCAGTAATCCAGTTAGAAAAAGAAAAAAGAAAAAAATTAAGAAGGTGCCCTTGATGGGTTCTTCCTTAATGAAACGTTTCATCTCTCCTCCAAGAGACTTCTTCAGTCTGAGGAGTTTCAGGTGAACTCAGCCTTGTAAGCACTGCCTCCACATGGTGGACAAACAGGTTGGTCACATGCATTAGAGGACCATCARCCTAACAATAGGTTGTTAGTGCCTTGATTGGCTCTATTGTTCATAGTGGGTCATGTGGTCCATCATCTGACTATCCTTGGGGCCCTGATTCACACCTTTTGCTCACAGGGGGCGGAGTCATACTTGTAATAGCAGCATTGTAGGAGGGGGACAACTAGACACGAAGGCCTCCACCTCTGTTTAATGGTGGACTTCCTTTACTTTCTTTACTCCTCTCTCAAACCAACGTTCCTCTCTATCAAGGATGAGAACATCTTCATTCCTGAAAGAGTGACCGCTGGYCTGTAGATGAGTGTAGACTACAGAATCCTGAYCTGATGATGTAGCTCGTCTGTGCTGGACCATTCTTTTGAACAGTGGCTGCTCTGTTTCCCCAATGTATGACTGATCGCAGTCCTCCTGACACTTAACAGCATATACTATATTACTCTGTGCTGGGGAACTGGATCTGTGGGGTGAACTAATCTTTGTCGTAACATGTTTTGGGGTTTGAAAGCCACTGGGACATCATGTTTACAGAATAAACGTCTCAGTTTCTCTGAAACTCCCGCCGCATATGGGATGATGACTGGTCTGGGTGTGGGTTTAGGGTCTTCATTTCCAGCTGGTTGTTGGCTGGAATCCTGTTTAAGTTTCTTGTCTGCTTTCAGAAAAGCCCAGTCAGGATAACCGCACTGCTCCAGGGCCTGTCTTGTGTGTGATTTCTCTTTCTGCCTGGCTCCTGGGTTTGTAGGGACACTGTCTGCTCTGTGGTACAGAGTCCTGATCACTCCTAACTTGTGTTCAAGTGGGTGGTGGGAGTCAAAACGCAAATATTGGTCTGTGTGGGTGGGTTTGTGATATACGTCAGTTTCHAACCGTCCTCCATCCAAAACTGAGGCCTCACARTCCAGGAACGCCAACCTGCCATCTTTCACATCCTCTCGTGTGAACTTTATATATTCATCCACAGAGTTGATGTGATCAGTGAAATGTTGGATTTCCTGGGATTTAATTTTAACCCAGGTGTCGTCAACATATCTGAACCAATGGCTCGGTGGCGTCCATGTAAAGGACATCAGAGCTCTCTTTTCCACTTCCTCCATGCACAGGTTTGCAACAATAGGGGAACTGGGGAGCCCATAGCACACCCATGTTTCTGTCTATAATATTGCCCCCCGTATGTGAAGTAGGTTGACTCCAGGCACAGTTTCAGAAGTTGGCACAGTTGTTCTGTGGAAAGAGTGGTTCTGCTGCYAAGAGTGGTGTCTGATTTTAATCTTACACCGACCACATCCACCACCTCATCAACAGGAAAGAGGGATGTGACATCAAAAGAGACCATAGTTTCATCCGTCTCTATGATGACATCCCTCACCTTGTCCATTAAATATTATTCTTACATTTCAGGATAAAAAAGACCATATTCATGTAAAAAAGGAAAAAATATATAGTTTATACCAAATTTGATGACATTTTTCTTTGTTGTTTGTTATCTAATGAATTTACCATATTTACCATATTTCTTCTCAGTAATAAAGGTATTCCAAAAAATTCCTGATGTATTTGATGGGGAAAACAATCATMCAGTAAGGCTGAAAAGTGGTTATTTTAGTGGTCTACAAACTACTATGAACATGTTTCACTTCTTGTATCAGTAGTTTCAAATATATGTTGTGAACAGCTGGACAGAAAAACTGCTAAGGTTAGCCTTTTCTGTTTTGGGTATAAACAAACAMCACAAAAGTCAAAGCTTTAAAGAGGCTCTGCAAAGAGACCAAAGAGCTGCATGTTTCAGACCCMTTCTCTAAACCATCAAGTTTTATTCTAAATAAAATCTTTGCTATTTTAYATCCAAGCCATAAAACTATGTGTTGTTAGTTTCTGTACGTGAGRCAGTGATATACAGTATAAGCCTGTGCATTCTATCACATCATGGCATGTGCTTAAAAAATATTTAATAGGGAATGAAAAGGTAAACTTTATAATGTAGTTCGGTTTTATACTTGAACAAATAAAACAACTGAAATGTTACAAAAATGCACAGGGAATTATTCTAATATAGTATCTAAGTAATCCACCAGTCCAATCAAATGAAGACGTTGGCTGTGATGTAGCAATCTATGTGATTTTTTAAGGTGTTACACCTCACTTTATGAATACAAAAGAAAAATGCACAAACTTAAAAAAAAAACGATCAGAAATGTGATGCCCATGTTGTTCTAGGCTGCACGGTGAATCCAAAGCTAAGGACTGTTGCCTTTCCTGTGTGGGGTTTGCATGAATGTATGAGTTTTATCTGGTTCACAAATTCGTCCCAAGTCTGTATTTCCTGAGGATGGAGGACGGGGATGACGARGGACTCACCGGACTGTTGGACTGGTCGATGAGTTTGCGCTCCCACATCTTCAGCCGCCGCTCTCGCTCCTTCAGCTCCTGCTCTTTGGTGCTGAGGTCCCTCTCCAACTTCTTCAGCCTCTCAAGAGTCGCTTCAATCTCACACCTTCAACACAACAGCAGAACAAACGGCTACGATTCAGGACTGGTGTCAGCTGCAGTTTTTACAGACGGGTTGTTTTATTCAGTTTGTCAGAATAGCTACTGTGTACAAATATTTCACTCATTAGATTTGACTAATACATTATTGATGAGTAGAAGATTGATTAGTTGTTGATTTAGTTTTTTGTTAAGTTGTTGAAATAAACATAAGGAACTATTGTTATAAAGGAACACAGTTCATGTTTAGAAGAAAATGTGCAGAAACATACAGTACTGTAAAAAGGTTTTAAAACCTTCTCGTTTTAAACTGGAGCACTATTTCTTCAGGCTTTCTGAAGCTCTTTTAAATGACTTCGTTGGACGTTTGCAACTTTTACTTTTATTTTCTGTCCCATTCTTGACCCTGATCATTTTCAGAGGAGGCTTTTTTTTCTTTTGGTTTGAAGACACTTAACTTTGACCTGTGAGCCATTTAAAGATTAAAAAAAAAACCTCAAAGGGACAGAATAAACCAGTTCAACAGTTGAACAAAAAAGCTGTTTTCAATGAGATTTTTAAGAACTTTGTTGAAAGCAGGTTGTTACAAAGTCACAATTTGTTCTCATGCCTTTAGTAACATTCGTTAAAAGTACCAAGAATAAGACAGTATACAATAATAATATAGCACCAACAAGGTGACTGTAGAAGGGAACTGTTCTCACGCCTCAGGTCTGCTCATCTGCTGTATTTTATTTTGTTCTTATTGCGTAATTTAGGCACACACTGCATTATATGTTGTCATGGTCAGGTCTATAGGCTACACAGATAAAGAGGCAAAAGCATTTAAAGTCCAGAAAAATTGGAAAAGCTTTGGAAGCAGGATACAGCATTACTATAATACTTTTGCACAGTACTGTATATATTATCCAACACCAACAAAAAATATGGTTGTACAATGTGCTGATGGGGGCTCTGGATAACAGGAACAAATCAAAACCTTCATTATTGGGAAGTTCATTTTGTCCAGCAGGTGGAGCTGCATGGAGTAGTCCCAAAAAAAAAAAAAAAAAAAAAAAAAACATGGTAATCATAAATGCATGTGAACCTGACAGGAAGGTCAAGCCTTGCTTTTCCTGGTCCACCATTTCCTCGAAACTGATCTACTCTTTGTAATTTATGGCACCTTCTAGTCATTGTTTGATATTTTACATAAGGAACCAAAGGCGGAACCCCATAAGCTAAAATGAACAAGGAAAAAAACAATAAATTTTGTTGTATTTTTGTGTGTGTGTGTGTGTGTGTGTGTAAGAAACCTGAGAAAAATCCCAAAAGCTACATATTTCTCTGCTCCAGTGAACATAAAACCTCTCAGTCGTGTCTGTTTTGGCTTCATCCTCTTTCGATCAGCCACAAGTCACTTTTTTCACAAGAAGTCAGTGACATATTTAGTTTTTCCTGTGGTGCACAGTTTCACTTTCTGCTTTTCAGAAAGTCACTCAAGCATGCAATACCTGTAAAAAAAATAACTATCTGGACACGATGCCATAAGCACAACTTCTGAGAAAAAAAAAAAAAACACCGAACTCGGTGCACAGACGAGGCCCGCAGAGAGGCAGACAGAGAATAAAGTGACAGCTGAGACTCAGGCTGTGCTGAACATCACCAAACATCCAGCTGCTCATACAGGCCAATTAAACACTTCTACTTGAAAAAGATGGTGATTATTTTTAGGGTCTTATGGGTAAAGAGAGGAAGTATATCCAGATGGATCATTCTTCGGGGGTTTTCATGTCTTTATGTAGCTATCAGTGTAATTATTAAGGATCTATATGCACAAGCTCATGTTTCTTTTTTGTGCTCCGTGGCCCCCATCAGCTACATTTCCACATCATTCTTTCAAAACAGTTGCACATTATCTTAGACTGAGGCAGTATATTGGCAAGGGGTGGGGGGAAGCATCATAAACACATTTACAGGCTGTGGAGAAAAGCTGATCACATCACCTCCATTCAGCCTTGTTGTGAAGGAAAGAGTTGCACTGTTCAGGAAGTTGTCTGTCTTTAGACATGGACTCCAGGGTAGACAGGATGTGCCTGAACATTGGCCTTTCCTACATGGATAGTAAAAACATTGATTCGGTGTATAAATGGAATAAAAGCATACATACTGATAGATGACAAAGTGACTCACCTTTGGCTCTGTTTTCCAGCACTTTCTCATGAGCTCAGCAAAACTGGACGGACAGCTACTTGGGATGGTTAACCTCTGAAATAAACCCAGCCCAGAACAGAACAGAAATTTATATATATACAGTATATACACAGG
>NW_013952411.1:854587-856181 GCF_001266775.1 Austrofundulus limnaeus | reverse complement strand
ATTTATTTATTTATTTATTTATTTATTTATTTATTTAACCTTTATTTATCCAGGTAAACTTGAGAACCACTTCTCATTTACAAACATGACCTGGGATGATAATTGTATAGTGCTCGACACACGGGGAGCGACAAACGACAGCGATTAATGGCTGTCATCGCAACTAGGGTGAAAACCCAACACACGGGACGCGACAGCGACGGCAGCGTTGTGAATCGTGCTCTCAGATCGCTTATCTTCAAGAAATTTGGTTGGTTCATCTACTGCCTCTTGTAATGTTTATTGGTGGGTCTAAAAAAAACAAAAAGGATGGTGTGCATAACGGATGTGTAAACTCAATAAATCTTGCGATGCTAAAGATATTGAAAAACAAACGCACGCCAAGATATAATTTTATGAAGAAAAACTTACCGGACAACTTCACCCTGACGCCAACAAAGTAGTCACTTTGTGAAGTGTGATATAAAATTGTAAAGTTTGACACAATTAAAATAATGTAGAAAGTGTTAGCTAACTGCACTCATTGGTCAGACAGTGAAACCCTTGCTGATTGGTTGTAGCGCCATACGACAAAGTTGAAAAATTTCCAACTTTCATATGTCGCGTCGCAAGCTCGCGTGTGCACGTCTATATGTATGAGCGCAAAATTTCACATGAACAAAGTTCGCCAGTTATGGCACACCAGCAGGGTCATAAAAACATGAAACCTAACATGTAAACAACACGTTGTTTGCGCATTGTCAATGCATTGTTAACGCGCTGTTTGCGTGTTAATTTTTCACAAGTAGTTTACGTGTAGAATTCTACACGTAAACAAAGCGTGAAAAATTAAGACGTAAACAACACGTTGACAATGCCGGCTTTCCATAGCTGGTCGCTTGGCTAGAGGAGAGCAAGCGACTGTCTGAAATGAATGGAGAGAGATTGGTGTCGCCTCTCGTGTGTCGAGCCCATGATGACTTCATGGTAGCTTCATAATAAGAAAAGCCTCACTGGACCTTTAAATGTAATTTCAGCTGAAGAGATTTATAATATGCTCTGACCACCTTTCTTAATAAAAAAATAATTAAAAACAGTAAATTTTATATTTTTTTATTTATCTACACAAGCATTTTGGATCCATGATGATGCCAAATGTCCATGCTATATAGTGTATAATAATAATTCAATACAATAATGTTAACATTTTTAAGAATTTGAACTAAGTATGAAATATATTTTAAGCCAGGAACTGCCAACCCATCCTAACCTTTCCATTTAACCACTTAAGGGCTCGACACGCGGGAGGCGACGTCGCTCGCTCTCCATTCATTTCCTATGGAGCCTGTGCGGTGAGGCGACAATCGCTTGCCCTCCTACAGCTAAGCGACTTGCGAAAATAGTGCATGTGAAATTTCGTGCTCGTACACGTAGACGTGCACACGCGAGCTTGCGACGCGACATATGAAAGTTGAAAAATGTTCAACTTTTGTCGCTGTCGCTTAGCGTACAACCAATCAGCGAGGGTTTCATTGACTGCAAGAAGCTAATGTTTACTTACAATGCTAATGCTACCCTTACTCTCTGGCGCTCAAGAGGTAGAGGAGCCAAATGT
>NW_013952411.1:852909-854577 GCF_001266775.1 Austrofundulus limnaeus | reverse complement strand
ACAAGCGACCTGAGATTCGCAACGCTGCGATCACTATCGCGTCCCGTGTGTCGGGTTTCACCCTGGCTGCGATGGCAGCCATTAATCGCTGTAGTTTGTCGCTGCCTGTGTGTCGAGCCCTTTAGAGCTGTTCTGAGTACTGTACATGTGAATGTGAGCCAAAAAATACCTCATTCTTCTCCACCACGAGCCAGGCCACCTGCAGACCTTCCAGACCCTCGAAGGGGATCTCACGAGTGAGCATTTCCCAAAGCACCTGTTACAGAAAGAGAGAAAACATACTTAAAGTAGAAATGTACACATTCAGTATATACCCAGTGGGTGTCCTGCCTGCTGTAACGTCCTCAGGTTTTTCTGCACATTATTCACATTTTTTTTCCATATTTCATTCTGTCAGAGTGGTGAGAACCACAGAGGTCAGATCTGAACAACACTGATAAATATAGTTAACAAGAAGAAAGTTTAATTAACATTAATACTTTCACATGCATGGGTGTCTTATGTGTTGTTTATTTATAAGTCACACTTTACGTATTCATGCGCTGAACAAATAAACATCAAAGATACGGAAATCTTCTTCTTGGAGACCAAAATCAACAAACCAATTAGATCAAAAGTATTTCTTTCAATACAAAATGTGTCACCACCCCCTTATAATTTAGGTAATTTTCAGCTCCAGCTCACTCATTTTGAAAATCAAAGACTTATTTCCCCACTAATATTTGTAAAACATTTTTGGATTTCGTGCCATCTGCTACTCATGATGTGTTTTAAAATGAAAATGATCATGTTGTTATCATTTTGAGAAGAGCTGGTCCTAAAAACACATTTTGGTGTTATAAATAAAGCATGGCACTCCAATCTTACATAAATCTGAGGAGAATATTTTTTCATTTTTTTAAAAACTATGACGTTTTGTCTTTCCTAGGATCAATAATGAGTAAATTACATTAACTGGTAAAGTTAATTTAGGGACTACTAAATATATTCAAGAGCTTTCAGGAAGTTTTAATTTGGTGTTTGGCCTTGACRGCAGCATCAACCGTTTTTATTACATTTGCTCATTGTTGGAGATCTTTTAATATTCAGGTGTGGTTAACTGTTTGCTGCAAACAAGTGCCAATGAGCATTTTTTCATATGTAGATAAAAGTGTCTGATGTTATTTAACAAGACAGATCTGTGGTTTGTTCTCCCAGACGTCTGGAATTCCTTCAAAAACGGTGTCCAGATGTAAACAGAAGAGCTGTTTTATTAAAGGGCTAAAAATGTCTGATGACACAAAATAATAATTTGATTTTGATTTTTCTCCTCTGATTGTTAATTATTACAACAACGCAGCTGAAACCTATGAAAGCATTTTCACGTCGCAGCAGTTTCCACATGTATGCAAAATGTTTGCGCTGTACTGGAAATAAGAGAAAAAGAATTTACAGAAGAAGTACCTGATGGCCATGGAAAACCCTTAAGTGCAATTTTTCTGAAAATGTTTTCTGCATATTCGATCAAACTTTCCCCGGAGTTTGATTTTTTTCAGACAGAAATAAAAAGGCTGTCCATCAAATCTTTTTTTTTTTTTGAAACAAAGTGCTTCCTAATTTCTTCCACTCAGGTTGTTAGCTGAGCTACTCTTGTCAATCGCACTTGGATTTTTATATACAGGTATATAT
>NW_013952411.1:844028-852899 GCF_001266775.1 Austrofundulus limnaeus | reverse complement strand
ATATATATATATATTTCAAGAAAAATGTTTTGCCCAATTTCACTATATTAATAATTCTGAAAAAAACATTCAATCAAGAAGAATAAAACAAAAAAGTGTTTAGATGCAAATCATATTTGTTAATACTAGTAAAACTTTATTTTGGGAAGAAGAGGGCTGAGATAAACCAGCACCAGAATCACAATCAGAGGAAACTGTGTTGTCCCTAAAATGGCCAGACATCCTTCACAACGAGTTTTTCAGTCCTGAAACATCTTTTATACCTTCCTTTCCAGATACCAAAATACATGCTTACAGAGTATTTTAGTTATTTGAACTAAAAGGGCATATGCTGAGTTAATAGTTTTATGACTATGAACGCTTCAGGATTTTCAGTAAAACATCAGCATTAGACATGATCCAGTGAAAGTTAAAGTATTTTCAGTGACGCCACTCACCACACCGTAGGAGAAGGTGTCGCACGTCTCCGACACGGGGAGGCTCTGGATGACCTCCGGGGCCATCCAGGGAAATGTTCCCACCAGAGACATGTGTGTCGTGTGAGACAGGAACTTCGATGCTCCGAAATCACAAATCTGAGGGGATAAAAAAAAACTCAATATATTTAGGTTAGTTGGGCAAACTTACAGCAGCACTGTGCTTGTCATAGGCCGACTTTAAATGTGAACTTTAAATACAATCAACTAAARAGGTATGAATATCTGCAAAAAATAAATATTATAAATGCAAATATCTTCTGTGATCCGAGCATTAAAGTCACAATAAGTGATAAAAATTATTCTAAAATGGCAAATAAAATACAAGCAGAAACAGTAAAACTCAAGTTATAATCAATTTAATATATTTGTTTGATCAGTGGATTATTAGAGTGGTGCAGTAAAAAAGTAAATCCAACAATATTGAACTGAGCTCATTCTAATGACGGGAAAAAAAGATCCTAAAATTTATTTGAGGACCTGATCAAAATAGACATATTTACATTTTTTACCTCAGTCCACCCAAACATATTTAACTGAATGACAAAAGCAACACACTGACTGGTTTGTTTTACTACATGTAAAGTTAGTCACTGCCCTCTGCTGTCCATGTGCTGCAGATATATACAATCACCGGTATTTTCCTGCTTTACATACCAGGACATGTCACAGATTTAATGAAATATAAAGAATTATCTGTATTTCAGATTGAACTTCAGAGAGTTTAGATTAAAACACCAACCTTGAGAACTTTGTCTGCAGCTAAAACAACTGAAAGAAACAAAGAGGAGTTGTATAAGACAGTTATTTTGCAATCATAAAATTTTGGACATGCTATAACAAAGAAAATCAGTTACCATTTCTGGATTTTAAGTCTCTGTGAATCACCTTTACAGGGGCCTCTGAATGCAAATAATGCATTCCTAAAATAGAAAAAAAAGACATTTTCAGAATAAACTTCACTGGAATTTACATTTTGCAGAGACGTAGATTGTGTTATGAATGTATTCAATAATGTACGATATGGAAGTATTGTGATTTAATCATAATTTTATGTAAAAGTACAGAATATTTTTTTAATATTTCACAAACGTTTAATGAGATTTCTGTCATTGACAACTTTAAACACACATCTTGATGTTGCTGAATGAAACAAAACAGGTTCTCATCAACTCATTCTCACCTTTTTAGGATCCTATTTAAGCGACTTAATAAATATTTCAGGTACCTCTAGCGATTTCTGCAGCCCAGTTCATGATCTGACCGATGTCCATCTCCTCACTTTCGCCACTCGACAGGTAATCATAGAGTGAGCCACCGCCTGCGTACTCTGAGAAAGGACAAAAAAATGTGTTTCTTTTTTATCACATTTAGCAGAAAAAAAAACAACAAAAGGTCAAGAAAAACATATGGGAATGAAAACAATAGAGTGAAACCTGTTAAATTACAGGAATAAAAGATGTTTTTGAGTGTGGCATTAAGACACGAGCGCTAAAATGAGGAAAAATGTTTGAAAACTTGAAATATTTATCCACATCTCCTCTGTCAGACTGCTGCTGCTTTCCGGCCTTTCGCAGATTGATCACCTTTGTGCACTTTTTCACGTCTTTAGCAGAAAAGAATCAACTTCCTGCTCCGTTTTCAAAGGTTTCGCTCCTAATGAGCCATTAGAGGTGTGAGAAACTTGACAATCATGCGACTTTTCTAAAAAAAAATGCTCTGCAAAACTGTTTAAGACGCATAAGGAACRCTTTGATGAAGCTTGTGTAAATCAAAGAGATGTAGAGCAGGCAGCATTTCATCTGCAGACGGAGGCTATTTGGGAGTTTAAATAAAGATAAACAAGCAGCGGCTATAACAGCAGGAAGGTTCTGTTTGTGTATAATAACCAATAATGTCCCGACGCCGATCTGTAAACACGCATGGGCACCAAGACGGGAGCCAATTAACAATCATAAAACACAACAATGGCTCATTATTATGGACCTGGATTTCACATGGGCCTCTTTTTACGCTTGTCGCAGTCGWAACAGGAAAAGAAAAACCTGCATCTTAAGCATCGTGCAGCCACTTCCCCAGAGTGATTAAAGTGAAAGMGGGTCTGCTGTCGCACTTTGCACCTAAAGACGTACGTCCACATTCCATAGATAAAAGGACGTCCCGCCTGTGGAGGGATTCGGTTGCAAAATGCGCGTTTCATTTCGGCACAACGTTTGACTCGACGCGAAAGAAAAATGAGGCAAATACACCTTTACCCTTAAACAAAACAAACAAAAAAGAAAAAAAAMCTCATCAGGTTTATAAGCTTGCTACGTGACAGCAGGTCTGCTTAGGCTGCAGAGACAACAGAGAGCTTGTACAAAGAGGAAACTGTGTCAACAAGACTGGAAATTTATAACACAGCTGATGAATCTGGACACGGACGACTCAAGATGGCCATAAACCTTTTTTTTTTTCTTCACTGGTGTTAATTAGATTCTGCTTCTATAAACAGAGACATCCTGTCGCTTCTGGATTAYCCGACTTTCTTAAAAACGAGGCCTACAGGCTTTTTAGGAACCAGGAGTTTTCTCCACAATCATTTCAGAACTGATGCTGCTTTTTTTTGTATTTGATTTCCTTTATTAGTCCTARTAAAAGTCAAATTACATAACATTTTATAAGGATTTTGCTATTCTAAGAAATAAAGAAACCTTCTGACTATGATTTGTATAAAATCATATCAAACTGTAATGAGAATATCAAACATTTGTTTTCTTTTTTCATAAAAAAAATATTTCTGGATGTTTTCAGCACTCCAGTCATCATTTATTACATCACAATTTAAAAAAGATTTATTTGGGTGAGATGGGAAGAAGTATTCCGAAGTTAATGGCAGGAAAGTTGAAGACGTGTWGCTAGTTGTGTGTCTTCCCGCTCTCTCCGTAAGGTTTTCTGTTTTCTCTGCACCTGCTGTGCATCCAATCTTTGTGTTATCTGGAATATTTCCAGATTATTCTCGCAGACTTCTTTGTTGTTGTTGTTTTTAAGTTAATATTTGGACAAGGCCCTTTAACTTCCCAGATTTGTTTACGCCTGAGTTCCTTGAATTGCATTCTCCTTCCTTGTACAACCGGATTCCTTTGTAATAACGTCTTCAAAGCTCTCAGCTGACGTCAACCGCTCTGATCGGGTTTTTCACCTTTCAAAAACAAAAACTAAACAAACCTCTTCTGGTGCTGCTCACCTAAATTTTAATGATTATTTAAATGGCACAGGTGTCTTCTACAAATGTTATTAATAGGCAAGGTTAATTAATTGCAGTTCCCAAAAATACTATTTAATTCTGCCTTTTTTTGTGGCATCAAATCAAAACATTTTATGTCATCTCAAGGCAGTTTAAAGGATAAATATTCAATTATATTTCTTAAGAGTTAAAAAAATCTATATTTTAAATACTGAAAAGGAAATAGGAACATGAGACTGAGCGTGCATGGCTACAGAGTGATTAATCCAAATGAGTAATTTTTGTTTTATATTGCCAGTAATTACGGAGGAGATATAAGTGTGTACAGACACAGTGGTGGTTCTATTATGGTGTGGGCTTGCATTTAAAAACACAGAAAAGCACCATTGACTATACAGTACCACCTGAAAGGCATCTGATTGGAATTATTTATACACTGCTAATGAATTAAAAAAAACRTTCCCTGGATTGAAAAGTACACAAACAAATCTACCCGGCACACACAACAGCTGTATGAGCGTTTACACTTCCTGAACCCACTAGCCGTTTTTTTTATTGCCACCACAGAAACCTTTGCTCCACTTTCAAAAGGTCCAACTACAACCTTCTGCGAGTTGGCGTAACACAGACGGCTTTTTTCACGTGGCTTGTCGCAGAGAGGAACTGGCGTTATCAAATCATAATTCAYAAACTCACCGGTGACAATTCCATAGTTGGGAGCCTCAACGATCGCACCATAAAACTGGATGATGTTACGGTGGCTGAGAACGCTGAGGATTTCAGCCTGAAAGGGTCACACACAAAAAGAAAAGAAGAAAAATTACTTCTTYTTTTTTAAAGATAGTGGAGGTTTATTCAGACACAAGACAAAGCGTTTTGATGCAGGACAAATAGAGGGCAACCCATGAGCTACAGGTCGAGTCGTTTTATGTCCTAACTTTTTATGTAAAAATTTATGCTGCATTTACAGAACTGTGCAAAATCCCACTATTTATTATTTTCTTTCCAAAGATCCAGACTTTCTTGTAATCTTTTACATTGGTCCTATAAATCTTCAAGCTCAGGCTCCGKTCATGCAGCAGATCTTAATGCTGCAGATGTGTGRTTCATAGTGCTGGRCGGTATACCGTTTTGTACCGAAAACTGGTTTTTATTTTTGTTATGACATAACTTTTCTGAATACCGGTGTAAATAGCCTGAACACGTGCGGAACACTTYGTCGCGGCCRCCAGTGAACTGTTTCCCTGGGGACACGTTTCCTTGCAGCACCGCTAAGCGTATTAGCATGCTAACGTTTTTGTTGGAACAACTGGCGGCAGGTGGTGTGTTTCAGCTGCTTGTACGGTCTGATGTAAAAAAAAAAACATCCCGTTTTCACCATTGCTGAATGTAGTAAACAACTCTTCAGTGATGTGCACAGTTAGATTTAATGAGCTATGTTATAACAGAGACGTTATTGCATGGAGACTTTAGCGTGCTTCAGTGAAAAGCCCGGGGGGAAGTAGGTCTGTAATGTAGCGAAGTTGACTGGTGTGCAAAGTGAGTCGTCTTTTTAAGTTTTATTAACACGCAATGAAAGACCAGATAATGATTTTTTCTCAACCCTTCACCATCGGACCTAAATTCATGATTACTGTCTACAACCAAAGAAGAAAAGACGTACAAGAGGAGGGAAACAGTCATACAGAGGTACAGTAAAAGAAAAAAGTCAATAAGCAAAGTTTGTACATTTTATTATCAGCTGAGCTGTGAGGGAAAAAAATACCGTCAAATACCATGAAACCGGTGTAATTGTTGAAAATACTGTGATATAAAATTTGGGTCATACCGCCCAGCTCTAGTGGTTCATTCACATTATAATTTAAACATGACTTTCTTTAGACTCCAGTGTGATCACGCCACACCCCCCCCCACCCCAAGTGCTCAGAAGACGTGACATCACACGCAACATGTCGTGTTTACAGAAGTAAATATAAATCTTACATATTTTAGCAGGCGTGGATCAGTTCTGAAGTTGTTATCCAATCGAGAAGATTACATTTAAAGGATCCTCATTAGTTTCCATCATAGCAGAGACTGTTCGTCCTGGGATCCACAAATTGTCTGTCGTGCTTGTTTCGTCCAGTGTTTGCATTAGATCTTGTTGCTTCCTGCCTGCTCGGGTACAGAGTTGTACTTCTGCAGAAACCAACTCAAGTTCTGGGTCATCGTGTTGGTATCGATATGAACCAAGACGTTAGTCAGCAATTATTTTATTACCCTGAAGAAATTTATAATTATTACAGATCAGTATTGATGCCAGAAACAACACCAGTGTAGATAAGGGTGTCTGAATATAACATTGTTATTGTTATATATTATGTGTTAGTTAAAATAGTGTAGATACATGTCCGAATCATTAAACAACACATATTTTTAAAGCTGTAATAACAGGAGAGTGAAGATTGTTTGTCTGAATGCCTGGGATTCAGCCGTAGGCCAGCAGGGGGCGAACTCAGGCATTGAAGATTCTGGATTGTATATAAACAGTGACTTCCTGTTTTTAATTCAGTGTGTGTGGTTTGACTTGCCAGCCAGTGGCAAAATAAACCCCCACTCCAGAATTCTGGTGTTGTATGACATTTATTTCTTATCACAGATCATTTTATTTAACACTGGTGTTTTCATCTGACTTCAGCCGTTATTGAACACGTATTTTCTTACAACCCTTTAAATTGATTTCTGGAGATTATCCAAGGTGCTTCATGACCAATAATTGGGTCCCAAGCCCAACTTAGGGAACCAAAGTGCAGTGGTTCCCAAACTTTTCAGCTTTTGACCCACAAAATAACAGTAGCAGAGACCTGAGCCCCCAACTATTTTTGGATGATAAACATTTGTATCAGGTCAACAAAACATGAACATAGTAAAAATATTTTTATACCACATTTATTCATTTTAAATACACTAACCTCCCTCCTTTGTAACAACTAAAGCAAAAATGTAATTAATTCAGAAAATCTTTTCAGGACCCCACCTTGATGTTTCRGGACCCCACTTTGGGTCCCGACCCCAACTTTGGGAAACACTGGTTTAGATAACGTCAACATCTGCTCCAGCCGTATATCCCTACTCTTCAATAAAGTACAAGTCAAATTTAATGGGACACGACCGTTCAGACTGTAAATGTTTTAAAAAACATTGTATATTTATCCAATTTAGTACCAAATATAAAAATGACCTGGGTTAGATCATAAAAAATTAGATTCATTTTGTCACATTCAGACTGTCTTACAGTAAAAAAAAATAATAATCAGATTTGGGTCACTTTACCTCAACACATTCAGTGAGACATTTTTGTTGTTTCAGCTACTGAACTCTAATCWATGATGTATTCAGACATTAAAGACTCCTGAATGAAGCATAGTTGAGTCAACACATAACAGATCATATAGCAAAGAATCAACTATAATTTAGCCATTTCTGCTCTTTGCAAAGTTTCTCACAGAGACAATTTGTTACCATTTATTTTGTTGAATCTATAAAAAAATCAAAGATAATGTTGACATTAAACAGCAATTAGCAGATAAAGATGGACATCTTTTTGGTCCTTCAAAAAAAAGGGAAGTTTGGCTCTTTGGAACGGGCGAGTTGGAGCTTTTGTACTATATTTTATGAATCAACACACGGTTTACGAAGGAAAGCACCGGAATGTACTGTGCGCCGTCAGAACCTCTGTAATCTCATGACCTCAGCTCACCCTGACTCAACAGCCAGTATTTTTGTTTTGTGGTGTTGTTTAAACTACATGAAGACAAAACACCCAGTGGGCATTTAATTGCCAAGCCAGCTTGCTACAAGATAAAATAAAATAAAATACAGAGAAAATGCTGTACGCCATCACAGGGTCAGAAAGTTGTTATTTCACTCCATGGCCTCCCCAATTACTACAACAGAGAGAGTATAAAAAACACCCGTAATGAGATTATTTTCACTTTTAATGGCATCCCCGCCAGAACAAAAAGAGCTTTAGTGTTAGCTCGCTGCTCGGCTGGAAAGAGTTGAGTTCACTAGTTTTGCTCAAACACTCACAGACTAGAGTTATGACAGAAAAATGTATAAAACCACGACAAAAAAAATTTTTTTTAAAAAGCTGCAGATATTTTTGTCACTTTTTTGCACTATTTTAAACCCATGTAAGTGTTTCCCCACTGCATCTAATTTTAAATTAAAAAACAACTTTTTCATCAGGTTTTTGAAAAATGTTTCAAGACCTTTGTTAATATTAGCTTTAATGCATCATACTTTTATGTTCAGCTAGCCCTTTTGCTACATTTAGCTTTTAGCTAGCCTTTTTATACTTTTCACTTAGGTAATGTTTTTAAAAAGTTTTATATTTCAGATAAAATGTTGCTCTTTTAGCTAAGAGCTCTTTTTAGCCTTTAGTTAGTTTAGCTTCTTTTAGCTCAACCGTTTCTGCTTCTTCAGCCAACTTCAGCTAAATCATTCAGCATGCAGCACTCACACTGTATTTTCACAAAAGTTAACGTTTCACTTGTTTATATTTATGTTTAGAAAACAAAGAGTTTGAAGAAAAGCGGCCACTGAACTCCCATTAAAGCTTTAAGCAATGAAACAATCTGCTGGAGTCAAAACTTGAAATATTATTAGCTGATAAAACGAACAATGTGTTCAGATTTTTTTTCTTCTTTTATAATTCTATCAAGATGTTAGATTCATTTTAACTTAAAAATTTAAAATTATGTGACTTTTAATTTCCTTTMATTGTACACTCTAAGGCAACTCGAGGCCCGCGGGCCATATTTGRCCCTCAWTAACATTTTWTTCGGCCCAGGGATRGACTGGCTATCTGACGTAYCGGCCACKGTCCATTTTTAGGCCAGCCAGGCCTGTTGTGAACTAAAAAACTATATTATAAATATGTTTTGTCAACTGTTCACGTTCAAGGATCTTTATTATCCTCGTGGGGCAATTTGTTGCACAGCCAGTAGACATAAAGACAACAAAACAAAAACAATCATGCACAAACCCAAAAATCACAGAAGTTCATTAAGAAGTTGAACTGTGATGGTCCATTGGTTGATTTTCTTGAAGGACATTGAGCTAATCCAATGAAATCTCTCAGCTTTCCTCGGCCCGCCCCCCCCTCCCTCTCTTTTTATTTTATGG
>NW_013952411.1:822572-842956 GCF_001266775.1 Austrofundulus limnaeus | reverse complement strand
GTGATAAACTATCTCTAAGCAATAATAAATCAAAAAGTTGTTGATAGAGATTAAGGCATAAAAAATGAATGCTGATGATGAATTTTTCTAAATTTGATCTTTTTTCTTTCTCCTTTAGTTTATGTATGTTCCAAATACCACATAAAACAACAGGTCCTTTGGTTTTCTATAGGACTTATTTGTTATAAAACTTTTTTTCAATAAATATTGTAAGAAAAAGGCCCTTGACTTGCACCAAGTTTTGATTTTGGCCCCCATTTGTAACTGAGTTTGACACCCCTGTTCTAAGCATATTTAAAGGCCTAATAAAATATCCTTTTTGCCTAGAAAACTTTACGCTGAGCCGTTTCGTGAATGAACAGAAACCTGACAGAATAAGTTCATTTAATTGTTGCCACACTCTGTAATTACAGGAACAATTGGTTCAATGTGAAAGGATTACATTATCATTTTCAGCGAACAATCATCTCTTTAACAATTGAGTGAAGTTGAATGGATATCTGTGATCTATTACAATTTCATAAAGGAAACAATGAATAATATTCTGATTGTCCAACAGCCAACAAATGTAATACATTTCTCCTGAAAGGATTTTAAAGAGAASCCCTTTTTTTTTGTCTTTAAGACAATGAGGCTGCGCTTTCAATGTGATTTTAAGAGCAGTCTCTGCTGTAATTGGGCCAAATACTTTCTTTCTTTTGGCAATAACSTTTCTTTTGCGGCACATTTCCTCAGAGTGGGCGACTATAATGACCACGAGTGATGGGTAAAAGAAGTCACCACATCCAGCTAAATGGGGGAGTAATTAAAATGATTACACTGGCAATTAAGAAAAAAAAATAGTATATGAAAAGCTCCGGCAACAATGATGACTCGTACCTCGTTTTCGATCTTGAGCAACTTTTTTACTGCCACCTCCTTGTCCTGGGAGATCCACTTGGCTCGGTACACGCTGCCGAAGCTCCCGCCGCCGCAGTTCTCGTAGAAGAGGATGTCATCGAACCGGATCTGCACGAACGACGCTCGGGAAGACGACATCTCATAATGATGTTCAGCTGCGACTCGGCCTCTGAGGCGGATCAAAGGACAGGAGGAAACGTATCAGCAACACTGTGTGCCAACGTTTTTAAACAAAGGTCTTGGGTGATTTGTTTGCACTCAGTGATGGGGGTGTCCCTGCCATGACAAGTTTTAGCTCAGTATCAGTAAAAGCCATGTTTTGTGTTTGTTAAAGCCACTGGGAAACAAGGGCTAGTTCTCTGTATGAGGATGCRTGCAGAGGCATGCCTGACAGGCTGGAGATGATGCAGAAATTACTGTCTCTTGTAAGGCCACAAGCAGGGAAAGGGAAAATTGTTTGGATTCAAAAACAAGGAGCCAATCCTCATATTCTCTTTATCTTTTTTTGTAACTAAAGAAGGAGCTCCTTCTGCTCACGTTGAGAGGCCAAACATCAGGTTATGCATGTTGGGAGCTGCTGAAAYCACACAGATTGATTTTTACATTTCTTATTTGTCTGTAACGCCATAAAAGCATCTTATGAAAAAAAAAAACAATAATTCCATAATTGAAGGGAAATTGCAGCTCTGTTCTTGTTCCTAGGTTTCCCATTTACAGCTGAGCAATTACAGCTTTTAAAAGGCTGTTACCTCGGTCTTCATTGGGATTACTATCCATCACAGTGGGAAATGTCTCCATTGTCACAGAGGGGAGCCACTTTTTTTTTCCTGCTGATTTACTTGGATTCGTGCTATACTTAGCTTCAAAGCAATTTGCTCAGTGGCCCAGCCCTTCCAGTATTGTGCGACCACTCCAGAAGCCTGGGTTACTGGGATATTTGAAGCACTTTTTCCAAAGTCATTGTTGCCAGTTTCGCACCTAATAGCTAACAKTGCTGTCCAAAAAGGGCAGCGATAACACCTGATAGCCAAAAGTCAAAGCCCAGGTAATCAGAGCTAACTGAGTTAGGAATGGCTGGATGTGGCCTCGTCTTCATTTTACATCTTGAAAGGCAGCAACAACACATGTAAAGAAACTTTACTGTGTAAGAAATTCAGAAAATGACCMTTAAAGCTTACCTGTAACATGGGTCTGGTACAATGAAGACAATAAAATGAAACTGAAGCAACAAAAGTGGAGTTTAAGCAGACATAAAGCAGGTCACAGGACGGGGTTACGAGTCGCTTCATAATACAACACAACCCTTACCAGTACTTTATAAGTACCCCTATATGCACCYTTTAAATACCCTATAAGTATGTTCCCCTATAAGTCTCCAGTAAATACTCTGCASTTGCGCCTCAGTTTATTGGCTGCATCCTCATGAGTGCRTAGYCCACCTGAGCCATGTGGGCCACATCCCACCCAGTGTGGGTAGGCTGCATGAAACTGCTGTGAAATGAGACGGTCTAGCCTAAYCTTGGCATGTTTGCWTGACCACACGCTRCCTTGTRRTGATCAGTTTCATATCAGACTTAAAATAAAGTTGGAAACTTCACAAGTCTTTTCGCTGGAAGAGTAACTTTACAATTAAAACRTTACACGTGAATAAAAAAATAAAACACATTAATGATTTGGGTTTAGCTCAAGTATCAGTACTTGTAGTTGTGTTTTATTTAGCATCTTATTGCAGCATGAATTTCATCAGCTAAGTTGTTTTCCTGGGAATCCTGGGATATCCTCAGCCGGGAAGGATACTCGGATGCATCCTTGATTTTCGAGACTTTGTGGGCTGCATGGAAGAGGAGCCTTCGAATTGGGACAGCACTTGGCACGGGGCAGTGACGTATGCAGATGAACTGAGAAACAGCCTGTAAGTACTATGTATGTACTCTAATGGTTACATCTACGGTATACTAAATGTATCACATATGTACCCCCGTAAGTACCCTGTATTTTCTCCTGTACCCAACCCAAAAGTCCCCTGAATATACTCCCATCAGCACCCTTTAAATACCCTGTAACCATATATGTACCCGTTAAGTACCTTGTGATTACATAAGTATCTTAAATGTACCCCCACAAGTATAAAGCATGCCATTTTTCCTGAGACCATGTTGGGTCTCCAYCCCAAAAGACTCCAAAGAAAAAAGTTATTAGTTTTTAAAATGTTTCTTTACAGAACACAGAATATCTTTGTGCTACAATTATTAGCTTTTACTTTGTGAATTTGCATCTAAGTGTCTGAAACGTGATCAATACATTTTACTGGAGCTCATCCAGTAAATGCTCAAATTTCTCTGTGATATTTACAACTTTATAAACTATTTATTACAGTCAGCAGCCCAACATTTACATCTACATTATATCACGTGYAATTTACAAGATATGCATCCATTTACAACCACTTGTCCTCACCTGGTTAATGCCATTTAAACTTCTAGTCTAACTTTCCTGAGTTTCAGTCCTTATATAAACATACCGACATTCAGAGMGCGGTGTCCAGTTTCACAGCAACCGGGTCTTTGGAGCTGGTCCAGTCTGGTTTGACGCTAAAAACTTTGTTTAAAAATAAAAAATAAAAAAGAAAGAGAGCGATCAGAGTTCCGGAAAATCTCATGTGACGTCCTTTCATTGGAAGAGGGTTTCTCCACGCTCTCCGGTGGTGGTGTTACTGGTTACACAACCGCAGCTGCTCATTTTCCGGTCAACCAAAGTGATGACAAGAGCCCCCCCTGCTGGAGGACAGATGAACTACATTCATCACCGTACAGTGTTTCTTCCACGCTTTTAGGCGTAAAAATTCAAACAATTCTTTTTTTTTTTACTTCCTAATCTGAGCATTTACATAAAAAATTAAAGATAAACCATAAAGAACATTTTGAAGTTTATTTGAATGCAATCCTGAGGGCTTTGAATAGAAAACGACTAGACATGTATCTTTTTTTCTTGTTTTTTTTTTTTTTTTTATTTATTTATTTATTTATTTTGAAGAAGAAGAAGTTTCATCAAGTCACTTGACGTGACTATCCAGTGAATGTTTGGGTGATGTGACCAAAATACTAGTGTTGTAATCAAGACCACCTAACCCGAGACCAAGTCAAGACCAAGACTTTTAGGGTTTGGACCAAGTCAAGACCAAGAACAAGGGAGGTCAAGACCGAGACAAGACCAAGACTTTTAGGGTTTGGACCRAGTCGAGWCCAARACCAAGGGAKGGYGAGACCGAGACAAGACCAAGACTTTTAGGGTTTGGACCAAGTCGAGACCAAGACCAAGACCAGAAAAAAATGTGTCCTATAAGATGGAGTATTGCGTACACATGTACAGTGGGGGGAAAAGGTATTTTGTCTCTCATAGTTGAGGTCTAACTATGATGTCAATCACAGGCCTCTCTCATCTATTTAAGTGGGAGAACTTGAACAATTGGTGCTGACTAAATACTTTCCCCCACCTTAGCTAACTTAATATGTAGAGCTAATATTGACAAACTCTTTGTGTGAGGGCAGAGGAAAGAATTTTGCTACAGAGGCAGAYTGTTAACGTTAGTGATGGTAAAAGTTTGACGTTGTCCCCACTGTCTCTGAAAGTAAAGCACTGCTGGATTTACAAGTTGCTGTACGCTTTCTTCTGGTTGTTGTTGTTTTACAATGATATTATTTATAATAATGTAGCCAAATTTTTTTACTTAATTTTGAAGACATCCTTAACCGCTCCCAGAGAACCATGGTTCACTGAGTGACTGGGGGTGCAGATGGATGACAGCCGATAACAAAAACACAAAAATAGCAACGGGTCAACTTTGGATTTGAATGAAAGCAAGCAAAGAAAGCAAGAATGTTATCAAATTAATTGGACAATAATCTGGCTGTTTAGTGATATTTCCACAGTTGTGGTCTTGAAATAAAATTCAGAGTCCTCAATGTCCGAGACAAGACCGAGTACAAATGCTGTCAAGTCCAAGACGAGACCAAGACCATCAAAAAGTGGTCCTGAGACCAGTCTTAATACCAAGACCGGTTTCAAGTACTACAACACAACAAAATGCCTCACAATTTGGTAACAAATTGGTAACCGAAAGACTAAAAAGTGGAGCTTTGTGTCTAAGAATGTTAAAATTAAACTCTTTCACCAGCTACAAACAAAACTGTCAACATATTCAATTAATAAGTAATCCAAGTGGATTTTTTTTTTCTGTTCAAAATTTAAATAAATTTGAAGATTTTAGGTCAATGTTTCTGGACAAAAAAATGTTAATTTCACTTTCATTTCTCTTAAATGCAGAAACACAAACTCAAATGACTGTTTCTGGATTTTAAAAATTCATTTTACTTTCAGTTCTCTACATGAACTAAGACTTTAGGTTTTTGGATAAACAATTTTATTTTCAGTCATTACATGCAGAATCTAAATACTTTGTCTTCAGTTTATTCCCAGTTATTTTATTTTATTTTTAAACTGAATTAGAGCTATACCAGTTTTAGCATCAATGTGTCTGAACAGAAGCCTAAAACCTGCTTGTTGGGCCCTTCTATTGATCCTTTTGTCAGTGTGACCTTGAGGAATTCAGGAAACATTTAGTCTGTTTTGTTGTTRCGATTGGGCTTGGTTGATTAGAACCCCAAGTTGCAGGACTGGGTGAGGGTGGCAAAAATATTTATTAAAGAAACCAAATAGCAGACGTGGCAGCAAACATGAACAAAGTCTTGAGCTTGGGCTTTGACAAGACCATGAGCACCAAACAGAAAACAAGGAACTGAACAGAATATAAAGAGAAACTAATGAGTAGAAACAAGAAACACCTGGGAGAGAAAAATGAGGATCAGGTGTGAGTGGGCGGGGCTGGWGCAAAGACAGACAGGAGGAAGAAAACAGGACAGRAAACTAGAATAAAATCAAAATAAAACATGAAACCAAACAGAACATGTTTGATAAACAAAACCAAAAACATTCTTTAAGCTTCTTTTCCTTCACAAGAAAATCAAAACAAAAWTAAAGCCAGTGGTTATATAACAGCTTAAATCACTCATTCCTCTGCTTTATTGCAAGTGATTTTGCTTTAATTGACATTTTTGCATTGGTCAGATTTTACCTCTAACGTAAGTTCATTTGAGTGTCTTCAGTCAAACTTAAACTTTAGCTACAGACTCTTAGGGAGTCTGTCTTAATTTAGGCAACTGTTTGTAAATCACACCTGAAAGTCATATTTATTATTGTTTTTATTCAGTATGAAAGTTGAGTTTTATTATTCTTATTATTTAACGGATTATTTGTTATTGAGGTTTTCAATCTTTAATTATCTTTCATGCTAATTTAGTTACTTCTTGTAGTTACAGCAGTTTGTTCACCAGCAGGTGTTTTAAATGTACTTTAAATTAAACACGTTAAACAACCACAACTAAAACTTTAGACACTGCACCCCTGCAGGACAATCTTCTTTTTTTTAGCAGCCTAACAGCTGTGATTGTCTCCTGCTTCCTTCTCTTAAGATATTCAATATCACTTGATAAAACACGTTCCATAAAAAAATAATAAGTCAGAGATGTTAAGAAAGTTCTTGTTTTATGCTCAGGTTCTCATAAAAGGACACATTTCACCCTTTCAAACTGTTCATAACAAAAGTTAAGTTACAAAGGTTGACATGCTATAAATGCTAACAGCATTGTGATACAATGGAAAAGCAGAGCATGAGAGTAACGACAGTACACAAATATTTATAAAATATTTCTGGAGACACTGTTATATTTGAAMCTTTAAAGGAGAAATGTGCTTATGATTTTTAAACATCTCCATGCTGAAGTCAGAATAAATAGAATCAGTACAAATATTGTTTGATAAAAAAGATACAAAACACATGCATAGCAGGAATTTAAAGTGTTTTCTAAATCATCACACTGCTTACATCTTTGATTTTACACATTAATCTACAAAATGAGACTCCCACCACTCAGGGATCCTTATTTTCTTCTTCTGTTTGAGTTGCAGCTGATATGATACCCGCATGACACCGATATGAGAGGTACTTCATCCCACAACAATTACTGTTGTTGAAAAATCACAGATTACTGTAATAAAAGGCTTAACAAGTCGGTGAAACAATATCTCATTATCTGATCCCTCATTAGGTCCTCCATGTGATTGCCTGGATTGGGCTAAATTCATGTCAGTGTGAAGCGCACGTCATGTTGTGGGAAAGCAGCAGGATGGGGTGAAAAAAGTCCGACCCTGAGGGGTGGGCAGTTAGGACCTGCGAGGCTCGAGTCCRTGAGAGAGCTGCGTTAGCGTCCTCTGGTTGTCGATCACACTGAGATGACGAACGTAAGCCCAGACGTCAGGGTGGTGCTTCCCAGCCAGTGGAGGGTCTGGATCTGGTTCAAATTTTAAAAAAGACAATTACTCTAACAAAAGAAGTGATCCCACATGTTCAGCTGGAGACAGATCAGGAACCAGGTGTTTAGATGACACATTTCTGTAATGCTTGATGCACAAGACAACAGTCCCTTSTTGTGGGACTGCCATAATGCCTTGTTGTGGGACCAAATTTCCCTCTGGGATCAATAAAGTATTTTTGAATTGAATTGAATTCTGGTCTCTCTTGGGCAACCTAAACCTTCTGTATGTGTGGACCTACTGAAGTACCTGTAGGTTTCAACTAGGGCTACACAATATTGAAAAAAACTGACATTTATGGAGATCCATTTGTGCCAAAAATATGTTGTTGAGCCTTAGTCCATGTTCTTAAACCTTGTGTTGACAYATAACATTGTTTTTTCTATCTATACAATTATACAAATGTTCCAAAACCATATGTTACAATATGAATAAATAAAAGAATTTTCAACAAATGACTTGAATAACACTTTAAGTTATGCTGCCATCTTGTTGGCGATGAACCTGCAACGATCTTACCTCTTGTTTGTGCACGTTACAAATCTGTTTTATACCACCTAACCTGTTGTCTCTGTGTCTATCCTAGTTTCTGTTTTCGTCACGCGTTAAAATTAGCTTTCATGCTAACCGTATTTTACCTCTTCTCCTCCCGTTCTTTATGAATTTAGTCATCATCCTCATTTTCGTCAAGTTCCTCRTCATCTTCCACAGCTCACAAATTCATCGACAACACTTCTCAGAAAAAACACAGCCATTGTTGTCCCAGAAGTTTCACAACAAAAGTAAAATTTTAGATGTTTTTTTTTTTTGACACGGAACCGTCCACTTCTGTCTGTGGAAGCAGCACTTCAAAATAAAAGCTGCAACGTACARACATTTATTGCAATGGCTTATGGTTTAGTGGTTTGCCTTCTACCTGCAATGTAAATGTTGCGCACAGGTACATTGTAAAGATGACATTCCAACGGCATATCRTGCAGCTCAGCAACTACCTGATAACACTATTGATCTACTCAGAATGCCACGTCTGTCCTCCGCTGCTGGTTCTAAATGTGTCATTTCCACACTAAACGCTGAACCAAACTACATTCTTATTGTCAGAGAGCATTTTTTAAATTTAGCTCTTCAACTTACTGAACGTTTGACTCCTGCAGTGTCTCACTACCTTCACTGTGTTGGCGATCATCCGCTGTAAAACAGAGAGACACAATAAGAAACAAACAACTGGGGGRAAAAGGAGAAGGAAGTTTACAGCAACTGCTAGACAGCAATCTACACCCGCAGAGTCTCACCATTTTCTCAAAATTGACCAAATTGTCAACAAATGTTTTGTTTCCCTCGTGTGTGAATGTCATGTCTGGAAGAAACGAAACGAAAAGAGGACAAAGTTTGTATTGAGGCGTTGAGGAGGAAGAGAACGGGTCACCAAGATGCTACAATAAAAAAGTAAAAACCTTTTATCATCAGTGGCATGAACGGAATGATGGGAGGGTCCAGTTTGGAGACTGTGAGTCTATAGGCCCGGTGGTTCCTGGTTGGGTCCTGTTGAAGCACAGACACTGTTCAGAGATCTGCTAAACAGGTCTGTCATTACTGACTTTAATTTTGACTGAAAGCAAAGGGAAGAGGGGAAAAGTATAAATAAATTAACTGTATTTAAAAAACTGTTAACTATACCATTAAGTTTTCAAACTCCTCGTAAAACTTCTTGAATTTGCTGGGCAGTTTCTGCAAGCACAAAAACAGGATAACAAGTCAGCTTATACAGTTCAGGTGGAGTGTGACCAAACCGCCTATTACTCACCTCCCAGGTCTGACTCAGTCTGCTCACTGCCGGGTTACTCAGGCCCATAATAACAGCAAAGAAGGTGTTTAGATTATTGTAGTCTTTGCAGCTTAGATAGAGAAGATAGCAAAAAAGGGTTCAAGTAAAAATAATAAAAATAAATRAATAAAAATCTCCAGAGAGAGAAAAAAAAAAGGCCCCACTTACTGAGCAGCGATCTTGATGAACTTTTTCAGCAGCTGCACTCTCTTGTTCAGCTGAGGACACAGACACATCTCTGTTATCACCCAAAACTGGATTTCATTAAACCTCCTCAGGAACAGATCCAGGTTCACCGTGGTTTTCTTGACGTATTGCCTTCCAAACGTGTGATAGATGAGCTCGAGCTTTAAGATATCAAAACAAAACAACTGCTTTAGAGAGTGGAACAATATTTTAACCTCTTTTTTTTACTTGTCTGTATAAAATACCTCATGAACACAGTGGAAAAGCTCCCAGTCATAGCAGGTCATGTGGTACGCCACATCTTTGGAGCTCATCAGCTCAAAACWGGTCAGGGACCCTGTGGATGGACCTTCCTGCTCAGGGAGAGGGGTCTAGAAAACACGCATATTGAAAAAAACTATTAAATCTACTAAATGTAAAAAGGCTTTCATTGGACATTTAAGAGRTTTTACAAACTTGTGTGATTAAATTATGCTACAGCAACAGTTAGAGATGTTAATGTAGGTTTAACTATTAAGAGGTGATTAAACACAAGTTGTTTTTTTGTCATAATTTACTACACCAACAAATCCAGCTGGTCCCTCTGGCAGACAAAGAGTCGTCCATTTGTGCTGAGTGTGGAGAAGACGGACACATCATTTGGCTTAAAGATAGATTTCTCTGTGAAAAAAGAAACAAACAAAACAAACGTTTGAAAAAATAAAATAAAAAGTTAAAACTTTTGTGAYTGGAACAATTGCACCACAAATCGTACTACTAGATTTGTTAACACTTAGAAAAATCACAATAACTAAATCAAAATAATAATCAAGTTAAGCACCATGTTTGCAAAATTTATCCTAAAATGTGCAAATAACATTTGAGTGAAAACTAAATGACAACTTCAAACTATTGCATTAGCATTTTTTAGAGAACTAAAGTAAACTGCAGGGGGAGTCGCAAATTTTATTTTGAAAATCTTTTAATACCTTTTTAAAGTTACGCCTTTAAACACACATTTCCATTATTTCAACGTGTAGGAAATTGATCATTTGAGGCATATACTATATATATATATATATATATATATACACACACACACACACACACACACACACACACACACACACAGTGTTCTTCTCCTTCTCTTCATTGATTTGGTGGTCCCAGACTGAAAAACATTGAAGACTCCTCTTTAATAAGTTCTTGTAATTTTTTAATGAATGGGTGCATCTGTGTGTTTTTGCTTTCATTTTCTAGTGTTTCTCTGTTCCCCTGAGTATCTCTGCCCTGCTGTCTTGCCTTCCGGCCCCGCCCACGCTCACCTGTTTCCTCTTGTGTCTCCCCAGGTGTTTCCCATTGTCTCTTAATTTGTTTGCTTTATATTCTGAGTCTTGTCATCAGTGTTTTGTCGGTTCATTGTGCTGCAACCCCWCAGCCAGTGTGATGTCTTCATGTTTTTCCTGACCTTCTAAGTAAGTGTTGAGCTGCATCGCCAGCCTTTTTGTTATTTAATAAAGCCTTTTTGTTGCACTTTCAATTTTTGCCTGCGCTCTGGGTTTTTCCTTGCCAACACGTCAGCATCTTGTGACATTGTTTGCTTAATTTTAATATATTCATAAATAAATTAACTGTTTATGATGAATGTCATTATATGACCTTCATAAAACTGTATGACACCAATACATCACACAAATAAATATGTTTTTTATCAGTATTTTCAACCATGTAAACCAATAAAAGTTCAGAGTATGTGGTCCCGCTTTTGTTTTTCACTGAAATTTAAAAAGTTTCCACCATATATCTTTGACTTCATGACATTTTCCAATGAAGTTAAACAAAACAACATGCTGAAAATAAGAAAAAGTTACATTTTTGGTCATTTGTGTTCATCAGTGGATGGTTAAATAACTCTATAGATGAAGGCAGAGCAAAAGTAGTGTTGAGCTTATTGACTGCTATTAAATAATTTATAGCTTATATATTAATATTATATTATGTTATGTCGCCCTTTTTTGCATCTACGGATAGTGTTGCTCCTCATCCTCAGAATGTCACCAACTTCCTCCTGAATCAGTCAGGTGGGATTATTAAAGCAGCACGTATGCCCTCTCTGTATTCTCTGTCTCCAACCATTTGTTCCTCACGTAGCTGCAGCTGCTCTCACCTCCCGCTGAGCTGAGGCCGACCAGGATCAGACCCTCTGCCGACCCCAGCTTGTCGGCCGCAGCGTCGATGACCTCCCTGACCGAGGCGGCCACGGGGACCCGGATGGTGGTGTAGGTGTGGTCACAGCAGTGGACTTTGAACAGAACTGGAGGTATGATTCCGAATAAATATGAGGAAGACAACTCTTAAGGGTTCACAATGTGTCAAGCAACACCGTTTAAAACTTTTAAAGTCATCTCTCGACTGCTCACACGAGATCTTTTATATAAGTTTGACGTGCAAAGTGTCGTAAAACATGCATTAGCTGAAGGAATAATTCATATTACATTAATTATTATCTCTCACTTACTTTCATCATCACCTTTAATGGGCTGACATTTTTGATGCTTCTCGTCCCCCATACTGCACAGTTGCAAAAGGACTTTGTGCTGTGGCAAAAGTAAGCGTGGATTCACAATCAGGCAGGAAAAAATAAATAAAAGTACATTAAAACAGTAATCTGAAAGCTGTATACCTTTTTCTGTGAGGATCTATCATCTGCACTAAAAATATTTAGAAAAAAATCAGAAACGACAGAACAAATTTCTTTTACAGTGCTTTGATATTGTGTTTAGAACCATGAACTATTTCACATTTGGTGACGATAAATTCTCAAACTTAAAAACATTTGACTGGAATTTAAGTAAATAAAGCAAAGAACTGCATGAAAGGCTCATCGTTCACTAATAATACAAGAAAAACAATGTTTATGTCCCTGTCCACGGCGATCTTCTTGTCCATTTAGTTTCTAATAGGTATTGTGGACTTACTTGCTTTTTGAAATGATCTCCAACTCTGTAAGTTGATCCCTGAGGGCTGGAAGCATTTTGACATCGCTAGAGACCATCAGGAGAAATTCCTGCAAAACAAAATAAGCTTAGTGTAAAATAAAGGTTCAACAGAGGTGAAACATGGACAAAAAGTTTAAGTAAATACCGATAAGCTGTAAAATACACTGTATAAATTAAATATTAAATAGGATTATGTTTCATTAGAATAAAACTGTATATAATCTGGCATATTTTATGTAGAACACAAATTAACATTAATTATTAGCTATGATAATGTCACTTTTAGCTTTACTTATTTCGAACATAATATAGATAATTATGTCAGAACTATGTGATTTAGTAGCTGAAGGAAATTTATTCTGTTTTACTACTGATAATGAACACATACTATTTTATTTCTATGGTTAATAGAATATATTTTATCCTGCCTTATATGTCTAATCATCTATTTTTATGATTAAACTGTGATTTAGTCGGGGTACAATCTGATTTGAGTGACATGTTATGGTTGACTCAAATAGAATGTGCTCTCTTTAATACTTAGTTAATACACGGCCCAATTACACTGACCACACAAAGATATTTTTTCTCTTCAACTGACAGGAAGTGTGTGTGTGTGAGAAGCTGATCTCGTGGTCAGGGAGACTCCCCCTCAGCGTTATAATGGTTTGAAATCGGCAGGGCCAGAGTCTGAAGATGGTGTTAAAAACAAGATTGTATTTCCTGATTCGGTGCCRCTCACAGAGAAGTTAAACTGTGGTTGGACCAGCACTAGTAATGTGTGGTCCTCATTCTTACATTCAAGTCTATTTGGTATTTACAGCGGGTAAAATAAGTATTGAACACGTCACCATTTTTTCCTCAGTAAATATATTACTAGAGGTGCTAATGACATGAAATTTTCACCAGATGTTGGTAACAACCCAAGTGATCCATACATACAAAGAAATCAAACCATAAATGTCCAGAAATGAAGTTATTTGTAATAATGTGGAATGGCACAGGGAAAAAGTATTGAACACATGAAGAAAGGGAGGTGTAAAAAGGCATGGAAAGCCAAGACACCAGCTGAACTCTCTCAGTAATTAGAAAGCAAGCCTGCCCCTTGTCAGTGCAAATTAATATCAGCTGGTTCAGTCCCAAATGATGGCCAGGTATCACACAAGAACCATCTGATGATGGGTAAAAGTAAAGAGCTCTCTCAAGACCTTCACAACCTTATTGTTGCAAAGCATAATGATGGCATCGGTTACAGAAGAATGTCTAAACTTCTGAAGGTTCCAGTGAGCACTGTTGGGGCCATAATTCAGAAGTGGAAAGAACATTATTTCACCATAAACCGACCACGACCAGGTGCTCCTCACAAGATTTCTGACAGAGGAGTGAAAAGAATTATCAGAAGAGTTGTCCAAGAGCCAAGGACCACTTGTGGAGAGCTTCAGAAAGACCTGGAATTAGCAGGTACGWTTGTTTCAAAGAAAACAATAAGTAATGCACTGAACCACCATGGCCTGTATGCACACTCACCACSCAAGACTCCACTGCTGAAGAAACAGCATGTTGAAGCTCCTTTAAAGTTTGCTGCACAACATTTAAACAAGCCTGTGTAATACTGGGAGAATATAGTCTGGTCAGATGAGACCAACATTGAACTGTTTGGATGCCAGAATACACATCATGTTCGGAGGTCAAATGGCACTGCACATCAGCCCAAAAACACCATACCAACAGTGAAGTTTGGAGGTGGGAACATCATGGTGTGGGGCTGTTTTTCAGCATATGGTACTGGCAAACTTCAAATAATTGAAGGAAGGATGAGTGGAAAAATGTACAGAGACATTCTTGATAAAAATCTGCTTCCATCTACCAGGATGATGAAGATGAAACGTGGCTGGACATTTCAGCAAGACAATGGGCCCAAACACAAAGTCAAGGAAACTCTCAGTTGGTTTCAGAGAAAGAAACTAAAGCTGCTGGAATGGCCCAGCCAATCACCTGACCTGAATCCAACAGAAAATCTATGGAAAGAACTAAAGATCAGAGTTCATAGAAGAGGTCCACGAAACCTTCAAGATTTGAAGACTGTTTGTGTGGAAGAATGGGCCAAAATGACACCTGAGCAATGCATGCCACTAGTTTCTCCATACAGGAGGCGTCTTGAAGCTGTCATTGACAACAAAGGCTTTTGTACAAAGTATTAGATAAATTTCAGTAAGTGTGTTCAATACTTTTTCCCTGTGCCATTCCACATTATTACAAATAACTTCATTTCTGGACATTTATGGTTTGATTTCTTTGTATGTATGGATCACTTGGGTTGTTACCGACACCTGGTGAAAATTTCATGTCATTAGCACCTTTAGTAATGTATTTACTGAGAAAAATGTTGACGTGTTCAATACTTATTTTACCCGCTGTATGTCTGGTTGTCAACACGCAGTGGAGTAAACTGAACACTTTTCTTTTTCATTAGGTTTTCAAAGAGACAAGACTGCACAAAAGCACGTCTCTGACACAGTTTCTGTTCACCTGTGTGATATTGTGACTCCACTGACCTCCAGGAAGGCCCTGTCCTCCTGCTGCAGGAGATCTCCATGCACAGCGGCCCATTTCACCACCAGGCGGATCACCCTGCGCTTGTTGTTCAGCGTGTAGTCCAGCTGCTCCTGCTCAGAGCCCTGCGAGGCCCGAGCGTGGTAGCTGCAGAGCAGTTAAAGAACGACCCCAGCAAATGTTGCTTTTCACATCAATTTCATCGGGACTCTTAACCGCACCACAGAGGTGGAAGGATACTGGTCTCTCAAGACTGGACCCAGCTGACTGTTGGGTATGAAGACACAGTGCATGAGCACAAAATCATCTAAGGCTGAGTCTGTGACAGGAAAACAGAGAGGTTCATCAAAGACTCCTTCAAACACATGTCCCTGTCAACTCTGCAGGCAAGTGAAAACCAGTGATTAGATCAGCGCTGTGACGTGTAGCTAATTACAGATGAGGACAAACAGGTCACTGCAGAACAGGTCGCAGTGATGGAGAGACAAAACCAGGGASAATTAAAGACCTAAGGATTATATTTCAATTGCTGCCCTTGCAGACCAAACATATACCAGAGAAGTATCGCAAAAATCTTAATGCTTCGAGTATTTGTTGTGAATGACTGCCAGCTACTATCACAAAAAAAGCTTAATATCTGCAAAATTCATAGAGCTTTAGTCTTTGATTTTATTTTATTATTTTTTTGTGTACACTACAATCCAGGGACAGCCCTAACCAGTTTGCAACCCTAGGCCAGATTTCAGGTGGTGCCCCTTGAGCAATTTACTAAATGTCACTGCCAATTTACATACATTACCAGACCAAATTGAATAGTTTTGTTTTTGATATTATTGTTTATTTTTAGAAACCAAGTTTTATGAAGGTAGAACTCTGAAGACCAGATTTTAACCTAAACTTTATCTGAGATCATGGCTGAAACTTTCATTATCCTTATTTGAGCACCAGGAGTTTAGTCCTGACTGCATCATATGATAYTTTTATCACCGAACATCCTCTGCACCATATAACACTTCATGTAGTAACAAAGCAGGCTGAGAAACTCACAGAACAAGTTACCTTCATAAACCTGAATAACCAGCGATTATCCTACAGATTAAATCAACTATACTCTGATAAAATAATTATAAAATATATTCTTTTGTCCCTCATTTGTGATGCCCCCCAGATGGACAGCACCCTTAGAGTTTGCCTATACTGCCTACGCCACGGTCCGGCCCTGCCACAATCAGTTAGCAGTGGCAGCCATCATGAACTGGATTAGCTCTAAAATGTTGTGAGTAGACATACATCTTTTGATCACTTTATAAAAAATTTCATTAAAATCCATCCAGGAGTTCATGAGATATTTTTTCTAACAAACAGACACAAAAGCACATACCCAAACAAAGACAAAAACCATTGCACATTAAAGGTGTAAACAACAGATATTGCCGTATTATAGGATGGTATCATTTTGACGTTCTGGTCATGACGTGGCAGACAGTACCTGACTCTGTGAACTGAGAATCCAGTCGCATCATTTCAAGAAGATGCTCCAAAATCTTTTCGGGAGTCCCAGCCATGATGTTGTATCTGAAGCGGCACAGAGCAAAAAACACATCCTTCACTAATCAAGAAATACCGGCTCTTAATGTTTAATGACACGCCTTGGGCCCCTCGACTGATTTGTGTTACTTCAGAGTGTTTCTGTGATTGCCTCATTTGATAACAATCCGATTTACAATCAGTGTTCTTGGGTAGCTGAAGATGAAGAGGAGTCTGGGATAAGTGCCAGGAGAAGAAGCCAATATTAAAAAAAAAAAGAAACAAAGGGGCATCTCGTATGTGAAGAAGAATCAACACAGTCCAGCTTCGGCTGTTTTTATTACTTGATAACAGCGTGACAAGAGGGASGGGAGCTACAAAAGCAAGGACGTGTCTTCCCTTCTCTTGGGGCAGACTTGACACTCTCATGTGTGAAGAGTGGAGTTGATTAGAGGGCGACCCTGAACAAGTAATTGTAACTTGCCAAGCCTCCTTTYCCCCCTAGGAGCTAGGCCATCATTACCATTAATGTGTCTCTCTGTATTACAGCCACTGTGAGCCAGTGACAGATGCCTCTATTAAGATWACACTCGTGGCTGCAGAGGACTGGATTGCTGTGCTCGTGCTGCATGCACTGTGCACACTTTGTGCTGGAATCCAGAAGAAACAAATAAAACTGCYTTTAAGTTAGAGCTGTGTTTGGAACAGCTGCTGCGCTTCAGCTTATTCCTCGGTGCCACTAATGTGTACATTTGAAATAAACTACACGTTTTTTTACGTCAGTGTGTCACAAACAACATCTAGGACTTAAAACCTCTCCCTCCTCTCCTTCACACTGTAATGGTTTGTTCTCTAACAAACACACATTCCTTTGGAGTCTGAGCTTCTATTTTTTGGCACACAAATATGAACAGAAATGTTTTAAAAATCTATTTACTCCTACTCAAACTAAAAAAATGTCTAAAAAGGTGGAAGGACGGGAGCTAAGGRGTAATGTATTTTTACAATGAGAATTATTCACCATATAGTGTTGGTGATTTGATTTGTATAAGTTTACCAAATATATTCACATTATATAATATTCATATTACACTGTTTCACATTGTATCCCATGTTTTTTTTTTTGTATTTTATTGTAATGCATTACTGTATATCATATTATACTGTACTGTAACACATTATACTGTGTCATGTTGAATTYTATCTCATCAGTTTAAATTGTATTGTTTCATACTGTACTACATTACTTTCTATTGTATACGTACTATAATGAATGACATGTATTGTTTTGTGACATTTTGTTTTATAATACATTAAATTGTATCATGTTGTAAAAAACTATATATAATATAAAATATAATAATAATAATAATATTTTATCGTATGATCAAAATGAGCTAATGGGTTCAGAGTTTAGTTCTATATTATCTTTTTTGTTTACTGACCAATCCTCCTACTTCAGAGSGAGTTTGTCCATAATTATATTTTTTTATCTTTCAATTTTTATTAAAACTTCTAAGGTTTTATATTTAAAAAAACTTTATAACAGGGCTCTTCAACTAAATTGCTGCAGAGGCCACAGTTAATGCAGGCCAACAGCACAGGGGGTGAAAATCCAGCAATAAAGTTATTRTGTAAATAAACCAAGTATTACAAAGATCTGTTAGTTTATTTTGAATACAACATACAGAACCCTATATAATAAAAATAGTGATAATAAAACAATATCAAAAACTATAATAACACATTCTGCCTTCTATTTAACCCAAATAATATTTTGACATCTCTGACTTGCCAAATTTTTAAATCAATTTAATTTTCACTTGCATAGCTTTACTTTCAACTGCTTGTAATTTTAACTGTTTTGGGTGTTCAAAGAAATGGTTCAACCAGCTTCTGGCCATGATTCTGACGTCTATGTTTACCTAAAATAACTTGTAGTAATTAAAGTAGAAAACCGGGGCTTTGGGTTTAAGAGATGAATAAACCAATGGGTGGGCCGAACTTTGGTCACTCACAGGCCAAATGTGGCCCACAGGCTGCCAGTTGAATAGCCCAGCTATGCAATATGTGTCTGTCTACATTTTCTGTTCTGTTTAACATGTTTTTTGGACTGGGTGGTGGGAACTTTTACTTGTAATGAGATGCAGAGGATCCTTGGACGGAGTTTCGACTCTTCTCCAACACCAGAACATCTTGACCATGTTCCTTCAGACGRACGGTGTTCGCCTCCACATCCTTCGTACCACAATAAAAACACAGTAAAAAAAGATAAAACAGACATTTTATTAAGATGAAATATGTCCTCCAGAGATGCTGTTTAAGGTAATCATGCTCTGATCTGCTTTATAGATGGAGTATAAACATCAATTGATATTCATTTTAATATTCTATTGTCCATGATTAATTAAATAAACACTACATACACATTTCCTTTTGAAATATGGAAAACTGTACAAATATGCATTGATATGAGCACATACCAGATGTTTTTTCCACTAAAATATTTTTTCTTTAAAAACTGAACAGTGCTCAGACTTGTAAAAATATATTTAAAAGAAAATTATTTTTAAATTTGTCAGGCTGAAGTCTGATGGCGTCTGAAAGACACATCTTCAGGCAGGACAAACAGAAACACTACCATGTTGGACAGTCCTATAATTAATTTGCTGGATTGTCAGTCACCAGATGTCCCATGTCTGCCCATTTGGCACAAACCTGCTGGAGCATCACTACACATTCAATCTTAAAAGTTTTATTTTATTATACTTGATTTGTAGAGGGAAACCTTTTTATAAGCCATCAGAGCTCGCAGATGGAAAGTTTCCACACAACAAGTTTGCATTCACAGATAATTAACTCCAACAGACGGGTCGTTATCAGCTTCTTATTAGCTGGAGCATTATTTCAGATGTACTGTATGTTGGTGTGGGTCTCAGTCTCATCTCGGTGCTTGAATAAGAGGGCTTYTTGTGTAGCAGTGCTGCATGGCTGCCAGCAGAGGGTAGTAGGGTCTCATATTTTACAACGACATTCATCAACCTRAAACTCACCCTTAAAATCCTGTTAAAGTCCTCCTTGTCCACCCTTAGGAAATGACAGTTGTCCTCTCGCAGGACGATGGAGGCAGCACGGGGAGCKTCGTTGACAAGTGCCAACTTCCCAAAGTCATCTCCCTCATGCAGAGTGCAGACAACGCCCTGTGTGGGAAAGAGCACTAATCGCTTATAGATYCATCCGTTAAAGTGAGACAAACTGTGTCTGGAAAAATACCTACTTTCCCATAGATGACAACGTTGACCGAACCTTTTAGAATAATGTACCAGGATGTGCCCTCCTCACCCTGGTTGAATACTGAGATTAAAGAAACAAAAAGTGCTTTTTAGTAACCTAATCTGGGAATGTCTGAAACAATGTTTGTAATAAGTTGATTTTATCATTACCACGGGSTAATTGTGATGATGATTAAACTTACATACAGTTCCTGCCTTTGYGTGGGACTCAAAGTTGAGAACTCCAGCCAGTTCTCTCTTTACCTGTGCAAGCAAAAGTTTGAGTTAAACTACAGATCAGATATTTGGACGGTTACCAAAAAAAAGGAGCAAAACGTACGCAGGTGTGTTTTTTACACTACATCTGCTCCTCTACTGTCACCATAAAAATGTCTCATAAGAGCTAAAAAGGTGTTTTAATCCCAATCTGAGCACTCAAAACACAGCTGTTAAACCAACACATTATCATATATGGGTATTTAATCAGAAATTTATTATCCCATCAATCATCTCACCATTAATTGACAAGTTGGATTAGATTTTAGGTTTAGGTCAGTGTTCAAGTCAAGGGATCAGGGTTACTGGTTAGGCCCAGGGTCTGCAACCATTTCTGCTCCTTGGCTCAATAATTTACCTAATTTATCTAACCTAATTACCTAATTTCCCTCTGGGATCAAGAAAGTATTTTTGAATTGAATTGAATTGAATTGAATT
>NW_013952411.1:818365-821174 GCF_001266775.1 Austrofundulus limnaeus | reverse complement strand
ACTCAGAGTAGAGCCGCTGCTCCTCCACGTCGAGAGGAGCCAGTTGAGGTGGCTCGGGCATCTGGTAAGGATGCCTTCTGGATGCCTCCCTGGTGAGGTGTTCAGGGGAACGTCCCACCGGGAGGAGGCCCCGAGGAAGACCCAGGACACACTGGAGGGACTATGTCTCTCGGCTGGCCTGGGAACGCCTTGGAGTCCTCCCAGAACAGCTGGAAGAAGTGGCTGGGGAGAGGGAGGTCTGGGCCTCCCTTCCGAAGCTGCTGCCCCCGTGACCCGACCCCGGATAGGTGGAAGAAAATGGATGGATGAATAAGCTACAACAGTGATTATCAACTGGTGGTCCATGGGCCTTTTCTGGGCCTTTTCGGGAACCTTTACGGCCAGTGGAGGTGACATTATAAAACTAAAAAAAATATGTTGTGAACTTTATTATTTATTATTATTTTTATATTTCAAGACAATGCATATGTATATACAAGAAATTTCATAAAAAGTAGTACACCTGAACTCTTCAGGCACACATTTTTTTTCTAATTCTTATTATGATGTAATCTTAAAGGTGTTTAAAGATAACCCTGATGGATTTGAGAGAAAGGTCATAGAAAGAAGTTGAGCTAATCAACATGTTTTACTTTTTGTATTAGTAGTATTGATCACATATTTGTGTACAATTTGATTTCTGTGAGTATAAAAAAACTATCAAAAGTAATTGTTCCATTATGTTTGTCACRTTTTCAAAGAGCCAGTGCAGAGGGACCAAAGAGCCASATGTGGCCCCTGATTAAACTCACAGTGGTAGATAGGTGAGATAAGGCCTTTATGTGAAGAAGTTCTTCATGAATGATCTCCAACTCATTGGCTGTTCTTTCAGAGGGACTAGGAAACAGGAAAAAACGTTACAAACAAACACAATCATTRTGAATAATTTTGTTTTGGATCTTTGCTGCTTTAAAGCCGTACGGTTTCCTCAGAATCATCCTCATGAGTGCGTCCGGTCCAATCTGCGAGAGAAAGAGCAGAGTGTCCTGCAGCTCCTCCTGGCTCTCCCTCCTCTCCTCATCGTCACGGCCAGGAGCGTCCTCCTGCTCATCATCCAGGAAGCGATAGAAAAGATACTTGTCCTGGAAACTCATCTCTCCGTCCACTGAGTTACAACAGACAGCAGGACTCAGCGGGTTAAACTCCRGGGACTGGCTCACCTGTACACGTGCAGGTAGATGTGAGTGAGTCTCACCGTGGTTCAGAGCTCCTTCCTCCAGCAGCACCTGCCACACGCCCACAGCCTGAATACGAGAGTGGACCCAGGAGCTCTGCTGCATCAGCCAGTCAACCAACTCCGTCCCCACACAACACCGCCTGGGAAAGATTTACAAGACTTCTTATACAAGGCTGACAATCTGTGTAATGTCCTTATAGTCKCACTTTGGCTTTAACCTGTATGTCTTCAGATGGTACTTCCTGTCTCGGATCACGTGAGGCGCTCTGGAGAGGATGGCGTAACGGAGAATCTTTCCGGCACCAAGGATCTTCTCGGAAAGGACCTGCACGTAAAAATTTTATTTAATTGTCACAAAAACAATGTGACAGCATGCCAAACACAAAAGATGTTTGTGTTCATTACCTGAGATGTGCATTTAGGCTGAACTCTGGCTGGACTTTCAAGAAAAGACTTCTGAAATGGGGAAAAAAGAGGGAAAAGTTATCATGGACAACAACAAAACTCTGGTGATTCTGTTGATAACAAGCTCAGTTTTGATAGCATCAGGGCTGAAAATGATCATTTTGTCATAGAATCTTAAAGTGCCATGACAATGGAGGACTAAAATATTTAATAAATCCCGTTGGATATTTGCTGCTATTCAATTATGCTCCTTCAATGGCGGCACATCATTAATATATCAACTTCTAATTTTCTTCARTTTATTTATTTCTAAGCGTTTATTAAAGTTTTCATTAGACAATCTATTACATGACTGTATGACATCTATTTTTTCATTGTTTCTCTCTCCCACTGAGGCCACACGCTGCAGACTTTGACATTTAAATGCACTCTGCTTGCCTCAGAAAGCAGTGCARCTCATGCATTTATGTGATGGTTTTAAAGCCTCATCTTTTATTTACAAGAAATGAGTTCACTCAATCACAGTGGCTTTAAAAAAATGACTCATTTTAAATGTTAAAATAAACTAAAGCTCTGTTTGCTTGTTAGTTACATATCATAAAGGCTATAAAATCCTTTTTTTTCCATAACAGATTTATGTTATGACTAAACTCCACCATAAATCTGGTGCCTTATCAGCCAGGAAATGACCGCAGGACAAAGGTGGGACAGGAAGTGATGCGGATGGAGACAAAAACTCCAGGCACCATGTTTACACTGAAACTAAATTTAAACAAAAGTCATTCTTTGTCTGTTCTTATCCTCTTTTAGAGAACTTGAACAAAATAGGGTAAAATGTCAGAAAGGTGGCGTAATACGCAAGGCAAGCGAATTCATTGTCTTTATTTGGTTTATTACTTTGTTGTTTCTTTTTTGTTATTCTTATAATTTTGATAAGTTGTGTGATCTTAAAGATTRATTACCTTGTTTGGGTGTTTGGAGACTGAAACAAACACATTGTTGGTTATGTTTTCTTTTTCTGCCATTCCTGACAAACAAAAAGGAAAGAAATATTAAAGTAAAAAAGAGCTTACAGTAGGGAAAAAACAAGACAAAATGCAAACAATAAGTTGAACTAGACATGGGTTTTTATGATGTAAAAACAAGTGTGCATTGCCATGTAGCATGTCATTGCAGCATGGCTTTGCC
>NW_013952411.1:815947-817527 GCF_001266775.1 Austrofundulus limnaeus | reverse complement strand
CCTAAGATTTGTAAAGTTAACATGAAGCTTTAACACCAAAGAGTTGTTAGCCAGCAGCGGGATAACTAACAGAGCTGTTAAAAGCAGGTTTAATTTATTTCATCACAAAGCCACAGAGCTGCTTCAGGCAGGAGTGTTTCAACCCACAACTGCTTTATATTGTCTGACTTCTATCCTGGTGCACTCAAGCAGAAAGTATTATCTAAATCCCTAAAAGCTTGTCTATGTATAATACAAAAAATAAATAAATACCCTCCTTTACAGAGCTGCTCCGAAGCACGATAAAAGCTAAAGCAGACACTTTTAAAACAATTTTAAAAGCTCTAATCAAATCCTTCATTGYAGAGAACAGAGTTTTAAAAAGGGTSTTCTGCAAAGGCAAACAAAGAAGCCTTTTTCTTTTAATCGTGTCAATCGTTCAAAAACTAAAGACAAATAAAACACAGCAAACTAACAGTCACTGCTCTTCATCATTTTTATGATCCATGACATGAAATCGAGTTACAATGATTCTCAACCTGAGCAAAGACAAGTCAATATTGAGTTAACATGTAACAAAAAAACATAAATAATTCAATCAATATCCTTCCTACAAGCATAGATTTGTCATATTTGAGCTATTGGTGATCATTCAGAAGTTCTGCAGTAAAAAAAATTACTGCTTCTTTCCTGCTTGCATTATCAGTTCTTCCACCATGACTCATAACACAAAAAAAAACTAGCACCCTCAGTAAAGTGGTACCAAACTAATGCTACACTGTACTATTACTAAAATGTAGTGTAAACCTTACCAGCTAGATCCACACATTAACRACATCTTTGGATTACTTACTGTCAGAACCACGGCTGCTTTCCATCACGCCATATGATGGAGCAAGTAGTCCTGCCATGCAGTGATGGTATTTCTACAAAAATAAATACAATAAAAAAGACAAATGTCTTATAAAAAGATTTGACAAAGTTGTAGACATTTTTTTTCTTTTTTTTTCCTCCCACAGGTTTTTGTCTCCCCATGTCTCTCATTAGTCTAATGAAGGCAGCCGCCCGTATGAGGAGGAAAAAAAATCACTGCTTCTGTCATCATGTCTTCTGGCTGTGATGACAGAAAAAAAAGTCAACAATTTTAGTGTATTTATAGCTATTTTATCCTWATTAGCCCAAAGACACAGCTCTAAGCATGGTTCACTGACTAAACAMAAGACAGTTATATAAAATAACAAAYCTRAAAATGAAAAACTGGAATTATTAACGGTTCTCTTTTACATTGTTACCCATTAATCTCATGGTATTTTTTTYACTTGTCAGATTATATTCCTCTTCTCTCCTCTAGTATAAAACTAGGCAAACTAGAAAGCCAAAAACTAAACAGAGCAAGAAAATTGGACTGCCTGCTCCCAGCAGSAGCAGAACAGAGATTACATAACAGACATCATGCAGCAGCCATGCATTCAGGCAAATATCATGATTTTTTTTGTTATAACAAATGCAGCCATTGAGAAAAAAATAAATGATGTTTGATGTGGGTTATTTTATATGACAAGACCAATAGTACATATATAAAGACTTGTGAAATCCTGGAC
>NW_013952411.1:814307-815867 GCF_001266775.1 Austrofundulus limnaeus | reverse complement strand
ATTGTTTTAACATATCAGATAAGTGTGTGGTAAAAATATGAAAACATTTTGTTTTAAAATTAGATTTTTTTTCAAACCATTTTACAAAATAAAATTATTATTATATTATTATTTGAGTAGAATTTATTGGCTTCTATAAATAAAGGTTTGACAACTCATTAAAATGTTCACATCCCTGTAGCTTTTTAACACAATATGCAAAGAGTCACCATTTCATCTCAGTAATCCTTCTGTAGTTTTAATAATTTGATGTTTTACACCATTCTAATACACAGTCAAGTGTAAAATTGTATTTTCTGACTGAATTTTGCCCWGAGAGATTGATGACTCGAGATTAATGAAGGGTAAACAGCAAACACAAAGTGATTATGTGCCGCTGCAGCTCTGCTCCAGGTCAATAAAAAGCAGATTGAGAACCACTTARTGCCAAACTAATGACCTTTACCTTTTTATCTCCTGCTCAGTGGAGACTGAAAGAAAGCAAGAACGTTAGATTTCTTTGTTCCCTTGATGAAGAAGTATACTCAGTGGCCATGTTGGAAATCTAATTCGGCTCTCTGGAGCCAGGTAATCACTTCAGACACCCCCGCAGGGAACCGAAGGCTTCAGAAAGAAGTCAGTGACCTCAGTTTTTAAAATCAGAGTTGACCTATTACAGGGGCGCAGTTACATGCAAACAACGGATTGAATTATTTAAATTCAATTAATGCAAACACAGTCAAGCCATCGGAGCCAATTTAGCAGCAATACTAATCTTTGTTGACARTGATAGGGTTTAGGATTAGGGAGGAGCACTCAAACTGAGGACTAGAAGAGCAAATAAACTCGTCCTCTTTGCGACAACAAAGCCTCTGCTGCCTGAAGACAGGACTGAGGGTTTAGTGTTGGTTTAAAGAAGGTTTAGGACCAGAATTACGCGCACAGAAAGAACACTGTTTTTGTTTTGTTAGCATGTATGTTTTTCCTTCTTGTGACACAAAACCATGGCCTAACTTTGTTCCTTTAAAACCTTACAGAAACTCCCAAACAACAATCCTGAATTCTGTTTTAAACTAGGATCATCTTGTGTTGACAAAAGGAGATGTAATCATTTTGGTCAAAACTTTAAAACAACATTCTATAAGTTGTCGCATGATATCATGAGATTTCACCTGATCTGTTAAAACTCAAAGTATGTGATGGGGTTGACTCTCAGCTACKAMCCTACCAAATATTAGCTYAATATCTGCAGRAGTGACTGATTCACAACTATTTCTGTGTTTGACAAAGTTGATTTCCTGTGCCAGCCAGATTGAATTGAATTGACTCCAAAGGTTTATCAGCTGTAGWTGTACACCCAGTGACTAGTTTCTGAAAGTTTCATTAAAATGTGTCAAGTGGCTCAATAAATATTTTACTAACAGACAGACAGGGTCGACTAAAATAGTTAAAGCCATGTTTAAAAAAAAACCTTGCACAATCTGTTATCGCTTGAAGCAGGGGTTCTCAAACCTTTTGGGTCTGGGGACCCCTTACAATGACGAAGAAAATTCCAGGGACCCCCTCATGAACCCCATGCTG
>NW_013952411.1:809378-813593 GCF_001266775.1 Austrofundulus limnaeus | reverse complement strand
ATATATATATATGAACTTGAAAGCCTCTGACTTCAAGTTCAACCCATAAGTAAGTTAGATCTAATCTGCAGGAAAAAATCAGATCGTCTGCATCCTCCAAGTTCACTCTCAGTTTAAGCTCAGTCTTTCACGTTTGAGTACCTTAATGCATCACAAGCATCACTGTGCACGGATAACCTGCAACGGATTACATAATCTACCTGGTGAAAACTGTTTGTGTTCATTCTGAATATTTACAGTATGAACAGATTTCAGGATGCTTGGGCAAACTAAATGAAGAAATTTTTATGCTTGTTCTGTTCCACAAATTCTCAGAAGTTGGACTTCAAGTTGTTTGAAAGCAAGAACGTTCCTCCAGAAATCAATATCCAGCTGAAACTCTCATGCAGCAAACGCAGTTTAAAATTAAAAAGCTGAAATTACCTAAAACTGTTTTTAGAATCTCACACCGCCTGTTGTAGTAGTTAATGTCTTCGCATCCTCTTAATCCAGGCGTTCACAAAGACTCCAAGCATCAACATCCAGTTTTTAGTCCAACATGATCCAGCTGCATGAGACCCTGAGAGCAAAGTGAGCAGACGGCGAGCTGAGCAGAGAGGCAGTGAGCTGCTGGGTGATGGTTGCTCAACTCCAGTCGCTCAGCTTGCAGCAGAGCATGCTCAGTCTCTCTGCCTATCCTCTGTGGGTCGCACAGACAGAGGAAGTGCTCATTTTGCAGCACACCCATCCTTAAACAACCACGAATCAAAGAACGTTTTGAAATAACGGCTGCTTTCTGCTGACCTGCAGCTCTTCAGGAATACATTTGATAAATTAGGAAATATGTGACTCAAAGGTCTTAGCATATTGTATATAGTATATTATTATAGTACAATGTAAGTCTTAGTATTGAAGAATGTAAAACAGTTTTGCTTTCATAGTTTTGATTTATCAAAAGAAGCTGGAAGAGGTTGTTTGTCTTTAAGTTCTTTATAAATTTAATCTGTAAAAAAGAAAACTTAATGGTTCCTTCATTTGAAACTATGCTATCTAAAGTTACTTAACTGTGATTGTATAATTCTTCTCTATGTTGGGTTCTGTTCCACAACCATTGCCTGCATGTTTTTATTAAATGCTATGAAACACTGCATGGTGAATCAATGTATGCCAACTGATTTTTCAAAATAAAGCATTGGATTTAAAAGTACATTAAAGTCTGCGTGTTGCAAGTGTGTTAAAATATATTTATTTTAATTAGAGAATGACTCTGAAGTCTTGCTAAGAATTGTGCATAAATTCCTGTAAACACTGACTTCATACACTTATTATGAATCCCTTTTTTTTTTTTTTTTACTGGATTGTTCCATAAAGGAAAAAGAAAACTTGGAGAAAGTTTTACACAGGAATAAGTTACGTGAACAACCAGAGGATCTCTTGAGGATCGTTATGTGCGGAGGCGGTTTCAGCACATTCTTAAGGTATGTGCACAGGTTGCTTTTTTATATTCTAATCTTTTCCCTTCCCTCCAGCCCAGGAAACTTTTATTATTATTATTATTATTATTAATTTACTTATTTATTTATTTGACTCATCGTGCCTTTCGGGGATGTAAAAACTAACATCGTGCAGATTAACTTTTTTCCTGCATCACAAAATTTTGGATTTACATCAAGCTTGTGTGCAGCTGAAATTATCTGCATCTTTTTTCTTTTTTTTTTTTACAGTGGTGATTATTTCTTAGTTCGCTGCTTCTGGTTTAAAATAAAAAGTTTTCTGCATTGTGATAAATTATGTATAATTAACAAGGCACGCTCGAGTTCTGTGAACTTGTTGCCCAAAACCTGAAACATGCCGAGAGCCGTAAAAAGGGAGTAACTGTCAAGACAGCATCTGAATGTTTGACTTGAGATACGACCAAGCGAGTCAGATTGCAGAAGATCAATGAATGGATGCTGATGCTGTCAGCACTTTGAGCTGAAAAACACTAAAGAAACCTGAGTCAATATCTCATTTGTACATCAACTTGAACTTAATCCATGTTAGTGGCAAGAAAACTGCATATTTTGCATTAAACACAACACATTAAAGTCAAAAACCTTTGAAATCTACTTTGTATTTAAACCAGTACAAAGACAATTTTATTTAAGATGGATGAAATGTGAAATAGTTCTTGCTTTACGTGTTCAATTTTTGTTGGTAAATTTGTTGCTTTGATTTCCTGCTTGATTAATTGGGTGCATCTGTGAAGCAACAATAACTAAACAAAAAATCTGTTTATGAACTAAAAATGTAAGAAAAGTGGCACATCATGACACCAACCAACCAGAGGCATCAACTTTAGAGAAGTGGCAGGTGTTCATCATAACATTGCATGTCTAGGTGACCTAAACAATTATTTACAGAATATGATGTATCATTAAGTCTTTTATTTCTATCTTATTCAGACACTGAGCCTAGTTTAGTAATAGTGGATGACTGCCTAAATAATAATTAAAAGTCTAGCATTCTGTAAAGGAATGCATATCACCCACTGCCTTTATGCCAGAATTTGAAATTAAAATAGTCTTGTGTTAAAACAAGATGGAATTTTGCTCAATCCTCTAAAATATTGCCATGTGCATTGTCCCCTCGTCGAGGGATGAGGTCAGATGAGTTGGGGGTGAGTGTCGGTCACTAGTACGTCAAGATCTTAGCATATTATTTGTAATAACTGCTAATCAGCTTAATACATTAAAATCTGTTCACTGTTTCATTAAATAGTTTCTAAAAGACAGACAAATGCCCCACACAGAGGCAAAAATCATTTTCACTCACCCTACTCCTTTCAGTGCRAATAATAAATATACTTATATGTAAACACAAATAAGCAATTGTCCTGATGCATCTCAGTAATTCAGGTAAAACAAATTWAAAAAATTAAAAAGACCTATTAAACTTTTTTTAATGACAAAGAACTAGTTTCCCTTCTGTGCCGCAGCCCCATCTAGTGGTCAGAATGTGAAAAAGCAACAAGCGCATTTATGAATTATAAAAACTTGAGAGCAGAGTTTAATAACTAGACTACTTCAGCACTTACTGCAGGTTTTATTCACGTTTTTAACACTTGAGCCAACTGGTCATAAATTAACATTACAAACTGAGGCTTTTAAAAACCTTTCTGTAAAATTTACAATTGTGCAGTTAATTGTTTTATATCTCAGACTCAAAGTAAAAAAAAGCAGTTTTCATTAAAAAAAAACTTGCACTTTTGCACATGATTATCCATTWAAAAATCTGTGTTTTGCAAATGTTGAAAAGTCAACTGCATGTGCTGCATTAATTTATCTGGATGGGTTGAAAAATAAAGTGAAAGCGCTGGTATGTGAGCATCCCACTCAGCTGTTAAGATCTACTTCATTTGTGTGACTGATGGGAGATTTGTGTGCTTTTACTTTAAGTTTGATACCACACACGAGTTACACAAGCTGTTTCAAGACACACAAACTACTAATGAACATAAGGAAAAATGTTCTTCATTTTTATCTTTTCTTCAGAGCGTAGAGGAAAAAAGATTTAGCTTTTTCAAATCATGCTCAAACGTTCAGTCTGAGATGTAGCAAAGTGTAACATGCTGTGAAAAACATACCTCCCACAGAGACCTGAACTCCTTTTGTCCGATGCGTAGGAGCTCGCTGAATTCTCGAGTGATGATGGTAGCATGTCTGGGGGTGTTGTCCAGGATTGACTCCCCAAACGCTGTGCCTGTCCCCAGGGTGCATATGGTAACAGCATCCTGCAAAAGTCACAGGCATGGAGTTCAGTTTGAATCGTTGCTTCTTCATTTCTGTAAGGTAAAGCATCAACTAATAGATAATATAATGTCCTCAAACTGACCAAAGTGCAAAAATCAATTTTTTTAGATGTCTCCTGGAAACCCACAAAGCTTCTTCAAAGATATGCAATTAGCATCCAGTGATGAGGAGAAGGCTGTAGGATTAACTTTTATCCTGCATTGAGGGGGTAACAGTTTACTTTTTTGTTGTTGTTTTTGCATATGTGAGAAATTACAAACAAAATTTTTCTTACAAAATAAATCAAGCATTTAAATAAAATCATGCGACTGAATTTTCAGTCCCTATTTTTTTAAAACACATGCAGCAAACCCTTTATATAATAAAATGTGAGAGAAAAGTAATTTTGATTTTCAAACAATGGGCCTCATGCAAGAACCGTTCGTACGCACAGATTTGTTCTTAA
>NW_013952411.1:800310-801698 GCF_001266775.1 Austrofundulus limnaeus | reverse complement strand
AAATAAGAGTGTTTATGAATTGTTTGTAATGTTGGACATGTTTTTAAATAAAAAATGAACTAAACTCAGCAGAAAATTCGAGCAGTCAGAAATGAACGTGTTGGAGCTCTTTTGTTTTTGTCTCTGCCTTCTGTTTGAATCCAGAGCGCCTGATGTTTATGTAGGTGTTCGAAATGTAGCCGGTGAGTCAATGCCCGTCCTTTAAAGAGTGAAACCAAGCACAATTAATAATTCAAAAGAAAACAAGGTATTGCTTTGACAGCTTACTGTTTTCTCTGGTAATCCTTGTTTATGCGTGTCACTAATTGCACCCACACTGTTGTCCAAGTGTTTTCTCTGAGAAAGAACCATTAAGACAACAGATTTTCATTTTTTTGCTAAGCTCCACACATTTTATTATTCACACCAGAATGTGTGAAATTGAAGACACTGCTGTGTAGGAGTTTGGAGTATTTTTAAATACCAAACATAGCAAAATAAAAGAAACTGTCCATCTGCGACGGACCTATTTAATGACTTATTTATCTACATTTTAATCCACATAATGTAGCAAATTTTCACATCCAGAGTAGATTCATCTTTCTGCCTAAATGTTTCTCATTCATTGCATTTTACTGTGGTATGGCACTGTAAAAACACGAGGACAGTATTTGCTGGGAAAAGCTGAGTCACACAAAGACCAACAGATTTAGGAGGAGCATATGGGGAGCGATAGATATTACTGTGTAAACACATCTGCAAACTGCGTCAGTTTGCTGCTGTTTTTAATTGCTGCTGTACTTTGGACCTTCACTTTGTTCAGCTCACCTCATTCTCTTATTATCCCCCGGTTGAGTCTATAATATTTCTGCCTATTTGACAAAACGATAATGTTGAGCTACCACTAAAACTCCTAAGGGAAGAGCTCTGAAATGCTTTTTATGTAAGAAATGCAGCAATTATTTGAAATTGAAACCTGAGATTAATTTTATACAACATAGTGTAATGTAGCTAATGGTGAAAAAAAGGTGTGTTTGCAGGTTTAGTGCTTCATCTCACAGGTGAGCGCATTTGGCAGTTTCAGCTATGGTTTGGCTCAAATATTCTAGATTAAACCTTTACTTAAAATTGATACTTCTGCTCGTATTTGGGCTCTGTATTTATTGTTTCTCTGCTCAAACGCACCTAATGTGCATCAGTGGGTCAGCTTGTAATCTAGCACAAAATAAAATAAAAGACTTGGGTCTCCATATCACAAAAAATAAGAGTTACAAGAGTTACAATGATTGCTCAAACAGTCTAAACAACTATGTATTTTATTAACTTAAGACTGTACATACAGTATATACAGCGGGTAAAATAAGTATTGAACACGTCACCATTTTTCTCAGTAAATATATTACTAGAGG
>NW_013952411.1:796931-798613 GCF_001266775.1 Austrofundulus limnaeus | reverse complement strand
TATATATACATATATAGGCATTTTGACTGTATGTGCTGTTAGCATCATTTCTGACTTGTATAATATTGGCCAAGCAGAGACATCTGATAAGACAATTTTTGTCCTTTATACCTTAATTTAAAACCATAATCTTTGTAATTTAAAGACAAGTCATCATGCAGAAAATATTAATATTTATTATTTTCAATCAGTAATAGCTAAACCTGAATCTCCTTTTCCTTACATCAGAGGAAGGCAAATTAACTTTTCTTTGTTGCTAATTCTTGTTTTGACAACTGCATCAAAAGCTCCAGTTTTTCTGACTGATTGAAGGTTTTCCTCTTGAATCATCTCTTCTTTTTATTGGTCATTTAACTCAACTTCAAATTAAGGATATTTGTGTTTGGTAGATGATATCTTTGTTGTAACAACGCTTTCTTAATTAATCGTATATGATTGGAAAACCTGTTAATTTCCCTTTTAAATGGCGCCACATTTGTAAGGAACATGCATTTGAGGAATGAGAAACTGAGTATGTGGGTTGTGCACGTGAAAAAATTGCCAAATCTCTGCCAGTGCAAAACAGCTTATTTTGCTGTTGTTGTTGACACTTGTTTGGAGCTTCTGGTACCCCCAGGTGTTGCCAATCAGGTGCCCAGCATAAGATTTATTGCCAAGAAGCATTTTTACAACAAAAAATAATCCACCAAACATAAATGTCCTTACTTTTTTTGCTAAGATTAAAAGGCTGCAGGGGCTTCCATATGTGATTGTTCATGTGAATATGAATAAAATAAATTTCTTCCTGTGATATTAACAAAAAATAATAATAATAAACAATAGAAAGGAAAAAATAGGGTCCTATTGGCCACATCTTTGTTATTTGTAAAGTTGTTTTCTTATTGTAATTACCTTTAATCAGCTATTCACTGAAAAAGAAATCCCAAACAGCCCAGGATTACAGTGGTGAAGTTATTTTTATGACTTATAGCTGAATAAGTCAGAAATAATTTGTTGTCTGAACCCAGAAACAGCAGCTGCTCTCTCATGTTTAAGCCTTGGATCATGTTAAACAGGAGCAGGTGTCCTGATAGAAACAATACCCTTGGAGCTCTCAAGGATGAACTATTTAGAGCTTTAAATTAAAACTCATACATCGCGTTTGTTTTAATGCAGCTGTTTCAACACGACACCCCACGGTGAATAACTGAATCGTGTCTGATTAAAACGAGCTGTCTGCACGGTGAAACCTTATCTCTGCATTACCTCTTGTCCAGACAGATTATCCAGTCGGCAGATTCTGACGGATGAGACGAAGTGTGCGCTGCGACCATCGTGAAGCTCCAGCTGGAAGTCCTGCTGTTGATGCTGCTGCGGCTGCAGAGGAGGAAGAGGAGGAGGAGGAGGAAGGCTGCACCTTCACTTATCATCCAGCCTGCTCACCTTATCCATGAGGTGCGCGCTCACTGGTGTCGGGAATAAAAACGAAACTGACACTTTTTTATTTTATTTTATTTTATTTTATTTTTTACCCCTTTGCCTTTCAAGGCTGTACTGTACTGGATAGCTTTTAATTGTTGCTTTTAAGTGGCAAACACTTTAGGGGAAAAAACACGTGAGTTTACAGTTTTTCTTTTCTTTCCATGCGGTCCAGGGGCGCCACAAAGAGGGACTGAGGGGTGGCAATACCCACCCCCATAAAG
>NW_013952411.1:790056-795036 GCF_001266775.1 Austrofundulus limnaeus | reverse complement strand
ATATTATAGTATATATATGTATAGGAGATGAGACAAGTTTGTGTTCTAAATTGTTAAGAAATCAGGTAAATCCACACTGTGTATGTAAAGTTTCTGTGTTGTTTAATCTGCTCAGTTGCTACCAAACAAACACAAACACAAACTGAAACCTGACGATGTTCAATTCAATTCACAATGTATTCTTTCCATTAAAAAATAACTATAAAAAACAAAGAAAGTACACACATCCAAGCTCAAAATAAAATGAAAGGTAGCAGTAGGAGTACAAATCTTATGTCAGCCCCTTTTATCCCCAGAATGTATTCAAACAAAATGAAATTCACAAAACAATAGTAAATAATAAAAAACAACATCAAATCATCAACTCAAACAACAAATCATACATCATATATATATAAATATATCACATTTTACTTTTCATATACCTTCAAAAAACTAGCTTTTATCTGTCTCTTAAATATAGATCTGGCATTTTTAAGATCATCCTCCAGACCATTCTATGTTGACCCTGGAAGAGAAAAATATTAATTCTAAGTAACTTAAACATTTCCCTCCCACAGATCACTGAAAGCGTGACTGCGAGGTGGGTTTCTAAAAAAGCCAGATTTTGTCAGGCAGCATTTGTAGGACACATCCGACACAAAATAAAAAGTTCCCGGGAGTTTTAAAGTGAAAACAGACGTCCTTTAGTGCGAGCAGAAATCCTGCACGCACTGAAGTTAAATGGTTGCTTTAACTGTAGCACTCTGAGGAATGATTCTGTATCTTAGGTGGAAACATTTCCAAAATGGCCTTGAGAGAATGATGCTTTGTAAGAAGAGGCCACATAATGAAAGGGTCATTGGTTTCTCTCAGTTACCTTGGCAGCGAACCACTGCAGAGACAAAAAGACTGTGGTGCAGCCAGCGACTCTGTCTGTGCTGGGCGGTATTGGGAGGAAAACTGTTTCTGTACCTCTGCTGCTACTTTTTATCACTGGAAGCCTGATAAGTTGGGGAAAACTCTTAATATAAAATATATTTCTCTTATTTTCATTTATATGTGAAGCCAAAAATAACAACAAACACGCTCACTGAATGAAACTGTCGACTTCATGTGCAGGCCATGTTAGCATTACATATGATGAACATATTAATGTAAAATCCAAACTTTTAAATAGAAGGCTGGCTTAAAGTTACTTTTCTGTTTAAGTGGTTTTTAATGGTATTGTTCTGCAGCAAGATGGCAGCATTGTGTTTTTAAAAGTGCAAGAAATAGCTTATGAGAACTCTTTCAGTTCTCCAGAGTCATCATCGTGAAATAAAATTAAAAACAATATCATTTAAAACTTTTAAGATTTGGCCTCAGTTTGATGACCTGAGTATATATGTTAATTTCTCACCTTTGGTTGTTCATTTAAAATTAGTTTGCGTATTTCCTTCACAATGAAGAGAATGTGCACTTCCTGTCTTGCCCCTTTCTTGCCTGGGTAAACATCAGGAATAAAGGACTGGGTTCAGGTCAGGGCACGTACAACACAGGAGACACATTCCTGTGAGGCAGCGTGCCATTAACTCCCAGCTGCCATGGATCAAAACACAAAAATGTGTGAAGATGTCAAAATAAACTGCAGCCCAGACTGCGTCATATGTTCTTAAAACCATGTTCTTTTAAAGCAATGGCTATAGTTTTTTTGAATTGGGGTTTAGCGACAAACTTATGAGCAAATAATATGTTACCTGTTGTAGATAGTTTTTTAAAGCAATATCATTTAAAAAATGGGGTTTAAAGCCTATTTTGCACAGGGAGCCACAAATCTACGTATATAAGGTGTAAGACAGCAAAAATTATGGTGCCCTGAGCAGAACGCAGCTCGTCGCTCTGTGATACCTTGGCAGTCACATGCATACAAGCATACTGGATAAACACTAGTGTCCCAGCAAGCAGCACTGAACATGGGTGCAGTTTAAAGTATACACCCGCTCCACTCCTGCAGCATAAACAGAGCACACCACTCCCTACAGGATTTAATTGGGGCTGGATTAACGAGCTAAAAAACAATGGCAAAAAATGTGGATTGCTACCACCTTAAACAACAATCATCTCGAAAATTCAATTGCATTTGATGCAACAGCTGTTTTAAACAGAACTGTCAGTTTTGGATTGTGCATTTGTTTTGACAAAAAAATGTGATATTCCTGCAGGACGAGCCGCAGGCTGCACCAACACTGCAACAGCTAGCTGCTGCTATTTGTGTTTGTGCAATATGAAACAGCCAGTGTGAACTGCTGTTTTTTTATTATAATTTTTTTTTGTAAATAAAATTGCTTTAAAACAAGTTTTTATCTTGATGTTATTATTGTATTGTTCCCTTCTGATGTTATTATCTCTAGTTTGGTCAATATTTATTTTTTTGTTCAAAGTGTGGTCTTTTTTTATCATTTATCCCTTATTACCTTTTAGTGTCCTTTAAATGCTTATTATTGTTCGTATGGTTGTCTCCTGGCATTCAGAGGGCAAAGTAAGAATTTTATTGCTCAGGGAAACATGTTTTCATCTGTGTATATGAATATAAACACTTTGAATCTTGAATTTTGAATCTTGAAATCCATTTTGGTCTCTGAATCAGTCTTTAGCTCAGAATTAAACTTTTTTTTAATCAATTTAAAGTCTTATAACAGCTGAGATGATAGCTGAACTTTTCTAAAGAACCATACTTAGAAAAAATGGAACCATTGCTTTAAAGATGAATTAAAGTTGTACATTGCCACTGTTTACTTAAAGCAGCCCATAATCATAAGCGGCAAGTAAATCAGCTACACTGAAAAGCATATTTTACATCAGAGAAAAATGCCAAATGACACTTTTTTCAAAGGTTCCACATCTTGCTCCAAGCATGTCACCTGCTCTGTTTTTCCTTTTCCTTTTCCCTGTTCGGTCCATGTTTAACAGGTTGCTATAGGGACTGCAGACTTGGCTGCGATGACTGCGTGGCTTTTCAAACCTACAGTTGCTAGGAGATGCTCCTGCAGACTCCGGTAGTAAACACATGGACACATGCAGCCCTCATGTGCACATGCAGCACAATTTTAAATGCTCCTCAGCATCAGGGGAAAAAAAACTCCTGGTATGTGGAACGTATGCTTTGAAAGAAAACACGTTCGAAGTCAAACGTCACAAGACTTAACCATAAAAGTTTTATCACAGGAAGAAGTTTTCCCTAAAAAAAAAAGCTAAAGCTAAAGCAACATAAATTAGAGAAATTCTGTTTAACGTGGCGACACTGTTCAGATGTTGGACGGTGGCCAAATGTCAGTGGATTTACATAAAACAAATGAGACCAGAGCCACCTAAAAAAGTCATACAGCAACGACAAAGAGCCTACATAAACTACAAACATGCAGAGCAGAAATAAACTGTATAAAAGATTCAAAGATCAGATAACCACGTCTCAGATGGAATGTGAAGAGAGATAACTCCAGAGGAAATGCCTGAGGACMAACTTTTCCAGAGACGTCTCCTTGAATGAGTGGAGACACCAGTTTACAATGATGGGAAAAAATAAATAAAATGCAGCATGTTTTTAATTTGCTCTGGAAAATCCAGACAAATGCTGCAGAATGAAATTTTCTTTGGGGAAAGACAGTCTATTTATATGTATAATGTATATAAATTTCATTTTTTTTGTCCAAATAAAGCCGTCAGTGGGATTACACCTTAGGCTACTTAGAAATATGACAGCACGGATAAAAAGTGCCTGATAAATAGATCACCATCTGTTCATGTCTCAAACTAGTCTGCTTCCTGTTTATCAATAATTACGATGCTATTGCATCTTATTACATAAAGCTGCCTTTAAGGGCTGCAGTGTGTGATCAAAAATTACATTTTCTGTTTACATTCTGTATTTAATAAATCCAAATGTGTATTTTTCTTAAAGGCAAAATACCTTTAAAAACTGAGATGATTTCTTACACTTCCACTACTTCTTTATGCGGTCAGTATGTTTCCTGGGTCGCATGGTTCCTTGGTTGGRTGATATTTTTGTAATGTAGGTTCTTTCCCTCTGAGGAAATCAAACCATGCTGTCACTCAGTTTGTTTGAGCAGGAGCTTGGAAAGCTCTTTTTTTCCTGAATCCGAGCTCAAAAACACAACAAATGTCAACAATGCAGAGCGTTATTCCCGTTCTGCACGAGGCAGAGACTTGGTTTTAAGCATCACGTTAAAAACTTCACAGTGAGATCAGTTTAACAGATCATTTTTTTGCATTGTGAGTTGAAAAATGTTCCAAATAGCTAAAAGCAGCCAGTGTATAGAGAATGTAGGATCCCTGTGACCTATTTTTATTGAGGCCACATACATTTATCCTGTAAATAGACTTGTTAGATAGACTTATTTTATTAGAAGAAATACCAAACAATCTGCAATTTTTCCATGTTTTTGAATACTTTACTTTGTGTCTCGCTGTTCATTTTACAAGAACTCTTTTAACGTTTGATTGTTTCATATTTACTTTTAAAATTCCTTTTTAAAATATCGCGAATAACAAGTTAATAATGTGCAGCAGATTTATGTTTAGCTTATGTATTTTGCATATCTTTTGCATGGGTTTTGCTCAAATCGAAATGCAATTATTTTTATTGCATCATACTTTAGGAAATAACAAATTCCTTCTACAGACACATTAATCTAAGACATGGATCTCTGTTAATATTTGTGAAAACTGTTCATTTTGGTGGTATATGCAAGATAAGAATGAATAATTAACGTTTATTAAGTAATGATCAATTTAATGTGTGGCACTCAAACTGCTGTTCAATTTTTTTTATTAATTTTGCTTCCAACTTTCTTGCAGCTGCTCATAAGCTATTTCTTCAGGCTTTCAGAAAGATTTTCAAAGTTTTCTTTGAACTTTAGCTGCTTTTCCTCTCTTTGAATTTGATGCCTAATTAATTTCTCTCTCTCTCTCTCTCTCTCTCTCTCTCTCTCTCTCTCTCTC
>NW_013952411.1:783525-789162 GCF_001266775.1 Austrofundulus limnaeus | reverse complement strand
ACTCAGACCAGTAATATTTGGGGTCACAAGATTTTGCCATGGTACAGAGCCAGCGGCTGTTTTTTTTCTCCCACTGACCCCCCGCGGGTTCCGTACCATGGAGATTTTGTGGGTCAGAAGACAAAAAGTTTGGAAACCACTGATTTAGATCATGTGATGCAATTTGCAATTTAGCCAAATGCTTTGTTTACATTGAATGCATCCCCACATTTCCTCTGGAAAACTACTGGAATAAACTATTTTGAAATGCTCCATTTGATATAATTAAAGATAACCTTTTAATGTTTTATTACATACTTTTACAAATACTTACTTTTGTTTTGATTTGTACCTTTATTATAAAGTGTTGCCTTCAACTGAGTACTCCTACTGAGACAAGTGAACTTAATAGGTAACATATTATAGCAGGAACTCACTCAGACTACTGCTAAAGGAAGCTTGTATAAAAAAACTATTTCCTTATCAAACAGAACTGTTTTTCTATTTGATTGCTTAACATTCACAGTGTAAATAAAGTACTTGGTGATTTTTTTGTGTGTGTGTGCTTGGTGTGGACTCCTGCTATTTAAGAGGTCTAGGTGAGTTTTAGTTCCCACGCTGATTCTCCTGAAAATTCCTCCAGTGTCTGAGCTGTGTGCTTGTGGAGAAAACTGTGGGGAGAAACAGGAGTAGTGGGTTACAGTCCTGGAATGTAGGCGCGCTCCCGTTCGTTCTGGTGGCTGTCGGCGGCGCGCATCTGAGCCCAAGAGACTCGGGTGCGCGCGCATCCCGCGGCAGGTCTGGAAGTGCGGAGAGGAGAAGCGGGGGGAATGATGGCGGTGAGCAAGAAGGAGCAAGTTTGATACTGTAAGAGGAAAAAAAATGGCATCTCGAGGCATCTTTTGGCGTCTGACTCGATGAAGCGACTAGGTGAGAGACCGTAGAAGTTGTTTAATTTTTCTTTAAACGAAGTACACCGTGTTTGACCGGCGTAAGCAGTTTTTCAGCGGCTCGTAGTTGAAGATTCACGCGACAATGAATTGTTCAGGCGCTTACTGAAGTGTCGGCACGCACAAAAGTTGAACATTGCGTCGCTTTWTATCTATGGGTGGAGTGGCCGGCAGCAAACCTTTGATTCAAGCACAACATAACGTCATAGTTAACATTTGCTTCGAGGCTAACTAGTTTCGTTTAACTTTAGCTGCTCACGCGAGCAGACAATTCAAACTGTGCACGCGAACTTACCTTCATTACCAACAGCCTGTTTAAATCAGATCGCCTGGACATACGGTTATTTATGCCATTATGGTAAATAAACATCTATGTTGAACTATTAGTCAGCACGAAAACATTATTTTTCTCTTTTCTTTATAGATGACTTCGCCTGAGCTGAGAGACCAGTACTCCAGAAACCCTACGCCGGACCCATCATGGCACCGGCTGCATAAAGTCTTGTGGTAGTTTAAAAAAATAAAAAACATTCCAGAAAGCTGACTTTTTAGGATTTTGCTCCAGTCATAAACAAGCAACAAGATGATCAAAGCAGAAAGCAAAGGAGCAGAGAGGACTCTGAGAAGTGCCTCCCCTCACAGAAATGCATACAAGTCTGACTTTCATGCCATTAAGTGCTCCTTTGATGGTCCAAAGTCTGAATCCATCTCTAAAAATGTTACAAACGGATCCAGTGACACCCGGGACGAATCGAGGGGAAGGCCTTTTGGAACCAGAGTGAATAAGATAAAGAACATCTTTCTACAGATGGACGGTCAGCAACAGGAGCACCAAGAAGGAAAACCGACTTTAAAGCCCGATGTTCCCCAGACTTCTCCAGCCAAGATGCAGTTTCCAGCTAATGCTCACAAGGTTAGCTTTAACAGTGCCTCAAGCCCAGAATCCCACACTTTAGATAAAACGCCCAAGGGAGACGAAGTTGAGATTGACAAAGTGGCTTTGGCAGAAAAGTTTTCTGTGACCAGAAAACTATTTGAAAGAGGCATCAAAGAGAAGGCTGTGACCGAAAAGCAGCCCTCAAACAGAGTAGTAAATCGTTTGTCCTTTGGAAGTGCCTCAGACGAAGGGAAAAGCACAAGAAGAGTGTCAGGAAGCTCTGAAACTGTTGGCAAAGTAGAGCAAACTCCTGTATCAACGGTTAAAAGTCACACAGAGGAGATGGCAGATGGTGAGAGAAGGCCTGCGCCTAAAGTGTCGCTAAATGCAGGGCCCATATCCAAGAGGTTGGAAAATTATATGGTTGAGAATGACACAGAAGACAACCACACATCTGCTGGGAAAGAAGAATTGGTGTCTGCTAAACAACACATACAGCCTACCTCTCCAACAAGAGACAGTTTACACAAAGCTACGTCTTCTGTCAAAGAGGCAGCTGACTCTGTAAATAATATCACCAACAAAAATAAAGACAAGCCTGCATCTGCAGGGTCAGGTTTTGGGCTTAAACCGACAGTTACCAGTCCGGAAACCAAATCTGTTTCTTTGATAGCTGACACTGCTCACAAATTTCACTCATCGGAGGAGACRACCTCAGTTAGCCACGGCTACAAGTTCTCTTCATCACCTGCTGAAAGATTAAATCGGACATCTGCTGGTGGGGATGAAGCTAAACCACGTAGTCCTCCCGCAAAAGATGAGAAACCATCTTTGACATCAACTGATGGATCACAGCACGCAGACAGGACCAAATACCAGGAAAAGGCCAAGCGTAAAGATGGCGCAACTCTCGACTCTGCAGGGGACAAGCCTACCATCCAGCCTTCAGTCCCAGAAACCAAAGTGGGGAGCACGGTGCGGGCTGAACTGGTTGTGGTTCAGAATGAGTCCTCGGAAAGTGAGGATAACGAGGATGAAAATGTTGAGGACCAGAAAAACCACAGAGACGTAAAAAGAAGCTTCACAGCAGAAAAAACACATTTTGAAACAGATCATCAAAGAGGAACAGACACTGTAAATGAAGGGAGACTCCTGGAGGATGATGAGGAAGAAAAGGAGGAAGACAGTTTTGTTGTGAGTCAAGATGGTGAAGATGATGAGGCAGCAGATGAAGAGGCTGCACTAGAGAAGCAAGTGGATAGGGCCTCTCCAGGAGTGTATGGTATTGAGAACGCAGCATTTGTGGATGACAGAGATGTAGACCAGGTCATTAGGGAAGAGGAGGAGGAGGAGGAAGAAGGGGAGGTGGAGGCAGAGGAGGAAGATCAAACCTATGAGGAATACGATGACTGTTATGAGGCCCCTGGCCTCTCAGATGAAGATGAACCTCCCCCAAAGAGGAAAATTAAGTTCTCCACAGATCCKATCTTGGTAAGTGTTTTGTGTTGTTTATGTGTGAAGCACTGTTGCTCTGCTGAAACTCCTGAAATATATTGCACAGTACTTTCATTATAATCCACTGTCTCATTGACTCAGCAGTGGTGTCTGACCTGGGTGTTCCCTGCAGACACATAACTAATTAGTGGAGGCTGAGAACGAATGCTTTTTGTCTGCTATGCTCACGTCACAGCTACCAAACTCTATCATCAGATAAGCTTTGGTGCAGTTCAAAAATAAATCCTAAACCATGGTTTATTTCATCTCGTTGAGCAGGGAGGCGGGTAGTTTGACAACCTAGTTCCTTAATCTCATGAGAGATGACAGAGAATTTTGGAGGCTGGGGCAGTATAGTTTGTTGCAGTATTTTTGGAAATAATGTTGACTTTGCAGAGTGCCCGTGAGAACTGGAATAATGCTGAAAAGAGGGTGCAGTAAGGGAGTCGCAGTGAAACTTTTAAAATGTAAAGCGCTAAACATGGCAACTTCTGGGTAATTGCACAGAGAGGATGATCGTACGCAAGCTGTTCTCAAACATGCGGTTCTGACTCGGGGAAAAAAAAACAACAACAGAAATTTTCTGGAGGGACTGGATCCCTTTTTCAGACTTGTCTCTATTTGGAATTCATTTTGAAGCACATCTGAAAAGGTGTGCATGTGTTCATAGTTAGATATTTATATGAGACCTTTGTGATTGTTAAAGGTAGCTTCAGCAGTTGTTTTGAATGGCTATATACTGTGTTCATTTTTTTTAAGTCTGTGTGCATATATCAGGATAAAGAAAAACAGCAAGGGTATATAGACAGTAGTGAGCTTCCTTGATGTTTCGCAAACAAAACAATTTTTTTGTTGAAAAGAAAAGGACAAGTCTGATCAGCTCATCATGTTTTGCAAAACAAAACACAGAACAGTGATATAGAAAGTGACCAGCTTAGTGTGATAATTATTTTACAATGCTCTTTAACAAAATATTAGCATGTTAGGCATTAAAAGTTGGCGTCACGTTCTTATAAATGCTGCTTGTATGGAATRAAAGGAAAACAAAATATAGACTGCTTGCTGAAAGACAGCAGCTCTAAAATTATGCACAGTACCTACAATCACTCTGAAACGCATGCCTTGGTAATTCCTATGTGTAATACATAAAGACTGTCTTACACAGAGGATCATCTGTCCAAACGTGTTTTTKTTGTTGTTGTTGTTTTTGTTTGTCAAATGCAGTGCAATCCTCCCTGGTGTTTGCTTAAGTTGCCTTCGACATCTTCACTCGGGCATCAAAGAGTGAACACTTGTGTCAAAAGTTTAAGTACTTTGGTTGCACCAAATTATTCATGCTCTTTTTCTGGGGTGGATGCCAGTTGTTTAGGTTCTGAAACCATGTTAACACCTGTTTAAGTACCCAACCTTGATGTTACTTATATTGCTACTTTTGAAAGGGTAAAGATTATTTTTTTGCAGAGCTGTCGACATAGACAGGACAAACAAAATGTTTGGTTTATGGCAGTGTTGTGGTAGATATTGAGATCGATTCTTCCCCATGGCGTCTTGTACGCGCGTCTGAGGCGCGTTTCTATATTTTATCACTCCTGGTTTGCCGTATGTTTACATCCAGTTAACATTCAGTGCTAACATTAGCTTTCGATAGCAAGTTGTCTGGAGAAAAACAAAAGAAACTGAGGCATCACTAATGTTACCAGCCGACTCTCCACATAACTTAAAGGTAACAGAGACCATGATGACTTTTGTTAGCAAAGATTCGCGCTCCTATTTGGTAGCGAAAACGAAGTGGGGTTTGACGAGCGGTTCGTTAGGTGCTCAAACCAAACTACTGTATGTAAACATCCGGCATGTTTAAATGTGTTAAAGATGCCATTCTAACAAAATCATTTAGCTTTGTTACCAATATTATTATTGTTAAACTTTAAGAACCATCTTAATGATCCACAGTGATGAAATTTTGTACTTGTTTTAATGAGTTATATGTATTAAGTTTGAATAATTTTTATTGAACATAACAGAAGGTAACAGAAACATTACAGACACACAGATTTAAGAAAAGATGAGATGAGATAAGATAAGATAAACAGGATTGCACATAAAATTTTTGGTCTGCTTTGGTTGCTTGGTGCTCATATTTTCCTTCACTCATTCAACACATTTATCTGTAGTGGCGTCAGGACATCTAACATCCCCCTGTTCTGTTTTATGACTCCTATCAGCTGCAATGTCTTAGAACATCATGCCAAATCAGTCCACCAAGTTTTTTATTAATTTTTTTTTACTCTGCATAAAATTTGTAAACTATCTTAAGTGGCCGAGGGGCTGGGTGTATGT
>NW_013952411.1:764268-783063 GCF_001266775.1 Austrofundulus limnaeus | reverse complement strand
ATAGCAAGTTGTTTTTATTTTTTTAAATATATATATTTTTTGACGGTGTGATATTAAACAGAGAATCATCTTTGCTTTAATATGGGGCAAACAAATGTTCTGTTAGAGTTAATGTGGTTTAATTAGAAGAACTCAAACAGAATCTCACAGAAAGACAGACTGCACTCGCAGTGACGCTGTCCCGTCATAGCAGTCTCATCGAAGGAGAGAGTTTAGTGACTAAACTCTGTCCTAAAATTTAGTCATTTATACAAAGTTGGACAGATCTGTTCGATAACAACGCTCTAAACACATATTTAATATAAAGTTATGTTTTACAGACCAAAGTCTCTGATAGTTCAGGAGTAAAGTGCAGGAGGAGATGTCAGGACTGATCGCTGCAGTCGCTGCTTCAACCAAACATGCTCTCACTGAAAGCCCCGCCCTGCCCTGCTCTGCTCTGATAGGATACAACAGCGCTGGACTTTGTTTGATTTGTTGAAGGCAGTGTCTGTTTAATCCTTATATCAGGGTCCCACTGTCCTTAGAGGCTTGGTGAGCACCGAACAACGATCCAGTCACACCAGTGCGGCTGGATTTTTTTTTTTTTTTAAGAAATCAGGTCGCATTTGCGACCAAACTGGTCGTACTCTAGAGCCCAGCTAGCTGTTGTTTTGACAGACAATCAGGTACAAGCTTAGGTACGCAAGTGAGCTTCATGACATTCCATCTGGTGTGCTTTTTCTTTTTTACCACGCATGCGCACCTGCGCACCTCTTATGTGCAACTCTGAAGATAAACCTTTATTGTCATTGTACAGAGCACAATGAAATTACAGTTCAGAACACACATTCACAATTTTTCATACACTCAAAAGAAGTGGACAGAAGTATATTTATATTAGCCCACCTCTTCTCCTGCAACCTTATTCCCATCACTTCTTATTCATCAAAATAATTATTAATTACTTAAAAATGAATGCATCCAACAAAACCTTTTATACTTGTGACAGTTTTCTTTCAAGATTAAACAGTTTAATTTAAAAGTTTGTCCTTAAAACCTGTTGTTTATGTTGCAAAATGAAATATCTATCAATAAACATTTTCATGGAATCGAATCAAATCGAGATTAATCGATTCTGAACTTAATGAATCAAAATCGAATCGATTTAGAGAATTGGCCATGATACCCAGCYCTAATTCTGATACCTCTCATAATTATCATGTTACTTTTTTATTGAGTTTTATGAGCACCATATTTTTTATATTTTAAATTGCATTTCCTCCCGTCTCTGCAGGTATAGTGGTGGGTGTGCCTTTCATCCCTCTGACCGTGTCACTGTCATTGTGACAAAGTTTAAAATTTTAATTTTAGTTTGTGGAGCATTTAGTTTGTGCATGACATTTTGATCAAACATCTAGTAATGTAGAGTTCTCACATCAAAATTTCCATATWGCATTTTCATATAAAGGCTTTTATATTTTAGTTTGCGTCTGTTGTTATATCTTTGGATATTGCCACCAAGTATTGTAAACATTTATAGCCTGAATTGTAGGGGTGTGGTAGAAGTAGTAGATAAATTTTTCCACTACTGATATTCCACCATTACAGTATCTAATCAGTATGTCGCTAAACAGAAAGAACAAATCACTCCCTTGAATTCCACACAGCTTGCAGTGTTTATCTAGGCCTTTAAATGAGTTGTTATCTCAGGGTGTGGATCCCCCTCCCCATTTCCATCCGAATCATCAGGGGGGTCCTGGGAGAGGGGACCAGAAGCTGACCTACAGTGAAGGGGACACAAACTTGTGTCCCAGGCCCTGTTTACATGTGAACTATCTGAAAATGTTAAAGATTTTCCAATGATGATTAAGAAAAAGTTGCATTTTTACATTGTAATGATATGATCACCATTGATATTTAAACAAGACTACAAACAATTGTTTAATTTCTGTAGTATCCATTAGGGGTGCACGATAGTTATCGGCCCGATATCAGGAAATTATGATGTCCTACTTATCGGTCAGATATAACAAACATAACCGATAAGTAGCAGCTTTCCATCCGGCACGATCCGAGCATCATTCATATTGCATCCGAAAAAACTACTTTCTCACCAGAACAATAATTAAAATACTCCGTGCTGAAAAACAACCAGTCATTTTAAGAATTATTAATATTATTTCACCAATTAACCCTGTGTGTTACACACAAACTTTATAATTATAAACATCGGAACAACTACTCCCAATTTGAGAACGTGTAATGTCCGTTTCCTCCTGAATGTAGCACAAAGTCCGTCTGCTAAAATGCTAACAACAAGAAGCTAGCGTTCAAGAACTCATTGAAACTTAAATCATTGCTGAGGCTTTGGACAAATCCAAAATAAATGCCAGAGAGGACGCAGATCTGAAGCAATTTAACGATGGAAATGATGACAACCAGCCGTTCACCCTCGCTAAAGACCGAAGCTTTTATCACCTGTTAGCCACGGTTTACCGCTGCCTCTATGTGTCTTCCTGTAAGTACAATGGTCGTAATGCATTCACACTCTCAGAAGCACTGTTTCAGGTAGAAAAATGTTTTAAATCATACATTAATAATAATAATAATAATAATAATAATAACAAATGTACTTTGAATCTAACTTGTGTTAGTGCATTATCTGTTTTGAACTTGTGGAATGACTTTTTCTCTTTGTACGTATTTGTTTAAATATGAGACCAGTGTTAAAGGTCTTTTTTATAATTAATGTGCCTTATTTAAAAATATGGCCATTTGAGAAATTGTTTTGTTTGATATATTTTAAGAAATGTTTGTTTGCTAAGAGTTTATTTCCAATAATACAATTTACAGTGTCATTTGGTTTTGGTCTTGTTTATTAATGTTTGATCTTACCCATTTTTGACTAATCTTATCTCCTGGCATGTTATCGGTTATTATCGGTTATCGGCCATTAGATTGAGAAAGTTATCGGTATCGGTTCTTAAAATAAGTTATTGTGCAGCCCTATTACCCATGCTAGGCCACTAGCTGGCTCTGTGACATTTGTATTTCAATGACACGTGCGTTACAGGAGACACTTCAGGCTCGAGCCTTAGTTGCGTTTAAATTGGGTGTAAATCACCAGATTTATCACAATATGGTATCTCAATTTGAATGGATGGCAATAAAATATTTTCTGGTATCACAAAGTCTGCCACAATACGATTTCGATACGAATTCAATTCACAAGTCTTCTATTGATTTATTGATCCGCATTAGGCATATAATGACAATATGGATGATTATTTTTTTCATTTTGCCCCAGTGTAATTGAATATTTTAGTTAATGTCTTGATGTGGATCAATATTGTTACACCCCTAGTGTGGAATATGTGAAATGCTTCTCTTTTGACCCAAGAGAGAATGAAGCACTAAATGTTCCACATCAGAAATTTTTGATAAATAGAAGAGTGAGCAGCATAAACAGCGTTCTATCTGTCATTGTCATTCTTATTTTTTTTCATCTGCTTGTGCAAGCACAGAAAATGTGACCGCAGCCATTCATTGTGTGCATGTGCAATTTCACACACATTTCCCAAAACGGTCTCTCTGAGACTTGGATTCTAAATATTTGGTGTCAGAAAATGACCACTGTTGTGTTCACAAAAGGCTGAAATGCAACAAATATGTTATGGTTTCACCTAAAAACTGCATTATTATTGGGTCATTGACTTTAATGGCAGTAGTTGAATATTAAACAATGTCATTCATCCCACATACAGTATTTGCTTATATAGTCAAACTTAAAAGCTTCCTGTTGTGAGGGCATCATTGTTCACAGTTTGCACTACTAGGGTTGATTGCACTGGAGTTTTAGTGGGTCCGGAAAGAAGACAGAAAAAAAAAAAGTTTTGTGCTGCTAGTTCACAACAAGATTAGGTCCCCAAGTAACTCAAGTCTTTGTGAGAGAGATCTGTTTAGAAGAAAGGTGCACTTTGTCAAGGAAAGCAGACATCCACTTTGAACTTGTCTTAACCTTATCAGTGTTAAAGCAGCTTGAAGATAGATTCTGAGACATTTAAGGAAAATACAGAGTTCTAATCATGCTGCAGCCAAAATCAATAAATCAAAGAAAACAAAATTGAGTATAAAAAGCTTTTGTGTCTGAAACTGTTAGAATTTTCTTGTCCATAGGTAACACATAAATTGCTTTTCACTAAATATAAATATTTAGAAGGGGTTTTGAATGTGTATAAGTGTCTGTTATTATTCAAACGAACTTTTGAACCTCAGATAGTTTTAGTAGTTTCTAAGCTTTAGTCATCTGGACTATGTTCCTCTGCACATTCTAGTTGAATGATTAGCACACACATTCATTGCTGGTGTCTGAAGATTTTTGCAGTTATTTTCAGACCTAAAGGGTACTCGTGGTATTTGTTTAGTGTTAAACAGAAGGGTGTTTGGATAGTCAAAAAATAGTTAAACGATCAGTGCCAAAAACCAGGATCTGCGCTTGTTCCTTTGCCCCACACCTCCCACAAAGTCACAGAGAGCACCAACAGCTGTTTTAGTCAAGTCACCAGATTGTGTTTATACTTAAACACACAAGGTGTGATTAAGGCTTTCATGGTTAATTGTTTTAATTAGCTGGTTAAATAATTATATTGTTCACATTAGTCATCATCCAACCATATACCTATTGTCAATTTGGCTCCCCACATGACTGAATACATTTTATTTATTTTGTGGTCTGTAGTCATTTTAAGTTTTATGTAGAGAACAGTTTAAAGATAAGTTTCTTTTTGTGTTGCCTTTGCAGAACATTGTCAGCAGGTTTGTCAATTTTCAAAAATGTTCATAACTTGTATTTATTTTCTGTGGTACCCATTACCTGGTCTTCAGTCTGTATTTTATAATGCATTAAAGAATATTAACACACACAGGAAATTTGGTTGCTGTCCACTGCAGCTAAATGATCCCTTAGTGTTATGTTTCTCATTTCCTGTCTAAAATGGTTCTTTTGCTTAGTAATGTGCATGACTTGGCTTCATCCTCATCTAACCAGCRAAACAGATCTTAGTTTCATTCAGCCACCTGGGCTAGAGGGTGACAAAGACAGGGCAGAATACTAATTCAGTTAGCTCAGCGCTGTTCCTCTGCTTGGTAAGGGATAATGTTTAGGCTGTTTTTAATAGCCTTGAACCTTTTACTTTTTGGTAACAAAACGTAGTGAATTATATGTTTTTTCTGAAAACTAAAAGTAGCTCCATTAGAACTTCTAGCTGCTTTTTCAAAGACAAAAACAGTGTTTGTTGGCCAACAAACCTGTTCCACCTGTTTTTGTACTGCAGCCCCTGATGGAAATCTGATTCACTTCTCAGAGTCCAACTCTTCCTGCTTTAAGTTTTCCTTTAGATCAACACTTGTTTAGTAATAAATTGCTAAATTTTAGTGATTACAATCAATTTGATAATGTTTTGTCCAGCCTTGTCCTTTGCTTGTACAACATGCTTCTTTTTGTCTCCATCCAACATCAGAGTAGAATTTCATTCTCAAAACATTGTTGGCTTTGTGGATCTATTTATTGTCAGCCACCCTTATTTTAACTCTAAGTATTTGCCTACTATCTAATATTACCCACAGTCAGTCTTGAATATCAGCTTTTTTTTTCTTGTTCTGTGATCTTATTTACTGTGTACTAATAATTTTGGATTTCCGTCAGTCATTCTTAATTAGAATTTATTTTGCGATAGCACAATTATGTTGTAGTACAGTTGKTGATTTTCCTGCAGTCTTTTCACATAATTTTTTACATTGTTTGATAAATGAACAAAAAGACATTTGTACTTTGACTATGTCTGCTTGTTCATGGAAAAGAAGTGCTGCACAGCCTACAGATGTGCTTGTGGTCATGTTGCGGTGACTTTTTAGGGTAGATTGAGGTTAAGGAGACAAAGAGTCCTTTGAAACAGCGTTACCAGATTTTATATATTTTTTTTAAAAAGATTGGACCCCACCCACCCAGACAGACATGCATGCACAGACACACATACACACATGCCCCTCTACTGGTGTCTTTTTTATATTTACTTGCTTTAAAAAAAATTCTGCTACATGGTCATTATGATTTATACAAGTCTTAATGTCTTAGGGGGATGTGCACAGGATGTACTAAAGATATATTATGCTCGTTTTGCTTATGTTTATTTACGATTTAAAACCCAGCTCCAAGCCTTTTTTCCCCTCCTAATTACTCTGATCTGAGCCGGCTGCCACTACCGGTCCGGCTCACCCTCACAGCATGTTTAAATGTAAAAAAAAAAGGGTATTTTATTTTATTGTTTACGTTACAACTCCCCTGTCCAATGGAAAGCCTTTGTTATTATTGCACTGGCAATTTTTCTCTGGTTTACTTTTCCCTCACAGCTGCTGACTCATTTCCCTCTCTGGTACTCAGTTGGTATGGAGGGGAATGAGGAAAAGATGGAAAGAGTTTCATGTTGGRTGTGGGCATGTCTACATCTGTGGATTTAAGTTTACATAAAGAGGACAGACTATTACAACTGTAAAAACCTGATTTATAAAGGAAATCGTCATCCTGAAAGCTTGACTTTAGGTTGACATAAAAAGAAAGGCTGTTAACTGACAATTTAAATCAAAGATTCAGTAAGTAACAAGAAAATTTATTTAAGGAAGAGAATTGGGGAAAAAAGTCATCTAATTATTTGATGCAGCTGTTTAGGTTCCCTCTTTGGTCATTAGTTTGCTTATTAATTTTTTAGACTGGACATAATATAAACCTAAAGTTTAGGTCTGACCGCAGGGAACTATAAACTTTGTGTAAGGTTGTGTTTTTTTTAGGAAGAATAGAGTGATTTCTGTCTTAGATGCAGTAGGGATGCACCGATATGAAAATTTCAGCCAGTATCGATATCTGATATAATTATTGCTGTTATGGCYGATAACGGATATTTACCGATATTACACAAACACACAAATTRTATTATGTAYATATGCACAAACACACTTGAGTCTTTTTTGATACTGTAAATAAACAACCAGAYCTCTGACATGGCTCCCTACTTCAATTATCACTGGCTATACAACGTTAATATCATCATGATCAAACACATACCACTCAACCAACCATCTCCACTCCCAAAACAGAAACACAGAGATAAAAAGTGGGAAATCAATATTGGATGTTAAAATCGGCCCAGTTTTACATATCGGACCGATACTGATATTAATGCTGATATATCGTGCATCCCTAGTTTGTAGCAACCAGAAGGTCAAACATGAGAGATCAAGAAAAATTAAGGAGGAAAGCAAGTTAGTAACACTGCTAAAAGCTAATGCCATGAAACAGAATGAAGGATGCTATGTCTTCTTTTATCCAGCCCTTACTTACAGAGGACAAAAACAAAAGTCCCYTTGAACATGATCATTTTTATTTTGCTGATGATGCTATGCTATACATGTTGGATTAAATTTAAAAGTGCTGTTTAGGACAGGCTGAGGCATTGTGAAAAATGTTCCTGTCTGAACTTGATAACTGTAGTAGCGCACATACTCRGCTCTTTTCATTTTATACTACGAGTGGAGTTCAGTGCACTAAATCTATCCACGTTATGTGGACAGTTACAATTATTCTTCTACGACTGTGACCATTTTTCATTAATAGATTTTTAAAGTAATTCATTTTGACCGATTGATTGGACAGCTTGGTGAGTTATTCTGGAAACTGTCTCAGTTTCTTTGGGCTTTATCCAAAGACTACACAGTAGAAAGACATCAAGAAGGGACAATCATTATTGGTTGATTCTTCAAGTCTCCATTCTGCAAGCATTTTTCCCACAGAACTATGGGCCACAATTCATTTATTTATTTGATTATTTGGTTACATCATACRACCTTTTGGTATGTGTCTCCATCAGTGTCATGCTAAAGTCACGTTTTTATTGTTATTTGATTTGTTAATTGTTATTAGGAGCTTTAAATCAGATTTTTAAGTTTTTTCCCATGTCTGTTATGACCTGTATAAGAACTGAACACATCAACTGACTGTTTACTGGTTCTAAAGTAATGCAAATTGCTTATAAAATTATATACAGTTGCATTTGTGACCATTGAAATGTCTTTGAAGAACTTTGGCTAAATCATTCTGCTATTTTAACAATTCAAAACAGATTAACTCAGATGTTTGACAGTGTGATAATTAGGCATGGGATGGTATGAAATTATGACGGTATGATAACCTTGGGCCAAAATATCACGGTTTCGCAATATAACGGTATTTATAATTACAGCTCTAAAAATTTTGTTTTGAAATTTGTATTTAAAAGCAAAAAGGATAATAACTTTTGTATTATTATATTCAACTTTAACTATCTTTGGAAGCTGTTTTTAGATCTCAGAGGTGTTGTGCTGAAATTTTATTTACCTGTGTGCATCTGTACTTTCTTGATTTTTAGCACCTAATGCAATTAGATAATCCTGATAAAGTAAGATAACTGCTTTTCTATTGCTTTATTATTTAAGACAATTCAGTGTATACTGCACGACAAGTCTTTTTATTGAAGTAATGCATCACGTTTGAGGTTTTTATTGTGTTTTAAATTTCAAAAGGGTTTTTGACATAAAGATTATATAATTGTATGCACACAGAAACAAGAAATAACTATGAATGCGTATTTATGAAATGCACGTTCAGCTAACGACCTGCTCGGCTAAAGGAGGCATTCAGTTTTATAGCCTTTCACTTAAAACTTATCAATCACACAATCCAACAACTCAAACAGTTTTGCAGACAATTTGTGATCGGTGCATTAAGCAACAGCAATGCTGTTATATGTTTCACAATCTGATGCTAACATTAGCACGTTCTTTTCAAGATAGCATAAGTTTACCTGGACCTGTGATCATGTTAGAAGCCTCCACGGTCCACATTGCTGTAGTCTTTACGGCATCTCACGTATTTTCATATTGCTGGATTTATTATTTTAGACAGGGAAAAAGTTTGGGGAACTCTGTTTTTCAGCGAGTGCCGACAGGCAGCTCTGCAGGATTGCGTGGGGGAAAGTCTGCTGCGGAACAGACCCTAGGGGGAAAACAAAACAAAAAACAAAAAACAAACAAACAAAAAAAAAAACGTATACCGTAGGCACAGTATGACAGAAGATTTTAGTGGTTTTCAACCCGTGACATTTTCATATCATGTTATTTGAAACCGGTATTCGGCCCATGCCTAGTGATAATAAAAAAGTGAATGTGAAGTAGATATTGGAATTAGAACAAATCAGCACTTAAAATGTTAACAAGCTGCATACCAACTTTTTTAACTACTTTATTTGTGAAGGTTGAGACAACAGCGAATATTTAAGCCACATTTTTGTTCAATGTCGGGAGAGAGATTGAAAACTACATAAATATGCAGATTTCTTTTTCAAAATGATTGGACAAGAATKTTATCAACTAATATACTATTTTCATTTAAAACTGGACTTGTAAGATCTAGTAACATTTTTTTCTTTTGCTCTGCATTAGCCAATCATAACATGATGATTTTTTATTCCCATAAAATAAATTAGAAATTTCAGCTGCTTTTTAGAAAATTTTGTGTTTTATTACTAGAAACACTTTACTTGAAATCCCTGGTCCCAATATGTGCTGCTCAAAAGCTGAAACATAAAATTTACAAAAGATGCAGATGATCTTTGATGCACACACAAACCTGGTCACAAAAACAAATCAACAAAACCCAAAGTAACCTCTTCCCAAGTTTAGTTTGTCCTGCTTTCTTCTACTTTACCAGACTTGATGACTTCTGTCTCAACACTGCATCCCACCTCAGCTTGTGCCTGAAAACAATTTAAGTTGAGCCTAAATATGAACACATTATGACCTAATAAATTTGTTTGATTGATTGATTGATTGATTGACATTCTTTTTTATTTGTATTCTTTCAATTCACATTTTTCAAAATCTGTCATTCTCCCTCTCTTTTCGTGCAAGCAGTGGAGGCAAATTATCAGAGTGCTTACAGTTGCTTCTTTCAATAGTTGTAATTTTTTTTTTTGCATTTATGACTATGGATATATATATATTATGGTTTAACCATGTTAAGAACTATTAATGCCCAAGCAGAGGGTTTATGTTTGTTTTCCTGTTGGATTTATCCTAATAATCAGGCATTAGCTCCTCATGGAGTCTTTTAATTCTAATCTACTTTTACGTTCATTCCACTCTATTCAAAACTTGAATTATCCTTTTTTTTGCACTGTCTGTAGGTTCAGATGCACCACTGTTTTGTTTTATAATTATACAGTGACTGTGAAACCACTAAACTAAGAAACATATACTGCCTGGCCATATAAAAAGTTGCCACCAAAAAAATGGTCACAGACTAATATTTTATTGGACTGCCTTTAGCTGTGATTATGGCATGCCTTCGCAGTGGCATTGTTTTGATAAGCTTCTGCAATGTCACATGATTTATTTACATCCATAGCATTAATTTTTCAACAGGATCTTGCATTGATGGTGGTAGGGTCTCACCGCTGCGCAAAGCCTTCTCCAGCACATCCCAAAGATTCTCAGTGGGCTTTGTGGTGRCCAATCCATGTGTGAAAATGTCTCATGCTCCCTGAACCACTCTTTCACAATGTTACAATCCAGCTCAACCAGGAAAAGGTGAGGTAACATTAAAACCAGATGAAATTGGTCAATTTGGTCAAAAGTTTATTGTGGCCAGTAGGGCTGCCACAAACGTTTATTCTTATAATCGATTAATCACCAGTTATTTTTCCGATTAGTTGACTAATCGGATCATACGGTAATTGAATATAAAACATACAGCTTATCGCGCCAGAATGCAGCTGATATTATATAAACATCGTTAGATTTTAGCTGTATGCTAACTAAAAATAATTGTTGTGGAAGACAAGTTCTGCCTTGCTGATATTTAATTGCACAGGTTTCTCTTTCATTTTCTTAAAATGATCTCACACTTTCGAGCTCCGTTGTCAGGTAGCCATGATACTAGAGCCTGTCTGTATAATGTCTTGTGACGTCCACAGTCTACCCCAGTTACGGTTATGTGTGTCAAGGACAGAAAGGCAGATGTGGCAGTGGAAGGTGTTGAAGCAGTTTGGAGAGAAAAACAAAGTAAAGAACAAAAAAACAAACAAACAAACAAAAAACAAACAAACAATTAATCGATTATTACATTAGTCATCGATTATTTTAATAATCAATTTGTTGTCGACTAATCGTGGCAACCCTAGTGGCCAGTCAACAAAATAAACAATTCTAACAAAAAGAGGGTACTCTAAAAGTACAAATTGCCAGTAAACGGTTTGCAACTTTTTAACAAAAACAACAAAACAGAAGTACACCAACTAAGAAAATATAGTGATGTTACAAGCTTAACAAAACAATACAAAAGTACTTTGAACAGTGACCCAGTCAATGGAATGTTTGATAAAATAGCTATATTAAACAAAAAGTCTAGTTAAAGCTTTGAGCCTTAAAACCAAGAAAACTACAAACAACTAAACAAAGTTCTCAAGTACACCCTTTAGTCTACCCCAAAACAAAAACACACACAGTTTGTACAACTAAGAACACAAAGRGACTTTTAATTAACCCACTGGTTACAAACTAGACCTGGCTGAAACAACAAAGCCAAGGCCAAACATTCATGAAAACCCATAGACAAAATGGCGAGCTGCTCAATCTAATCACAGCCGCCCTGATTAACACAAGAGCAGGACTTATAAAGGAGAGTGTATTCTATGAATGGAGAAGCAGAAGTTAAATGATCCAATCCAAATGCAGGGGAGGTCCACTAGGAGGAGCTAGAAGAGGCCAGCCAATGGCTGAGCTGTCACAGCACAGCAGGCCCAGCAGATCACACACCTGTAACACAGTCATATGCAAAACAAATGGCTTCAGGCCATAACAACAATTTGAGCCTGATGAATCCTGGTATTATGTTCTTAGAATATGCCTCTACCATCAGGGAAGAAAAAAAAATCCATTGATGAAGTTTACTTTGGGACACATTTGCTCAAAAATCTTTTTTCCATTCATTTAAAATAAACTCAAAGCAGCTCAAAAGTGTTGTAACATGCTTCAGACTTCTTTTATTTGAGAAAAAATGTTTTTGACAAAGCTTATCGTTCCACAGAATAAACTAGTTACATTGTTGTAACTGAAGCCATTCCTATTTCTGAAAACCAGAGATTTTAGTGAAATATGTAAACACTTGGGTTCAGACTGTTTTCCCCTATTATTGTTCACATATGGTCTTCACAGTAGATGTTCACTCAGTCTCTCATAGCTAGAGCATTTGGGAAATATGTACAAATAGTGTGGATTAAAACTGTTTAGAGCAAACACAAGGCAGGACAAAACACTGTACTCTAAAAACTGATGCACGTAAGTCCACTAGTGACAAGTAAGTGGAAAACAATGTCTGAAGAAAGTAGTATGACCTCATTCCTGCACTCCAGTATAATCTCCAAAAGCTTAACTTCATTCATAATTTATCAGTGATCTTTATGAAATTTGAGTTGGGGTGTTATTATAAATTCTTCACAAGAAGGTCTAGAGCAAATGATAAAAACTTTTATGATTGTGTATGCCATCCATTTCTGTCTTATTTTTTCCTTGTGGTAAAACCTGAAGGTGAATTTGCATATTCTTCAACATAGTTTGCAAACCATAACAATGTCCAGAAGACATGTCCTACCATTAGTAAGCCATTGTTTTATTGTGATCTGTGAACTGCTCTGTTGAATCTGAGTTCAGCATTTGGCCAACATCAAACGGGAGTTTGGAGCCAAAATAACTATTTAAATCAGTCTGCATATAAATCAGTTTCTTATCAAATGGAACCAGATTGTATCACTTAGTGGTAATTGATGATGCAGAACTTTGCACTGTATTCATGTCACTGATTCTTATTCTATCTAATCAAAAATACTTTGAAAAATAATCATTTTGTAGATACTTATCTTAATCACTTATAGCAAGTATCATGAAACCAGGGTATTGTACTGTTGCAGAGACTTATGACAGACCCCCTTTTATCTGGATTTGAAAAAAAACTTCCTCTACATACGTATTTCTCTTTAGAAAGCAATTTGTAGATTTTAAGACTTGGACATTGATGTCTGTAGCCACATTTCAACACGAAAGTACCTTGAGCTGTCAGCCCCAGAAGTTTTATAACAAAGCTAAGGTTTTTTTCTTTACTGTGGTCTGAAGTAGTGGAAAGATTAGAAAAAAATGGTCTGTTCTCTTTGTTCTGGGCATTTGTTTGAAGAGCCCGGCTGCTGCAGCACACAGGAAGCTTTTTAGGCAGGGATTGTTTTATCTCTTCAGTGCTATTCAAGGTAAAAAGTAYAAGCATTAATAGAGCTCTATAAAATATCTAACTAATGGATAATAGTTTTTGTTTAATCTGCAATTGACTCCTTTTTCTTGTTACTTTCAATAAGAAAATACTTGTCATGTGCAATTATCCATTTTTGTAAGATCCACTGTTTAGTTTTCCACAGCTGTGTCCTACTTTTCCCATTGCTCTTACTGCCTGTCTGCTTTTTATAATTGTAAACACTTTTTAAGACACATACAGTGTTTTGAGAAGTCTGCCTGCAAAATGTACAACTGCTTAAAATTTCAGTGTCATTAAATCTGTCACAATAGTTTTCACAGAAAGGTACTTGAAGAGAAACTTTATATATATATATTTGTTTAACAAGTGAAAGAGTTGAGTTTAGTGTTGGTGGTCCAAATTATCTGCCCCTCAGCAGCTGTGAGCTCGATCAACACACCAGTGTTTTATTTTTCCAAGGTTAAGGGAGTGAAATTCTCTCTCACCTGTCAATGTCTGTAAAACCAACAATGTAACAGCCCCACGCACCCATCCCAGAAAGATAACAAAGCAATAAAGTGTCTGTCTGTGTCAAAACAATAAAACTTTGTCTGATTCTTAACTTAGTATTATTTCATTCTGACCAACACAGGTCTTTAGTACCTTTTCCAATGAGGACTATGATCGGCGTAATGACGATGTTGACCCAGTTGCCGCGTCAGCAGAATATGAACTGGAGAAAAGAGTGGAAAAGATGGATGTGTTTCCAGTGGAGATTGAAAAAGGTTGGTCTAAACTAAAGTCCTAAGCAAGGTGGAAATTTTCAGAAAAAGTCAAACTAAGTCCAATATAATTGTTTTGTTTTTTTTAATTTCAGTGTGTTTTAAATTGTCTTTCATTTGCATTTTATGTTTTGAAAAAAGATTTCTTAAATGTGCTCAATGCACAATCTTAAAAACATCGCAAGCATATAAAATCATGACATTCAGATAATTTGTTTTCACCCACTCTTTAAAATCTACACAAATTTTCTGCCACCAGGAGACAATGGACTTGGGATCAGTATCATAGGAATGGGAGTGGGAGCTGACCAGGGTTTGGAAAAACTCGGCATATTTGTGAAAACAATAACAGAGAATGGAGCAGCTGAGAAAGACGGGCGGTGAGTTAGTGTCATAAATTTCCTTTGTATGTAGCTGTAAACTCCTGTCGTCTATCACAATTTAGTCACTCAATAACACATGCATAAGGCTTAATAATTGGTTTTAGTATTGCACAGCAGGAATTCCTAATTCCTCAGGGGATGTACAATATTTTGACAAAAGCATAAATGACAAAACAGTCCAGTTTTAGTTCTAATCTCACAATAAAGTTGGAGAAACTTTTTTTTAAACTTTTTTGTCTGCTGATTAAAAAGATTGTATTTTTCTGCCAAGATAAAGGAGTGCACATAACTCAGTAAATTAAAATCCTTTGAAATGCACTATATTGTGTTTTATGCAGGATACAGGTGAATGACCAGATAGTAGAAGTGGATGGTATCAGTTTGGTGGGAGTGACCCAGCTGTTTGCTGCAACAGTGCTAAAGAACACCAAAGGCACAGTCAGGTCAGTTCAACTCCTCATGTAAGGATTTTTCAGGCTACAGGAGTGTGCTGTTTGTTTCATGACAGGCCTGAGGTTTGGCATGATTTTATTTCTAAACTGAAATAGGCTAAATGAGGTATTATGCTAATGATCTATCATAGGAAAATTAGACACCCACAGCTACAGGGTGAGTCTGAAATTCCATGTCCAATTTGCATATTTCTAGTGAAAAAAACGACAAAAACCTGTCCAGTCTAAGGGTTTCTCTGCAGTGTGAGTAGTGTTACATTGTTCACTGTGTACTTTTGGTCCCATCTAAAACAGTTTCCTGATTGGACGGGAGAAACCAGGAACTCAAAGCGAGGTAGCACGCCTCATAAGTGAGACACTAGAGCAGGAGAAGAACCAGCAGCAGCATTTGGATGATCTTTATGAACACTCTACAGAAGAGGTGAGTCAGCTGGTCATAAAGACCATAGATTTGTAATAGATTATTCATCTGTACTGTATTCACAAACGGCTTTTTGCAACACTAAAATGTCTAACTATGTCAAGTCATGAGCACAGTATAAGCCCCTTTACCACTCCCAGCCCAATCCCTCTCAGCTCACCCAGGAAATTAGCATCTGGCTGTGAGTGACCCATGTGTCACAAATCTGCTGTGTTGGAAAAGGTTCTTTCAGCCTCCATCTGTCTGTCGGAGTTGTGAAATGTTTGCTTTCTGAAGTTCAAGCTACCACAAGCCTCTGTTTTTGCAACAGAGGAACTGTGCAAAGACTTAACAGGATTTACTGGAGCAGACAAATTCAGAAAGGTCTTTGGTTAAGTAAAGGGAGAATGTTGCTCACGTTCTTTGTCTGTAATGCTGTGAACATGTGTAGCTGAGCTCCTGAAGTATCTCCTGTGATTCAGTTTAATGATGTTTAAAGAAAGTTTAATGAAATCTTTTGATGGAAAGATATTACACTCTTTCATCCAGAGTGGGTTAGACATTAGAAGTGTTGTAGACATAGTGTTGAATATATATTTGTGTAGAAAGGTGTGTTGGAGTTAACAACGTGGTATATTTCAGGAGGAGCGGTATGAGGAGGACGATGTAGTCGAAGAAAGGATTCTGGGGTCCAATTTCTCTCCAGGGAGGAACGTAGAGGTGTTTGAGCTGCCCGATTCAGAGGCCTTGTTCATGCCAACCAACATGGACGCCTCCCAAATGGCCTTCAAGTTCAAAGAGGTACACCCTTGTCAACGTTCTGTTGTCTGGCTTTCTGTATTTTTTACTTAATCGTATGAAACAWCGCATTTCATTTTCTTTGTTTCCCATAGCTGCAGGTTAAGCACAGCATCGCAGTAGCTGAAATAAATCAACTAAAGAAAAAGGTAGGATGACAGTGAACTTGAATTATGTTAGTGAAAATAGAAAATTCATGCCTCAAAGTATTTATTAAATGAAAAAATTCAATATAGATGTCCATCAATATTTAGTGTTTGTTAAACCATCTTTGTGTTTATATTAAATGTTCAGTTTGACTTTGAGCTCTTATGTCCTATTTGTACTTTGTGATTATTTAGGTTTATTTCACCTTTTCATTTCAGTAAAATAAACACACTTTTAATGTATCATTTGTTTTGTTGCTTTTAGATGTTTTTTGTAAAACAACAAAAAGAGTCACACTTAATGCAGAAAAAAATGTGTGACCTAGTTCTTTTACATCTGCTTTTGTCACAAACTGTAATACAGAGACTGACAACTAGTGGCTCATCTGCTAAGCAAATTATTARGCAAATCTGTCTAAACTAACATGACCCCTTTCTCTGTGCAGCTCAAGCAATCAGACGAGGACAAATCATTGTGGGAAGTAAGAGAATCTGCACTGGAGCAAAAAATTGAGGATAACAGCGATAAAATCCTGAAGTTGGAGAATTACTGGCTGGAAGCCCAGGCGGTGTGTAAGAGTGTGAACGAACAATTAGCCGAGACTCAGTCTCAGTACGAAGCGCTGGACAAGAGATACAACAAGGCTAAGAAACTAATCAAGGACTACCAGCAAAAGTGAGTCTGTTTTAGATTACAGAATGCCTAATTGTTTCAGGTGTTGGTTATGTTTAAGTCAGAATCATATTTATTCTAATGATGTGTAGATTATGTGAGTAATTAACGTAAATAAATTTCTGAATAGTTATTGTAGAAGCAGAACAGACAAATTGTACAGAAACGTAAATGATAGATGGTAGGTTATGCAACCCAGATTATATTAATGAGAATTTTAGGATGTGAAAATACAAGAAAAAAAATGTAATCTAAAGACTGTTGTAGTATAATGACAGCAGTGACAGGATTGTTCTGTATTTTGTGCATCATACTTAAAATGGCTGGAAATAATTTATTTTCTTATAGATTTAGGGTTATATTTAAACATTGTTTTATTACATACTAAGACAGATATTTTCTCTTCCCCCTGCAGAGAAATAGATTTTGTGAAGAAAGAGGAGGAACTGAAAAAGCTCCTAGATGAAAAAGACAAGTTGTACAAGGAGCAGCTGGAGAGCTTACAGAAAAGAGTGAGATTCAGCATCAATAAAACTGGAAGTTTATTCACCTGCAGAGAAATCAGCTCCAGTGACTTTTTGTTTTTGGGACTTCAGATTGCAGCCCTCGAGTCCAGAGGTTCTTCAGTTGTGGAAAGTCAGATCTGTCAGGACCCTGCGGCTGAAGAGAGACGAGGCAACCMAGACTCAGTCAGCAACTCCCAGTCTGTTGACTCTCTGTTAGGTAATAAAAATATAAAACTTGGGGCAAAAACAGTAGTTGTCTGTGGGTGGGATCATTAGCATGTGGCATCAGTTACTTGTTGAATTCAGTTTTAAAGTAAAATGCTCAAATAGTTTTATGACTCCACACAGATGCCACAATAATTAGAAGCCTAAGTTTTTGAATGTTTTTTTATATATATTTACTTACTTAAACACATCATGAAAATGAATTTAGGATGCATTGATTTATTTATGAACTGTTTCTGCAGAGCTTTGGGAACTTTTCAGTAAGAGTGCTCAAATTGCAGGAACATTTGCTGTGAAGCAGGGAGTTATTAGAGAACTTTGATTCCGCTTTTTTTTCTTTTATTCATGTTTTTTGACCACAAGAATCTGAAACTAAACCGAAGCCTGGGGTATAGCTTTCAACTCGCCCTGAAAATAAGATAGTACCTCAAAAACAACTCTTTGAACTGTGGGATGAATACAGTGCTTAACATTTCTTGCTGGTTTGGTACTTTGAGGGTTTTTGTTTGTTTATTTTGTTGATTATGTAATGATCTGAAAAAGCATATTTTAAAAAAACCTGTACGATACTTTAGTGTCGTGGTTTGATTTTTTTTTTTGATACAAAAAAGACCATGCCCTTCTTAACTTGCAGTTTATTGAAATTAGTTGTGAACATTTGTTTAACCTCAAAAGTACAGTTTTTAAATTAAATGTTGCTGAAACAGCAAGTTGTCAGTGGATCTGGATCTGCACTCAACAATGCAGCCTGGGTGGAGTAGTTAAATGTAAATCCTCTGAGCCTTCAATACAGAGCATCTTCAGAAGACAAGTTGATCAAATACATTTTTAAAAATCTGTACTGTTCGATACAAGTGCGTTTTGAACCTAAAGTACTGTATTAAACAGTTTGATACAGATACATGTGTAGGGGTCATCTCGAGTGAAGAAACAGGAGTTCCAGCCTCAAAGCAGGTCTCGCACAGGCCTGAGAACTGGCAGGAACGCTGAACTCTTATTTTAGGCCATGACGGGTCATTTTACACACGAGGACTTCAGTTCTCTTAATCAGATATTAAACAGAAACAATCGGTTCTGTTCATGAT
>NW_013952411.1:751572-763143 GCF_001266775.1 Austrofundulus limnaeus | reverse complement strand
ATGAGAAGAAACCTTGGTAAAATTTACTCTCATAGCTTAGTTATGAGAAGATGCAGGGTAGTTATTTGCATAAATAACACCCCCTACATAATGGTGGCCCGTACGGGGAGTCGGAGTTTAAAATTGCCAGAAAAATGCGTTTAAGCACGCCCAAAGTTCTCTGAGCGGTTCAAACGACAGATCAAGGCGCCGAATYAGCTTTTTTCGCCGTATTTCGAGACGAACCGTTCGGTTTTTTCCGTCCCGGAAGTGGTTGTAGCTAACGTGTTAGCGTGTGTCACCTTCAAACTGGCCCCCGTATTTCGTTCATTAATTTATGAGTTCTTAAACTCTTAAATGTTAGCGAAAATACGAAAATAAGATGAAACTGCGTTCGCAGATTTAGATCTTATCGATAAAATAGCGTTTTGCTATTTATAAGAGCGAAATTTATATTTCCTTTTCAGGAAGTGACGTCATTACCTTTAAGAACCGTGAAATGCTTGATTTTGACAGTTTAAATGTTAAACCTTTGTTTTACGACTTAAAATGACAAGAATAACAACAAAATCTGCAGCTTTTGCTATATTCTGAACACCTCAGTCATGAAAATGGTCTTATACCAACATTCTTTTTGCCAAACATGAGTAAGTAATATCCTTTATTTACTCCTCGATGCACAGAAATATATTTTCATGAGAAAAATATTTTAAAAGTTCACCATTCATGAATGGGACTCGTACTGGGACCACCATTAATGAATGGGACTCGTACTGGGACCACCATTATGTAGGGGGTGTTATTTATGCAAATAACTACCCTGCATCTTCTCATAACTAAGYTATGAGAGTAAATTTTACCAAGGTTTCTTCTCATTACTTTAATATTTGTCTGTGCAAAGTGAAGTGACACAAGGAGGGAACTCAGACATGGTTCAAGTTGATTCATAAAAGATTATGCAATGTATTGTTGCATCTTTTATTTATTTATATGTCTCATTTCATTGCACATGGGAAATCTTTACATTTGAAATACATTAAAAACAGACACAATCTTCATTTTCATTGTGGAATCTATTAAAATGTTTAGTTAGAAGTGTGATAGACTCAGGAGAGTCTTTGTACATTCAGTGATTAGTGACTAATTTAATCCACATTCACTTTTATTTTTCTTCTCCTGTAGATCAAGATTGGAGTGAGTTAATCCCTGAAACTCAGCGCTTGGACACAAGTGCTCAGAAAGCAAAATGCCGGTTGGCTCAGAAGTCCAAACGCCAGGCTCCATCTCGGAGCAAACTGAAGGAGAGCCTCGATTCTCCTCATCCTCAGGTCTGTGCAGAGTAGTTGATACTTTGTGATTTGACAGCTATTCCAGAAACATATTATTTTCCCTGTATTTATGCTTCAAGTTAAGAGGACTCACGAAAGCTCATGAGCAGATCAGCCACAGTGAAAGTAGCTTTTTGTTTTGTTGTAATACTAGCTGGCACCTAGATGGCGATTTTGTTCTCTGGCCACTGCTTTTGAGAGTACTTTTTTTCTTGTAAAAGAGTAAATTTACCAGACAGTTCCAAAATATAATAGAAAATGTTGTTTATTTTCTCCTGAATGCAATAGGGCATCATGGTCATAACAATGAAAGGTTTTGTTCCATAAATAGCTTGTATCCCCTTTCCTGGAATTGTTTGTATAAATAATTGGTTTGATCTCTCCAGGAAGCTGAAGAAGACAACGGAGAACAGGAGGAGCAGGGATCCATCAGGAGGCGGAGGTCCATCCAGGAGAGCCTGACTCTCCCCATCCCTGTCTGTTATCCCACAAACGGACAGAAAGATGATCCAGGCGAGTCTAGAGACGCTTCCCAGAGTAAAGCAGAGCTTTCCAGCAGCCCGTCTTTGTCACCGTCACAAGGAGACAGCATTGACAGCTGTGGAAGTCCTCCTTTGTCACCTCCAAAGCACAGTTCCTCACCTCAATCTCCCTCTGGTTTCATGCATAACGTTAAGAAGAAGGATTCTAAAACCAAGGGGAAAGAGCTCAAAGGTATGCAAAAATACAAATGTGATGTCTGGAATAGCAAAGCATTTTCTTTTTACTGAGACTGTTATTTCTTTTGTTCTTTACAGAGGAGCTAAGTGAGGCTTCCTCTGCAGCAAAACCTAAAAGACGATTTCCAGACTTTGGGCAAGTATTCAAGTTATTCACTAATCGGCTGCAACCACGTTCACAACCCATTCAAACTAAATAAATGTTACATATGATTGAAACAGGGGCCTTCGAAAGTCAGGTGGTAAAGGGAAAAAACAGGACAAAGAGGCGATGAGAGCATCTTTGGACAGCAGGTATTTTAGAATAAATACAGTTTTTATTAATAAGAATGATTCAGGACTTAACACTTGTGCTTTTTACTTGTTACAAATATACAAATTCCTGTGTACTCATGATAAAATTACAAAGTAACTCGATGTAACTACAAATGTGTCTGTAGGGGGTCCAGAGGGTCTTCAGACCTGCTCGAGGAATCTGGTGGGAACCTGTCTCCTGCAGAGTCGATGACCTCCATCCCCACCTGTATGCCCTTCTCCTGGTTTGGAGACAAAGAGAGGGACAGAGACAGAGAGCCCTCCTCGTCCAGCAGCAGTCTGCCCTACACTATGAATGAGACCAGCAGTGAGCAAAGCCAGGATCGCAAAAATAAGGTACAAATCTTCCTGTGAATTTCTTATGAGGGCAACGTACGGGTTACAGAATATTCGTTTAAGTTTCTGTTTTCTGGTTTATTTATAAAGTAAGCTAAAATAGCTCAAAAATTTGGATCCGTCAGAGGAAGCAGAGACATGCTATTAATTGAGCTAACACTTTGTCCCCAAAGGGACTTAGTGTTGAAGAGTTACAACTTTTTAAATGTGTTTACAACAAAGTTTTAGTGCAGTATATTGGTAATCTTTTGTGGACTTTCATAATGTTGAGTGTCAGAGCTGAACTTTACTCAACATAAGATAAAATGCAGATCAATAAATACAAACACAAGTAAAAAATATGCTTCTGTCTTTATTTGTCTTGGAAACAATTCAGTCCATACACAGATGTGACTCAAACTGTTTTAGACGCAGTTTTGTTTGTGAGTGAAAAGTAGCAGAACAATCAGAAACGACAGCGTAATGTGTGTAAAAACAGCACCTCTCACATCATTTCTTTGGTTTAAAGTTTCTCCTTCTCATCCACTGGTTTTCTTTTAAGTGATCTGTAGCCCCAACAAACAGCAAATTATACCACTTTTACTCCCAAGAGCACTGAAAGTTTTGAGTTGTTGTCAAGCACGGTTGGATTGTGTTGCATATTAGTCTCAGGAAGAGCTGCTAAACTTTTATTTTATTCACAAATCAGTGTGTTTTATCTTCAGAATAGAGAAATTAAATGTCCACTGAGTTTTAGAGGGAGAGTGCTCAGATTAAACAAAGAACAAATTTCCACCAAAAATAAGTGTGTTGTTGTTGTCTGTGTGGGAATATCGTGACCTAAATTTGCAAGTGATACAGCAAATGTACCCGGTGGGAAGCCTGGCAGTCGTTTAGGCTTTGGTGGGCTGCTGTTCCCAAAATACAGTTTAATGAGTTCAAGACACGAGCTGAAACTGCAGCAGCAGATTACAGAGACACTTTGGTTCTGTTCCTGTGTGATTTATGGTATTTTTCATTTAATCTGTCTGTGATTCGCTGTCTGATTTATCCCTGTTGGCCGTGTTTCCTTCAAACAGACAAATCTCTCCTGGTCCTCTTTATTCAGTCGCTCATTAGATTTGGTACAGTATACCCATTTTTGTTCCACCTTCAAAGCACAGTAGTGGATCACTAACTAACCCCGATTTTTAACTCCTCACTTTCAACACACCCTTCTAACGTTTTGTTGTTACTTTTGTAGTGGGTATGTGGTAAAGTTTCTAGCAGCAAATTGTACACTTTTTTTTAAATTAATGTTAAGAAACCATTCAGGTGTTAGAAGAAATAAATGAAGCCACAAGAAATTTTGAGGACATGTTGAGCTGCCTAACTGGAAAAGAAGATCTAGATATTCAGTTTAAGCCAACATGATGTGCAATTTTATTATTTGTGATACTTAAAGCCTTTCTCTGTGCAGAAGCTTTGTCAGCACTTAGCTGATGCAACAACTTGTGGTTTTGGACTTTTTCACCTAATCAAAATTTATTCTTAACAAACATATGTCTTAAACCCTTAACTAACCAAATGTTGTCCCCTTAAGTGAAAACGTTACCTCATACCTGACATTTCTGTGTTTTAGTGATCTTTTATTAGCACTGTTAGTTGCTGTAGTTCTGGTGGTGGATTGTTTGATGTTATTTAGTTTGAAAAGTGTGTTGCACGGTAGATTCTGATCATCTTTTTTCCTTCACTTGTTGAAGGTCACAGTTAGTCTTTTCTGTGTAATCAATAACTTTAACAGCTGCTACTGTAATAGTTTTGATCATTTGTGAGCATATAGACCACTCTTAACCCCTTTTTGTTTTAATGTTTGCCTCTCATAGTGACGTTAAAAGAAAGAAAACTGTTGCTTGGTGATGTGTTACTTTTGTAAACGCGTTCCTTCTTTCCACTTGTTCCAGAGTTTTTCGCTCATAGATGATTCTAACCCTGCCAGTCCCAGTTCAGACCTCACTGGGTTAGTCGCTGAGCCCATTCTGTCTGGGCGCTCACATACTTTAATCTTCTCTTCCAGCGAGGTGAGTGCTCTCCTTGTTGCACCGTCACAAAAGCTGCGCAGGATGCCTTGATGCAGCTGAAAGGGGACATTCTCAAGCATGCTCTTTGAGCCCGCTCTCCCCTTTCATAGCTCAGATTAAACCATGAATGGACAGAGAATATGAGCTCTGCATGTCTGTCTGTTAAAGCCGTTTTGTTTTGTGTTATGGCTTAGCTTCTCCTAAGTCGGCTGTGATTGGAATGGTGCGTACGTTTGCTTCTGTATGATGTTTCTTTTTATAGTTTTCTTTGTTGTCTGCTCAGTGATGTGTGCATTTTGCTGGGATAGTCAATTTTCACATTTCAGTGTGAAGAGATTGATGTGGATCACAGTTTTACTGGTAGTTTTCTGACATTGCACGCTTGTTTTCTGTGTGCCAGCTTGGGAAACTTTTTCTTCATATGCTGTAGTTGGTTTTATTGTGTGTGTATGTTCAGGTGACTTATTGCCTATTTGGCCCTTTTAAAAAAGGTTACAAATCATACATATCATGTGGCTTAATAAGAGGTGTGTGCAAGTATATACATTATTTTTATTAATAATTTTTCATTAAGTTCATGTATATTCTTTTTCACTTGTGTAATAAGTTTAAAGTAGAAATACTGCAACCAAAATAACAGTATAATTAATTTAACCTCCATCTGTGATGTGTTTCTGTGCAGACTTTGGATGATGAACCAGTAGCTGTAGGAAAGGAGTATCAGTGGCAGAACCGACCAGTTCCTGAGTGGACCAATCAGCAGGTCTGTCACTGGTTGATGGGCATGAATATGGACCAGTACACACCTGAGTTCACAGCTAAAGGTGTCGACGGCCAGCAGCTCCTGAACTTGGACAGTGAGAAGCTGAAGGTAAAACATGTTCTGCATCTTTGAACCAGAGTACAGTGATGTAGGTGGAGTTAGGAAATAAACAAATGTGGTTCTGATTATTGGTTGGTTGGTTTTGATCAGGCAGCTACTGCCCCTTGGTGGCAARAGTGGTTTTTGTGTATTTGAACGGTTACTAGTAGTTGCAGTTGTTTGATTCGTGTAGTTTTTTTTTTTTTTTTTCAAAGTCACACTTCCTTCTTTCAGGCACTTGGTGTTTCGAGTCAAAGCGATCGTTCAACCATCAAGAAAAAGCTTAAAGACATGAAAAAAGCCCAGGAGAAGCTGGAGAAACAGCGAGAGAAAATGGAAAAAGAAGTCCGACGCAGTGCTAAACTGCCAGTTTCTAATGACTCTGTCTGCTGAGGAATCAGCTCTGTTCTCAGAGTCAAGTCTTCCCATGAAGCTCATCTCCGTGCAGAACTCAAAACCTTTTTTCCTCTGCAGCCTGGGTTCTGTGGTGGTTGGCACCATCTCTGCCCTGTTGGCCAGCTGGGAACTTCCCGAGTGACATTTCTCTGTTTTCCCTGTGCAGCTTTTCTTCAGGTGCATCTACTCAGTCCTGAGACAGGAGACGTTGGATGATGGTAACTTGGAGTATGATGTGTTTGTGTTGGACTGGGACCAGCTGATAAAGTGACCGTTAATTCAACATGTATCATATCTGTGACTGCTGGAGTCTGCTCATTCTGTTGTGATTTATCTTCATTTTATCAATGTTTTCTCTCAGATGAATTAACTTCAGCTTCAAACATTTTATTTGAACGAGGAATGTTATATTTGGCTTGTGACCAAAATGAAAATTGACATTTTCACCACTAAAACCTACAAGCTAATTGTAAACGTCTGTACTGAAAAACGATTTTAGTTCTTACAGATCGAGCGCACGCTTATGAAATTAATATGTAATCAGCTTTTGTTTTTTTCCCCCAAATATGCTTTGTATGTTTTCTGAAAATGTCTGACTCAGTGTTGAGTTTTTGGTGGGAACAGTTTTTGTACAGTTCTGATAAAAGCACTATATTTGTCTTTTAAGCTTGTGTGGGTTTAAAGGTTTTTTTAATGTATAAATAAGTTTTATACTTATGTCTGCTAACTGCATATTTTTTACTTTAATTTCATCGTACGTTTTATACTCTAAGTTTTCTACTAAGTAGAATAGCTAAACCATTTATTTTCTGCTGGAAGAAAAGCAACAAAATGATTTGGGGACCAGGTGAACGCTGCTGCTCTGTGCTCGACCCAGACTCGGTATCGCTCAGATGGTACCGCAACGCTGCATGTGAATAAAGACACTAAGAGGACCTCACAGGACCAAAAGACAGAAACCGGTGCGTTAATGTGAGGCTGAACAATGAACAGGTTCTGTACAGAATATAAAATGTATGACTGCAAGAACATTTTCTACGTCGAGAAGCGATTCTTGGTACACACAGCATCAATAAACTAATTTTCACTCATCGTGGCTTATGTTTATTTCACTTTATTCTTCTACAGCAAATAACTCATAATAATCTAAATATTTCAAATTGTTTTTCAGCAGCACTTTTTCCAAACAACCACAATTGTTTCACATAATTTATTCAAGATTTTCCTCCAAAAGAGCATCATGCGTGAAGACATCCTGCCCCCAGCTGTCCGCTCAACAAACATCCCATCTTCAGCACTTTCCTCCACTTGCATAGAAACAGACTGAATAATCTGAAAATTCTTATTTGCTGAACATCATCCACTCAAATAGATGCTCTCACAGTGCAACATATTAACAATGAACTAAAGCTTATTTAACAGATTCCTAATACTGCATATCAGACACCAATACTTTGCAGGTATTATAGGTTACAGGTGACAGGATGCTGAAAACAATCATGTTAGTAAATAAAACAATGCAACAATAAAATCTTGCTCAGCATATATCTGTCAGCAATCCAGTTTGTAACAGTTATCTGAGATTTGACCTAAAATCAAACATCCTAACCAGATGGCAGAAATATTTAGTTTTAAATGAAAAGCTATAAACTTCAGGTTTTTTTCCACCACAAAACAAAATTCAAAGTTAACATAAAACAGATGAGAAACCCTGCAAAAATCAGTTAAGCCGAATAAAAGCAGCAAACTACTGCCCCTTTTCCACTACTGCCACTTAGTCTAGTGTCCTTACGGTTCCAAGCCATTTCCATTAGGCCAGATCCATGGAACCAGCACTTTTTTAGTACCTACTTCATTGTGGATCCAACCGGCCCCAGCTGACACCAAAATGCGACGTCAGAACACTGTTCGTCACTGATTGGCTAAATTTTTTGCAAATGTTTAAAATTTCAAAAGTTAGTCATCAAATGTGTTTCCATCTCTCATTTTGCCCATTAATTTTTTTTCAAAATACCTAAAAACCACCTCCACCAACCACTCAAAACACACCCATTGGAACCGGACTGGAACATCAGTGGAAAACCAACCGGTCCGACCCGTACCTACACCGACCGTTCCGACACTACACTAAGTGGCACTAGTGGAAAAGGGGCATATAAGATGAGTTCTGATATCCAAATGTAACATTTTAATCTTCAGTGCAAACACTACTGAACAGAGAAAAAAGGAAAATAAATATTCCTAGAAGAAACAAATCAGATCAAATCTAATCTGTGCAGCACATTATTTCAACCTCGTTAAAATACAGCAACAATACTTTATTCTTGTTCAGTAGGAGACACTGGAAGCTCATTTATTAACGAGGAGTTTTTATGTTTAAATAGTTATTTCCAAACAGGGTGTTCCTTATGAAACTTAAAATGTGTGGCACTAAACATCCAGACATCCTTTGTTCCCCTCTTCTTTTAAACTCACTGTAAAAACGGATCAGCTTACACACTAAAACTCACTAACAGTAATCTCTTTTGCACTGTGCAACAAGATTTTTGTTTTTTGTTTTAGACACTTCGAAACGTGGTCATATCCTTTGGCTCTTTGCTCGGGACGCACCAGTCGTCGGCCTCGTGGATGGTCTTGTAGTGCTTCCAGGCCGACTTGTTATACACAGGGAGCCTCTCGATGGACTCGGTGGACAGCGCCTGAGATGAGAATTTGATCAAAGTTAATACGCTCCCAGATTTTTCACTGAGGAACGTTAAACTCTGCTGCGGTGAAACTCTGGTTACCCGAATGTAGATCACAGCATCGGTCCCATATCCCTCCAGAGAGTACAGCTTCAGGTCGCCCTGAAAATACCGAGCGTACAGTCGGGAGATGGGCAGGCCATGACCATAACCAGCCTGGGAAGAGAAAAAAAATTAAAGGGATAAAGAAACAAACTGTTTTTATGTTGCATTGATTGAGAACATCACAAGAAGAACTAAACATGGGTTTTTACGATGTAMAAACAACTGTGCATTGCCACGTAGCATGTCATTGCAGCATGGCTTTGCCTGCAGCATTGGACTTGCAGAATGAACTTTGACCAAGTTCAAAGGTGTTTGCTATACCAGCTTGTGCCTGTCACATCAGCAGGTGTTTGTAATTAAGGTAATTGTGTGACAATATGAAGTTTGAAGTGATAGATTTTTTTAAGTTGCGTTAGCTGGGTTTTGAATCCTGATCTCCCACATGAAAGTCCATGACATAGACCATTAGACCAATGGAGCTGTGGCAGAAGGTGGTGGCAGGGGTTAGTTTGTATGTGTGCAGAAAGAGGCCACATTGCCAATACAATTAGACACAAAAATGCATAATATTACAACAATAGAGCAGTATTAAGACAATGTTATAGTAAAACATCAAAATACAATCATAAGTACTGTAAACACCGAACTATTGAGATTAAATATAAAAAAATATGGTGCAGTACCAAGTTGTGTACAGCTGGGGGCAGTATTGGACCATTACAAGGCCCCATTGACTCTCATATGAATTTGGAATAAAGTTGAAACATTAATATTTCAAAAACTACATGTTGTCCAGGTACCAAAAGGCATAGCAATCATTTGGCACAGGACCTTTACAGATATAAATTACAATGGCAGCTGTAGGACAATGTATGCAGGAGCATTAGACTTTCAGAATGAACTTTGACCAAGTTCAAATATGTTTTCTAAACCAGCTTGTGCCTGTCACGTCAGCAGGTGTTTGTAATTAAGGTAATTGTGTGACAATATGAAGTTTGAAGTGATTTTTGTTAAAGTAGCAGTAGCTGGATTTGAACCCTGATCTCCCRCATGAAAGCCCACAGTGCTCATCATGAGACTACAGGAGATGTGGCAGAGGACAACCCAGGGACTGGATTGTATGCATACAGAAAAAGTTTACCTTGCCAATGCAATTATTGACACTTAAGTGCAATAAATTACAGCAATAGGACAACATAAAGACAGTATTACAGTAAAACATCAAAATACAATCATATTAATATTGTAATCACTGAACTACTGAGTTTAAATATTATAAAACTATGGTGCAGTACCATATTGTGTAGAGGCAGCAGGGGGCAGTATTGGACCAATACAAGGCTCCATTGACTGCCATTATCATTTATTAAACATTAATATTTCAAAACCATAAGTTTTACAGGCACCAAAAGGCATAGCCATCATTTGGCACAGGAGCTTTACAGATATAAATTACAATGGCAGCTCTAGGACAAAGTATGCGGGAGGAGAAGCATGGCAAAGTTGAGATGACTTGGATGGGAAACGAATCACAATAGTGTGCATTGCATTGGCAATGCACATTGATTAGGAGGGAGTGTGCTTCTGAGGATCAAGCCGGTCAAATATTTCACTGTCGTCCCTGAACAGGATGGCTTCATGATTCAGAAATATAAGAGAGTCCCTGAAAACAATCAAGTGAGGCGTTTCCACTTGTTTATTTAATATTTAAAGATCTAAGTTTTATCAAGCCACCAAGTTCCTCTGCTTACAGTAATTATTTTATTAAAAACTAGAGAAGTTGCATTTCCTGCGAAAATGCTAGTGTGAATGCCTGTTGCTGAAAACTTTAGCTCAAAGCTGCTGAAAGAAGCTGAAATTGAGCTGAACATGTTTAATAGCAAAAATATTTTTGTAAGCTAAACTTGAAAAGCTGGAAGCAAAAAAAGAGCAGAAAATCAGTCAAAAGGAGGAAAAATATAGCTGAATTAGCATAAAAAAGCTAAATTAGCTGAACATAGCAGAAAGCAAATGTAAGAAGCATAAATAACTCAAAATAGCAGAAAGAAGTACAAAAAAATCAATACCAACTTAACATTAGCTAAAAGTGCAGCAAATAGCTAAATATAGCAGAAAGCATCTGTATGAAGCATAAATATCACAAAGTAAAAGAATTACCAAAAAAATGTAATTAACAGAGATAAAGCAGAAAGGAGCAGAATTTAGCTAATATAGCAGCAAAACAGCTAAAATTAGGATAGAAATAAGCTAAAGGTAGCAGACTCAAGTTGAAAGTGGCACCCAGATGGTGAAATGGTTGTGAAAATAATATTTTAGCAGGAAAAAAAAAAACATAAAACTACTAAAAAGTGATCATTTGTGGTAAAATATCTAAAACAGCCAAAGTTTTTAGTAAAACAGCTAAAAAGTAGCTGGAAACATTTTGCATAAGGATGCATAAGGAGCACAAGTTTGCTGAATTTAGCAGAAATAAGTTGCAATAGCTACAAAAAATGTGTATTTAGCTTAAAAAAGGCTAACTTTAGCTAACACCAGCTAAACATTAGCTAAAAGTGCAGCAATTAGCTGAATATAGCAGAAACCATCTGTAAGAAGCTCAAATAGCACAAAGTAGCAGAAAAAAGCACAAAAATAGAAAAAAAAATAAAGAACAGCAGAAAGAAGCAGAATTTTAGCTGAAATAGTAGAAAAGGCTAAAATTAGGGAAAAAATTGCTAAAATTTGCTCAAGAGAGTAAAAAAAGAGCATAACTGAACAAATTGTGTAAGGTTTTGTAAAGATTTTGAAACAATTTGAGGGATTTTAAGG
>NW_013952411.1:748961-750636 GCF_001266775.1 Austrofundulus limnaeus | reverse complement strand
ATTTAAAACATTAGATAGATTAAATAAACTGTAAAATATTAATAATAATTGTGTTAATATTATTATTAATAGTTTTAATGATTTCTACATCGTCAGTCCTTTTTTTCTGTTCTGTTGTCAACATGTACAGTAATGGGAAATCCAGACCCTTGCCTGTTTAGATTTAGCCTTTAGCTTCTCCAGCCGATCACATGGTCACCTGGTTTTTGYGCACTCCAGCTGTTCTATAGAACCTCCTTGGTTCAAACCCTTTACACTTTACGCCAAACTTTTAGAATAAAAGCTGCACACTCTTTGATACCAGGGTTCCTACAGCTTAAGGCGAGTTAAATTTAAGACTTTTTAAGACCTCTTCAGTGCCACTTGAAATGAAATTTAAGACCCACTTCACAATAAACACAAATGGGAAAAGAAAAGAAAAAAAAAACAGAACGATTTTACCAAAATGTTTATTTTAACACAAAACAAGTAGCTGTGAGAGGCATAAAAATATATAGATAAATGTACCAATTATTTTAATATTTGAGACAAATTRCAATCATCCTACTTACAATGTGTTAACATTTTTAAGACCTTTGAAAGATTGATTTAGAACATTTTAAGGCTAATTAAGGCCTTATTTATTAAATTGATTAATTCAATTCTTTTTTAAGTCTTTTTAAGGATGCACAGGAACACTGAATACATGAGACCCCTTGAGTGGATGAACAAAAAAAAGCTTAAACCACTTATTACACTGACTTTGTATCTAATATAAAGAGGTGAACAGCAACAGTACTGTGGAAAAGTCTGAAACTGTGCGCGCCTTTCAGAAAACCTGAAAATCAAGACCCCTTTAAAAGATTGCGTAAGAGTTTTCCTCTGACGTAAGCATCCAAAATAAAACATTTCAACATTCACTCGAGCATCACTGACCAGAGGAGCGGCGCGAGAACCGTCGATGCTTGGCCGCGGAGCCGTGGAGTACGTGTAGGTGAACAGGCGGTCGATCTTACGCAGCGGCACGCCGCCTCCGCGGTCGCACACCTGACAAGGATTACACAACAAGAACATTTTCTTCTAAAACAGAGATTCTTAACCTATGGGCCGCGGCGCCACCTTGGGGGCCCCAAAAGAACAACAGTTTTTAACTTTGGGCCGCAGAGGGCCACGGGACCGAATTGATTTTGAATAAGGTGCAATAACCTTTCTCACCACTAGTAGCAGCAGTGCGCCACTCAGATGTTTAACAACTTTTTTAATATGTAGAAGAAGAAACTTAGAAACCTGCCGAAAATGGAAACTTATTTTATATGAAAAGTAGAAGTAAAAATGAAAGTAACTCGTCAAAAAACACCAAAGTTTGTCACCAATAGGAAGTGCAGCTTCTGTTTCTACCATGAAATATTTTAAAAGTTCAAATCATTATCAAATACAGTTGCAGATACAACTATATTTTAATTTGCACTTTAATTTTTGTAGTTTATTTTTAAATATTTTTAATGTATTTTAAAGAAACCTTAAACTTGTGAAAAATCTGTTGTTACTGTTGCTTGTCACTAATATAAACAGCAGCTTCTGTTTCTACCACGCAAAAGTTTAAAAAGGCTATATTTTCATTTGTACTTATCAAATTTAGTTTTACAGTTTTTTTGTATTTGAAACATTTAAACATTTTTAATTTATTTATCTTATG
>NW_013952411.1:747128-748846 GCF_001266775.1 Austrofundulus limnaeus | reverse complement strand
TGGTAATGTCTGACTGGGCCTCGTGTCACTTTATGTTCAATAAATTGGGCCCCGAGGTCAAAAAGGTTAAGAACCCCTGATCTAAAACACAACTCGAGTTTTGCTTCATTAAACTTTCACAGGACAGTTTATTCTGCTCAAGTCGGCACATTTACCCTCACAGTCAGATCTTCCTTTCCCAGTGCGACTTGCGCGTGAATGGGCGGACACTCCATGGAATCTCCGTGCAGCTCCATGGTGGCCCGCATGGCGTTCTGTGACAAGTCGGCACACAGAAAGACAAATCCTGCAGCTGTGAGGTGATGACAGGTGTAATGACGGGAGTTTAAAAAGCAAAGCTCACCTTAAACAGCTCAAACACCATGTGATACAAATGTGATGGAACGTAAACAACAGTGATGGGCTTCCCATCGCCTTTGGCTGGAAGGACAAACATGTATTAATTGCACTTGTACAGAACTATTTTAAATCATTTATCCACTGACAATTCATTGTGAAGTAGGTGAAATAATCGTTTTGTCCTCGTGGATGCTCGTGCTAAAATCCAAACCATTGAATTCCTCCAGGATCAGCTCYGGAGAGTTCATGTAGTAACGATCACAAAGGTTTCTTGCATTTTCGTACGCATCTACAAAGAAACGGTTCGTTTTTAGGAAAAGCTTTATTAATAAAGTTGGTCAACACGTTCCTCGTGACGGGAGCGAAAACCATCAATCCTCACCCCTGATAACCTCGCTGACCCCACAGTGGGGATCGATGCTGCCGATCTGTTTGGGGTGAGCGGGATTCACTTTGACGTTCCCACCGAACAGGAGAGCTGAAACGAGAATGTGGACACTTAGAAAGACAACGGCCTCAAATCATTTGACCCGTTAATGTACAAGAGATGTTTTAATTCATCTTCTGTCAGTTTAAATTTCCTTCATCATATTCATGAAAAACACCAAAATATGTTGTGAAAAGAGCATTAAAATGATCCCGAAGGCTGAAAAATTTATATTTTTAAAGTACAATAAATCAGAAAAGCTGATCTAAATCTAAGAAGCTTGTCTCTGACTTGGTGAAAGTCACAAGTCCRTCATAAAATTACTGATTATTTAAATTATATTATTACTTATTATGTGAATGCTTTTTAAAAAGAATATTAACAGGTAAAAGAGGATTTTAATCAATAAATGTCCTGCCTAAGACTAATAATGTGGACCTCAGTTTAATATTTCAGAAACTCATTTTTATCGCTCATGCTGTAAGATTAAGTTGGACAATGTTTCTGCCTCTGTGTGTGTGTGTGTGTGTGTGTGTGGACATACAGTATTTTTGTTACCTGGTGGGGTTGATTTTTGACCATTTTGCTAGTACACACACAGCCTGGTGAGGATCCACTGTTCCTTATGGAGACAAGCCTCGTCCCCATTGGGGGAAATACTGTTGGTGGGTCAGGGGGACTGGTATTCCTTATGTCGTGGGACATTTTTTTGGCATACACGCCTGCTTGTGGGGACCTAATGCCACTTATGGGGACCTAATGGGAAAAGCTGTTGGTGGGTTGGGGGTTAAGTTTAGGACTAAGGTGTGAATTGAGTTTAGGTTAGTTTTAGGGTCAGGTAGGTACATGTGAGGTCAGAGTTAGGCTGTAGAAAATAATAGAAGTCAATGCCAGGTCCCCATAAAGGTAGCTGTACCAGATTGTGTGTGTGTGTGTGTGTGTGTGTTTTTTT
>NW_013952411.1:721646-745954 GCF_001266775.1 Austrofundulus limnaeus | reverse complement strand
TGTGTGTGTGTGTGTGTGTGTGTGTGTGTGTGTGTGTGTGTGTGTGTGTGTGTTTGTTTCTGCTACAGAGTGAGGACCATTTGCAAAATAGTTATCGGTACTATCAAAGTGAGGTCTTTGGTGTAAAGTGAGGACCTTTTCCCGGTCCTCACTTTTTTTGCAGCTCTACCGCGCTTTACTAGTTAGGTTTAGAGGTTTGGTGTGAATTATGTTCTGGTTCAGAGTTAGGAATAAACTAGTAATGGTTAGTGTTAGGAAAAATGTCTGGGTAAGGCATAAATGTAGTTACAAAAAATGAATGGAAGTCAATACAAAGTCCTCAGTTTGATGCAAGCACAAGAATGTGTGTGGGTTTGTGTGTGTATTAACTATATATCCTATGAACCAGTAGATGCATTTTAATAAAGCTTTGAAAAGGTTATTATTGGATGTACCTCTACAACTGATTAACTTTTGGAGCCAAGATGGCCGCCACAGCCTACTGACATTTGAAAACATAAAAATAGCCATAATTCAGTCAGTTTTAGGGATACTGAGCTACATTTTGGTGTGGTAGTAGCTGAGTGACATTCACAACACACACTCCAAGCACTAACACGTCTTGCATGAGATCACATCCTTTACAAGGTTTGACTAAATGACTTTCATCCCCCGTCAACATGACGACTACGTGTTCCTTCAAAGAAAGCTAAGCTAAGTTTAGGTTTAAGTTCCAGCCTCTTTAGTATCCAGTCTTTATCGTTACCTTTTTTTTCCCCCAATCTGGAACCTGACCAGCTGTGACAAAGATTTCATGAGACACCTGCTCAACGAGTTTATCTACTCAGCCTTTCCCAGGTGTTTCAGTAACATGAGCTTCCACTGCACTTCTGTTGTTGCTGCAAACATTTATAAAAGCAGTTCTGGCTTCTGTCAGGTTCACAGCACAGAACTATTTACAGGCAAAAATATTCATAATCATATAGGAGGAAGGATTTTAATACAGAATACACACAAGAAGTTGTCCCTTGATTTCTCATGCATGTCAGTGCAGACGTGTTGAAAGTTATTTCGAGTTTATCTCTGAATGAGTCAGTGTCTCTAAATGTGGCTATCTGATTCTTAGTTTGCAGATATAAATATGTTCTTAGGCTTCAAATGTGCAGAAATCCTGGGATTTACTCTACTTGTACTGGAGTATCTTGATTACACCTGCAGCAGAATTTGATTTAACAAAAAAATAAATAAACAAAAATAACTGATCACCTGTTAGAAATGTCACACCAAAGATAAATAAAAAGCATCTCACTGTGTTGATTGAGCAGCATCCTGATGGATATCCTGCTCATATAGAACCGATCCAGAAAATACTGAACATTCTGGCTGACCACTGGGTCCGTGCCGTACGCCTCTTTGTACTCCACGACCCCCTGCGCCATGGTGGGGACGACGTCATTGTGGCGATTTCTGATTTTGATCACCGCATCTGTGAAACTAATTAGAGACAAAAACAATAAAAGAAAATGTTAGAAAATAACCAGCAGTAACAAATGAGCCACTTCTCARTATAACTCACTCGTATGTGACTTTCTCATCGTCTGCGTTTTTGTCTTTGAACTCAAGAATATCCTGAAAACTTTGCATGTACCTGCATGGAAACGATTTTTTCAAAATTACTGAAGGCAGGAGTGTAAAGTGAGAGATTAGGAGGTGTAGCAGAACCTGCATACCAGCTCTGGACCAGACGGACTGATGGAGTCCTCAGCAGATTGTCCGGCAGCAGATTGATCTCCTTCATGATGTTGGCCAGCCTCACAGGTAACTCCTGYCTGAGGAAGGCAAAGGAGGTTTTCTCACACGCATTCTCTGAGCCTGGATGACAAAAGGAAACACAGAAAATAGCATCAATATTACAAGAATACATACAACAAAGCTAGATTACAATTGTTATTTTTGTGGTATATAGTGTTAGTTGATGTGGCGGCAAATCTTGAATCAATTATATTAATGTTAAGGTTAGTTGTAGATGTACAGTGGGGAAAATAAGTATTTAGTCAGTCACCAATTGTGCAAGTTCTCCCACTTAAAAAGATGAGAGAGGCCTGTAATTGACATCATAGGTAGACCTCAACTATGAGAGACAAAATGTGAAAAAAAATTTGAGAAAATCATTTTGTCTGACTTTTAAAGAATTTTTTTGCAAATAATGGTGGAAAATAAGTATTTGGTCAATAACAAAAGTTCATCTCAATACTTTGTTGTATATCCTTTGTTGGCAATGACAGAGGTCAAACGTTTTCTTTTAGTCTTCACAAGGTTGGCACACACTGTTGCTGGTATGTTGGCCCATTCCTCCATGCAGATCTCCTCTAGAGCAGTGATGTTTTGGGGCTGTCGGCGGGCAACACGGACTTTCAACTCCCTCCAAAGGTTTTCGATGGGGTTGAGATCGGGAGACTGGCTAGGCCACTCCAGGACTTTGAAATGTTTCTTACAAAGCCACTCCTTTGTGGCCCTGGCAGTGTGCTTGGGATCATTGTCATGCTGAAAGACCCAGCCACGTTTCATCTTCATTGCCCTTGCTGATGGAAGGAGGTTTGCACCCAAAATCTCACAATACATGGCCCCATTCATGCTTTCATGTACACGGACCAGTCGTCCTGGTCCCTTTGCAGAGAAACAGCCCCAAAGCATGATGTTGCCACCCCCATGCTTCACAGTTGGTATGGTGTTCTTTGGATGCAACTCMGCATTCACTTTCCTCCAAACACGACGAGTTGTGTTTTTACCAGATAGTTCTACTTTGGTTTCATCTGACCATATGACATTCTCCCAATACTCTTCTGGAACATCCAAATGCTCTCTAGCAAACTTCAGACGTGCCTGGATATGGACTGGCTTAAGCAGGGGGACACATCTGGCACTGCAAGATCTGAGTCCCTGGCGTTGCAGTGTGTTGCTGATGGTAGCCTTTGTAACATTGGTCCCAGCTTTCTGCAGGTCATTCACTAGATCCCCCCTTGTGGTTCTGGGATTTTTCCTCACCGTTCTTGTGATCATTTTGACCCCACAGGCTGAGATCTTGCGTGGAGCCCCAGATCGAGGGAGATTAGTAGTGGTCTTGTATGTCTTCCATTTTCTGATTATCACTCCCACAGTAGATTTCTTCACACCAAGCTGCTTGCCTATTGCAGATTCAGTCTTCCCAGCCTGGTGCAGGTCTACAATTCGGTTTCTGGTGTCCTCCGACAGCTCTTTCGTCTTCACCATAGTGGAGTTTGGAGTGTGACTGTTTGAGGTTGTGGGCAGGTGTCTTTTATACTGTTAACGACTTCAAACAGGTGCCACTAATACAGGTAATGAGTGGGGGAAAGAGGAGCCTCTTAAAAAAGAAGTTACAGGTCTGTGACAGCCAGAAATCTTGCTTGTTTGTAGGTGACCAAATACTTATTTTCCACCATTATTTGCAAAAAAATTCTTTAAAAGTCAGACAAAATGATTTTCTCAAAAAAAAAAATTCACATTTTGTCTCTCATAGTTGAGGTCTACCTATGATGTCAATTACAGGCCTCTCTCATCTTTTTAAGTGGGAGAACTTGCGCAATTGGTGACTGACTAAATACTTATTTTCCCCACTGTATATTTAATGATTACTTTCAGTAAGTTTCACTAAAATTCGTTCAGTGGTTAAAAAGAGACACTTTGGTTATAAAAARCAGACATTTATCTCACATCCTTCCATTGTTTGTGTTTGTAAATATGCAGCATCCCTTACCAAAATCCAGGAACTGTTTTATTGAAAGAGGAGAAGGAGAAAATCTGGAATAATAGTCAATATCCTTTCCTATTGACACGCTGCTCCTCAGAAATCTTAATAGCCTCATTCTGAGCCCGGCCTGCTGCTTTTACAGACTGAAATTTGACTGAAGCAGGTAACCTCCAAAAACAAAACACTCCGAGCCACACAAGTTGGTGTTTTTAGGATACTGGCTTGCTGTTTAAATCCATCAATTCAAAAAATAGGCTAGTGGATTAAAAAAATTTGTTTCGTTATCTCGCAAATTACTTCAGCATCTCTAATCCCAAAACACACTGCAATTATTGTTCATCGTCATTTAGTTCAAACGTTCCCTGCTAAATCCACGGCTGCACACAAGTCAACAAGCTAGTTCAAAGAGTAATTACAAAGTCAAGAGCAACACTCATTTCACCTTGTATTCATGTTTCGATTTCATTTTTGTAGAAATGCAATTTTTAAACAAAGATTAATGTTTTGTTTTTGTTCATTCTAAATCTCAACAAAAGCAAACGTAAAATAAAATCAAACTTTTCGTCATAACTGCTTGTGTTTTAACTTTTACTGTAAAGTAGTCCCTTGGTTCGGTTTATATTACTTAAATCTTCAGTCTAGGTCGTGTTGTATTTATTTATTTAAAATTCTAGTTTTATAAAACAATTATATTGACGATATAATATAGCTGCGTCACTCAACGTTTCAGGAACTTGTACTAAACAGCCCGTTTGATCCGTTCCTTATTGCCGGATATATCGCTTGTTCTTGTTTACTCTTTGAAAAATAAATTTGTCTTTGCCCAGAAATTTGTCTTATCAGGCAACCAATCAAATGTGGTCTTACTTTGGAACCTAATTGTGATTGGACGTAAAGACTCACAAATTTGTCAGAGGCAGGTTTTTTTTTTTTTTAACCTGGCAGCCAAAATTCAGGGCGAAATTTCATTGTCGTCATTTCCTTTAGGTAGCCAAAATAATTGCCTGTTTGAGGAAAATGTTCAGTTCGCCACGTTTTTAAGAACGATGTGTTCGTAGATTTTAGTTTCTTTTACGCTGAAAAGTGTCGTACAGAAACTTTTGTTTACCGATAAAGTGTGGAAAGTCATCCTAATTGACTGCGTGTGTCTTTGCTAACGTTAGCTGGACTAGCTCGCCGTCAACACGCGCCAAAAGTCGTAAAGATTCAGCGAGGAAGTGAGCATAATCTGATATCTGAGCTGTTGTTTTTTATTCTTAGAAAAAGAAAATGAGTGGTGGATTTAATTTCGGACAGTCTCCGGGCTTCAACTTTGGAGCTCAGAAGACCACAGCCGCTGCTGCCCCCAGCACGGGCTTCGCTGTAACCAACTCCGCAGCTCCGGGAGGGGGCTTTAGCTTCAACAATACCACCCAGGCTAATACCAACCCTACCGGCACTTTCAGCTTTGGCACCCCGGCTAAGACCTCTGCAGGTGGCGCGGGGTTCTCCTTCGGCACCCCCACCACCACCACTTTTGGCTTGGGTACGACTCCTCAAACTACGGCAGCCACAGGGTTGACGCTGGGCACCGCAGCAGCTCCAGCTGCGGGCTCAGGGTTCACTCTGGGTAGCCTGCTGTCCGCACAAACCAGCGCTCCTGCCCCAGTAGGAGGAGGAGGATTCGCCTTTGGAGCTGCCTCCCAAGCGCAGCCCACACCAGCAGTTGCACCAGCAGCTGCACCAACAGCTGCACCAGCAGCCCCATCAACAGCGAGCGGCATGTCGTTTGGAGGAGGGTTTAGCTTTGGGACCAACAAAGTCCAGGTGACCTCAGCTGCAGCTCCCACTGTTGCCCCAGCAGGCGGCTTCAGCTTTGGTACCACAGCAGCCCCCGCTACCGCAGCTCCAACAACCCAGAGCGGGGGGTTCAACTTTGGGGTAAAACCTTCAACCACCCCAGCTCCTCCTCCCGCATCCACCCAGGCAGCTTCAGTTTCAGGCCCGTCTCTGTTCGCCATTCCCATCGTCACCACGACCGCTGCCACCGCCACAACAGGGTTCACGTTTGGTGCAGCTCCATCCACCGCTGCAGCCACCACAGCAGCCAGTGGAGGTTTAACCTTCACGCTCAAACCTCTGGGATCAACAGCTACCAGCTCTGCTCCTGCCTCCACCGCCCCGGCTGTGGCAGCGGTCCCTGCAGCTGCCGCCACAGCCTTCACGCTGGGACTCAAGCCTACTGCCACAGTCAGCAGCACGACACCCGCCACGGCCACAACCATCAGCACCACGGCGGCTCCTCCGGTGATGACCTACGCCCAGCTGGAGAGCCTCATCAACAAGTGGAGCCTCGAGCTCGAGGACCAGGAGAGGCACTTCTTGCAGCAGGCCACGCAGGTGAACGCCTGGGACCGCATGCTGGTGGAGAACGGAGAGAAGATCACGTCGTTGCACAAGGAGCTGGAGAAGGTGAAGCTGGACCAGAGGAGGCTGAACCAGGAGCTGGACTTCATCCTGTCCCAGCAGAAGGAGCTGGAGGACCTGCTGTGCCCGCTGGAGGAGTCCGTGAAGGAGCAGAGCGGAACCATCTACATGCAGAACGCCGACGARGAGCGAGAGAGAACGTACAAGCTCGCCGAGAACGTCGACGCGCAGCTGAAGAGGATGTCTCAGGATCTGAAGGAGATCATCGAGCACCTGAACACGTCCAGCGGCCCGGCCGACACCAGTGATCCAGTAAGAATCAGACGTTCGGTGCCAATCACCCTGCTCTGGTGAAGTTTTGGCGCTTTGATTAATCTCATCCTCTCGTTTTATTTTGTCTTTCAGCTCCAGCAGATTTGTAAAATCCTCAACGCCCACATGGACTCACTGCAGTGGATCGATCAGAACTCGGTTCTCCTGCAGAGAAGAGTGGAGGAAGTGTCCAAACTGTGTGACACCCAGCGCAAGGAGCAGGAAAAAACCTTCCGCTTAACCTTTGACTGATCTGCAACTGGAGTTAACTTTGCTTAAACATAATGCTAGTTTAGTTATTTTTTTTCTCTCTGTTTGGATTTACAGTTTTCACAATTCTTGTTTCTGATTTTTCTCAGTATCGTTTGATTCTTCTGGATTTCATGGTTAATATTTTCAACTGAATATTTTTTAAAGCTAATTATATCTGTAAATTGTTCTGAGTAGTATGAATAAATAATTTTTGCAGTACATGTGTTTTGAGTTTTTTTTTTCATTTATATTAAATTAATATTTCTTTTGAAAGCTGTTCCTGAGCACACATCCATTAGTGATGAAGTGATACGTTTTATAATAATACTTACCTTGCTGTGAAATTACATTTTAAAAAGGAATAAAGTGTATTTATCAACTAGACTTCCAAAACCATAAATTGATTTAAATTCATGTAGCAGTGCATTTAGATCTGTCTTGCATAATTTTAGGTTTTTGAAAAGACAGATTTAGATACGAGTAAACTGTTTTTCATGTAAAACAATATGCAAATTGTTTAAATATATACAACACTTGCATAAAAATTGTAAACCAAAAAAACACTATACCTCTATGTGGAATTAAAATATAACATTTATGGCTTAATTGCAAGAATGTCCAAATGGTTTCCAGTTCAAAATAAAAATCATAAGATGTTTAGAAAGTATGACCCATAAAATAAAACGATTAAATACTGTCATCTCTTAATTCTAACGAGACATTGATGAGTTGACGCCTCAGTAAAAACTTAAAATTGTATTTGTTATTAAAACAAATACTCCTAATCCAGTAAATAAAAAATACCTAAAAAAATAAGAAATTGTTTAATATCTATCCTTTCAATTATGTTTAAAAGAAAAACAAAGTTTTGTCTTTGCAGAAACGCGAAATCTTTTTGTCCCTCAGTGTTTCCGTAGCACGCAGTTCCACAACGTGCCTGAGCAGCAGACTTTTCTTTCTGGTTTCCAGTGTGCAAAAGAGCCGCTTCTTCAGTGGAAATATCGTACGTATAATGTTCATGTTTGTGGAAAATGTTGTAATGAGTTGTTTATATTAACAAGCGACACTTTTATTGTGTTACAAATAGGTGAAATGTCTTTTGTAGTACGTTTGAATGRCACGCTGCCATGTATACACCTCCATGCTGTGTGCGTTTTAATGACGAAGTTAAGGTACCAATTCAAGCATTATTTGACAAAATAAACTGCACAATGATTAAAACACGACCTATTAATCATGTTGCACTTCTATTCACGTATGCCAAAGTGGATTTACTTCATATCAGTGCAAGGTTTGGGGGTGGTTAGCATGTATTTGATTTATGCTAAGCTAACAGGTTGGTTAGTCACCGCAGGCTAAGATAAATGTGTTTGATGCAGTACCTACCAAAAGTCCTAATATTGTAGACTTTTGGAAAACCTAATTACTTTAGTTTTAAAAGCTAAAAGCATGTGTACATTAARGGGGAAGACCTCCAGCTGAAACATGAACATTTGACTCATTTTAATGAAAGTGATGAAGATAAATCTGATGAAATCACCTACCAAATCATTTGGTGGGTAACTGTATCAAACAGGGGAATGTCCTAATATGAGACTTTTTAAAAATGGTTTCTAGTCTATTACTTTAGTTTTGAAAGCTAAAGGCATTGGGAATAAAAAAAAACTGATTCTTGAACCATTTAATTTGACTAATCTTAATAGTCAAGATTATGTTGTATGCACACATGGGTTAGTTTCTGCATCTTTCTGGATTTTTCTCTCATGTCATTAACTAAACAAATCCAGATTATAACCACCAGTTTTCAGTTAAGATAGCACATTGTTGTAACCTTTGTCATCAAATAGGAGTGTATTKTGTGGTGAATGCCAATTGTCTTCCTCGTGTTTTGCTGTAGTGAACCATAATGGCAGAAACACAAGAAGAGATGACCTCCCTTGAGATGAAAGTGGCACGCCAAGTAGAGGTAATYAGTTGTGACCTTAGCTTTACTTGTGCGAATGATAAATTCCTAAACTGAGCTAAAAAGATGTCTCTCTTTTTATTGCCCAGTATTACTTTGGGGATCACAATCTCCCAAGAGACAAGTTTCTCAAGGAGCAGGTCCTGCTTGATGATGGCTGGGTGACATTGGAGACCATGCTTAGATTCAACAGGTTTGTTTTTCCTAACTGCATTAACATCAGTAAAAGTAAGAAATTATAGCTTCGCTCTCTTTATTTTGTATTTTTTTCATACTGATAAGTCCTTGCTCATTTTAAAGCATTAAAAAACCAAGGAATGATAAAATGTTTGCCTTTCCTTAGATTAAAGACGTTAACTACAGACAGCAGCGTCGTCGTTTCGGCTCTCCAGAAATCAAAGACAGGCCTGTTGGAGATCAGCGAGGACAAGACTAAAATCAGGAGGTCTCCAGACAAACCCTTACCAGAAATGAATGAGGAATACAGAGATGGACTCAAACACAGATCTGTTTATATTGTAAGTTTGCATACCCACTCRACAACATTGTGTGTTGATTTACAATTAGCGAACACCAGTGGTGCAATCCTTAAAAGGTCTGCTGTGAGCTCTACGTAATGTCCAGCTAAAACAGGTTTGTATTGTTTCAAAGGTATTACTCAGTGCTTTTCAGTAAAATAAGATTGTAACATTGAAGGTGTATTGTGTGTGACCTTATAACACCTGACAGTGTCAGTTATTTAAAAAAAAAATGAGTATCAGCTAAAATTTGAATCTGCAGGTCAGACTTTTTAACCAGTTGAGCTTCACGGCCCCAGTACTGGGGAAAACATCATTTTCTGTATCCAAACTTTATAGCATTTTGTATTTTTTCTGACTAAAAATGTTTTGATGCATTTTGTTGTACTGATAGAAATTTCCATTGTACTCCTTTATCATTTTATCTCAGGTGTTAATGCTTTCCTACATTTCAATATCTAATTTTTCTTCCTCATCTAGAAAGGATTTCCTCTTCAATCTACTCTTGATGAGATCCAGGAGTGGCTGAATGGAAAAGGCAACATAGAAAACATCCAGATGAGGAGAAACCTGGAAAGGCAGTTTAAGGTATGCAAAGCAGTCTCATTTAATTCTGTAATAATTTACACATTTAGGTCAGCTGTGARGTTAATTTTTATATATTTAAATTTGTAGGGATCTGTGTTTATCTGCTTTGACTCTGAAGAGTCATCCAAGCAGTTCTTGGAACGTTCTGATATAAAAACATTCAAAGACAACGAGATGATTGTGTTGTCAAGGTAAGCTGCACTCATTCTAGTTCCTTGTAATTCTGTAAAAAAAATGCATGGTAATGACAATGAAACTGGATATACACTCCTGATCAAAATCTTAAGACCAGTCAAAAAAGTACAAGAATTTGCATTTTGCACTATTGGATCTTAAGAAGGTTCTAAGTAGAGCTTCACAATGTTAAAAGAAGAAATCAGTGCAAGAGACAAGAACTTTTGAGCAGGGAATTGTCTGAAAACTGCATTTACACTCAAACATGATTTTTTCAGCTGATCAAAAGTTTAAGACCATAGCTCAAAAAACCCCGAAAACCCCCCAAAACAGAAATCAGAGTGTCAAAAAAAGGACTCAGTAATGAGTAGCTCCACCATTCTTGTTGATGACTTCAAACAATAGTTTAGGCATGCTTGATGTCAGTGTTTCCAGGAGGCTAGTGGGAACGTTGCTCCAAGTGTTGAAGATGGCTTCACGAAGGGCATCCACTGTCTGGAACTGATGTCCATTTTTGTAAACTTCCCTTGCCATCCATCCCCAAATGTTCTCAGTTGGGTTCAGATCCGGGGAACATGCAGGATGGTCCAAAAGAGTGATTTTATTCTCTTGGAAGAAGTCCTTTGTCAGGCAGGCATTGTGAACTGCAGCATTGTCCTGTTGAAAAACCCARTCATTACCACACAGACGAGGGCCCTCAGTCATGAGGGATGCCCGCTGCAACATCTCCACATCAGCTGCTGTTTGACGCCCCTGCACAACCTGAAGCTCCATTGTTCCATTGAAGGAAAACGCACCCCAAATCATGATGGCGCCCCCACCACTGTGCCGTGTAGAAAACATCTCAGGTGGGATCTCCTTGTCATGCCAGTAATGTTGGAAGCCATCAGGACCATCAAGGTTAAATTTTTTCTCATCAGAGAAGACAACTTTCTTCCACCTTTCAATGTCCCATGTTTGGTGCACCCTTGCAAAGTCCAAACGGGCAATTTTGTGGCGTTGAAGAAGACGTGGCCTTTGAAGAGTTTTTTTGTTTCTGAAGCCCTTCTCTCACAGATGCCGTCTGTTGGTTACTGGGCTGCAGTCAGCACCAGTAATGGCCTTAATTTGGGTAGAGGATCGGCCCGTGTCTTGACTGACAGCCAATTGGATCCTGCGGCTCAGAGCTGGTGAGATTTTTTTTGGGTCTACCACTTGACTTTTTTGTTCCATAACCCTCAGGATCATTTAAAAAATGTAAAATGACTGTCTTACTGCGTCCAACTTCAGCAGCGATGGCACVTTGTGAGAGGCCTTGCTTATGCAGCTCAACAATCCTACCACGTTCAAAGTCAGTGAGCTTTTTTACTTTTGCCATCAGGAGGTCTTGACAGTGTAAAGACTTGACAGAAAATGACGTGGAATCCAGATTTTTGCACAGCTTTTGGCTTTTAAAGACTATAGTCTTAAACTTTTGATCAGCTGAAAAAAATCATGTTTGAGTGTAAATGCAGTTTTCAGAAAATTCCCTGCTCAAAAGTTCTTGTCTCTTGCACTGATTTCTTCTTTTAACATTGTGAAGCTCTACTTAGAACCTTCTTAAGATCCAATAGTGCAAAATGCAAATTCTTGCACTTTTTTGACTGGTCTTAAGATTTTAATCAGGGTATATTTAGAAATGATGTATGTTTGTTTTTCAGGGAAGATTATCACGCAAAGAAAGCAGAAGAAAGAAAACATTTCAAAGCAGAGACAAAGGCAAAAGCCAGACAGTAAGATCACAAAATAAAACTATTCTACAAAACTATCTGAGCATTTTGTTGAAAAAAAAAGTCTGAACCACGTTCTTCTAAATACATTTTCCAGGGAAAAAGAGCAGAATCAAAAACAGGCTGAGGAAAAAGAAATGGTGAGATTGTCACAAGCCTAGAGTTTCAGTGTTAAATGTGGACCCAGTGTTGAAAGCAGTGATTTGTCCCTGCAGGGTTTGCTCCTGGATGAACAGACCGGTTGCTTATTAAAGTTCTCTGGAGATCTTGAAAATGTGTCAAGAGAGGACTTTCATGAAGTGTTTTCTGGGCACGGAAAGATAAAATGGGTTGACTTCACAAGAGGGGCCAAAGAGGTTGGTTATCCTAAAAATTAAACCTTAAAGAAAGAAGTGAACAAGTGTTACAATGTAAACTAGTTCCTTTATTCCCATTAAGGGCACCCTGCTTTTCGACGGGAACGCAAAAGAAGCTTTTGAAAAGGCGAAAGAGGCGAACGGAGGGGAGCTGAAGATGAAGGACGGCACGGTAACCTGGCAGGTGCTTGAGGGAGACGAGGAGAAAGAGACGCTGAAGAAGATTGTTGAAGCTCAGCAAGGATCGTTCAGCCGATCAAAGGGCCGAGGTGACGTTTTAAAATGTCATTTACACCAACAATTTAGATCTGATGCTTCCAAATTCAAATCAATCATTCCGTGCCTTTTATGACTTTGATTATAAAAGGTGGAAGAGGAAGAGGAGGCGGCAGAGGAAGAGGAGGCCGAAGGGGAAGAGGTGGAAGAGATCAAGGCCGAAGTAATGTCCAAGGAAAGAAGATAAAATTTGACAGTGATGATGAAGAGGAGGGTAAGTGAAACATTTTGATGAATGACATTTGCAGTTTGGTGCAGCGTAGTGAGATGTTGACTTTAGACTTTTGAGTATTTATCATTTGCAACATGTTTTATCTGCTTTTTTCTTACAGCCCCTGCAGCCCCAAAGAGGGAGCTCAAAGATGCTGATGGTCCTCCAGCCAAGATAATCAAAACTGAAAATGGATCTTAATAATGACAATGTTCAGTTTTTCTTTTCTTTTTTGTAGTAAAAACATTTATTATTAATATTGAATATGTAGAGGCAACTTAAATCCATTCCAGAAAAAGCTTTTCAGGTTTTGGAGAACCGTATGAAGTCCACCTGGATGTCAACCTAAAAGAAGCAAAAAATAAGAAAAACTCATTTTCAAAGCTTATATTTAGTTTTCAGCTTTTTAAAGTCTATGTTGTGCCTCTCATTATTATTTGTGTACATTGTGTCATTTAAAGATGTTTTGATTTTAACATATTAATCAGACAACTGCTTTTGACAGCAATTTAATTTCTCCAGAAATTATTTTTAGTTTTTTTTCTTCTAGGACCTGTGTGACACCTTGAATCAGTGTGCCAATGTTTTCTTTGCAGATTTCCTACAGATTGATGCAAATGTGCACTGAATATTTTCAGTTTGCATCTGTAAACGGCCAATAAAACATTTATAAAATCAAATTCATGTCTGTTAGAATTTGATGGAGAATATGTTTTTATAAAACACGCTCACCGATTTCTTCTTGTGAAACTTGTAGGAAGCCGGCAAATCATATCGTAGCTCTGTAGAGAAGTCAAATGGTCAGTTTGAACATTTTCATTTAAGAAAAGCTGCGACTTTGTACTCAACAAACCTGCAACAACGTCCATCTTTACTCCCCAGTCGTTGGCTTTTTTCTCTATGTGCTGAAAATCCATTGAACAATAAATGTTTCAGCCTTTGTACCAAACAAGACTAGAGACTTGGTTATTAATAGGGCTGCCACAAATTTTTATTTTTATAATCGATTAATCACCGATTATTTTTTCGATTAGTCGACTAATCAGATCATATGTTGAATATAAAACATAGCTTATCTTGCCAGAATACAGCTGCTATTATATAACCATAGTTAGATTTTAGCTATATGCTAATTATAAATAATTGCTGTGGAAGGCAGGTTCTGTTCTGCAGATATTGCACAGGTTTCTCTTTCATTTTCTTAAAATGATCCCACATTTTAGAGCTCCGTTGACAGGTAGCCATGACACCAGAGCCTGTCTGTATAATGTCTTGTGACGTCCACGGCCTACCCCAGTTACCACTACTGTGCATGTGTGTCAAGGACAGAAAGGCAGATGTGGCATTGGAGGGTGTCAAAGTAGTTTGGAGAGAACAACAAAGTAAAGAAAAAAAAAAAAAAAGAAAACGATTATTCGATTATTAAATAAGTCATCGATTATTTTAATAATCGATTAGTCGTCGACTAATCAACTAGTCGTGGCAGCCCTAGTTATTAATAATCAAATTTGAGTCAGTTTTCATAAGACATGTCTGATGTGAAACTTACCTCTCGTGTCGATGTTTTGTGAAGTGAATACACAGCTGTCGTTGCCATAGTTAAAGCAGCTCGAAGGAACTTCATATCTATACCTTGAAAAGAGAGTAAAACATTGAACTATGTTTAATTCAGCTAAACATTTAATTCTGAATAACTTGCAGTGTTTAGTGTGCATCGATGCAAATTAGATCATGTAAAAAACAAAAGTGAATTTATTGCTTCAGGGGATAAAATACACTAACACCTACTCATCAGAAGAGAAACTGACCTTGGTTGTGTTTTGTACCAAAAGGCGGATTCATGATCACAGTGTCAAACCTTTGTGCATAAGTCTCTCCCTGCAGACAGCACAGGTCACACTGGACCAGATCCACATTGGAGGTCTCAAATTCTTCAGCATTTCTCCTGAATATCTCCAGCGCCTCGTCGTCAATGTCAAAGCCAACACACAAGCTGCAAAGCAGAAGTTTTCAAACAATGCACTGCGTGACAAGAGTACACTTCTGAGGGTCTTTCTCTCACCCTGCGTCCAGCATCGCAGCCCCGATGCTGAGGACTCCGCAACCACATCCCAGGTCTGCCACCAGTTTACCCTCGATGTCATCAAATGTAGAGTGGATCGTGTAAAGCATGCACGCTGTGGAGGTGAAAAGACACAAACTTAAGAAAAAATGTGCCGTACGAGTAAATAAGATGCTCTGTACCTCACCAGCAATGTGAGGACTGGTTGGATACTGTTCCAGAAGGATTTTGGGTTTTTCAAACGTGTCCACCTGCTGTAGGCAGCTTTCTAACTCTTTTAGCTTCATCGCAAACGGCGTACACTCGTATATTAACACCAATAAACTACATAAAAACAATGTTATTTAGATTGTGGATAAGATTTGATCGCAGCAAGACAAGCAGTAAACCCTTGAACAACATAAACACGCTGAAATCCTTCTTCTGTAACTTATTTGAAACGAGCATTTACCGCCACCCAGTGGACTGGAGCAGAGACACCATACTGCCACTCACAGGAGAGGACATAAAAGTTTAGGATTTTTTTTTTAACGTTTCCATCTTTTTTTTTTTGTTCCTTCTTATTTTTAAACTTCTTATCTTTATTGGCACCCATCCTTTTCTCTTTTATGCAAGTTTGTTTGTTTGTTTGTTTGAAATACGCCTTATTGTTTGTACATTGTATTATTTTGTATGTTCTTTGTTGTTTAATAATAAATAAATAAATAAATAAATAAATAAATAAATAAATAAATAAAAGTTTAGGATTGAAATTCATTTTCTTCAGAAAAACAGATTTTAACAAATTTACATATTTTCCCCTAAACCGAAAAAAAACAACATACCAGGACATAACAGGGTTAAAATACAGGAAGTTACAGTACTATTTTAAATTAATTATAAATTATAAAATCAGAACAATAAAAAATTATAATAGTGGGTAAAATTACTGATATAAAAATAACATAAAGAATTGCCTTGAAGCTTGATAGCATTAGTTTGCAGGTATTATTTTTATTACTCTTTTTTTTATCTCTCAGTAAAGACGGAAGTTATGAGCAGGGTGGGGCGGTCCCAAACCATCTATTGCCTGGCAACGCTCAAACATGATTACGTAGCATTACGTAGCATCCATATCAGTGGTATGACCTCAGTTAAACAAGTAATCATGTCTAGGTCGTTTGTGTAAAATAGGACTTACTTTGTTTAATAAATTAAAAGTGCTTTAAATGCTATTTTTCTACAAATGAACACACTGTACTTTATAACAAAAATCAACAGCTCATTACTGCCGCTGTGAAGTATCGCGAGAAAGACCGAGAACAAGGAAACAAGACAACAAAAATAAATTCGTGCACAACAAGCTAGAGTGCATGATGGCGGCGTCGCTGCTGCGTCGGGACAAGAGAGCTACTGCCGCTTACTTGAAGGCAGACCTAACCCGGACTGACAACAGCTCCGGGCTCCAACAGCTCCAGGAGCTGCTCGACGCCGTGCTAAATCCCGAAAAGACAGCAGCGGACACCGAAGCTCTTGACTGGTGTAAATGTCTGATTGCAGGGGGCGAGGGTTTCGAGGAGTTCTGTAAGACGGTCCGCTCCTTTGACAACGCGACGCTGTGCGGCTTGGTCTGGACGGCGAATTTCGTAGCATATCGATGCCGGACCTGTGGCATCTCTCCGTGCATGTCACTGTGTGCGGAGTGTTTTAATAATGGCGAACACACGGGCCATGATTTCAACATGTTCAGGAGCCAGGCTGGCGGGGCCTGTGACTGTGGAGACAGTAATGTCATGAGAGACAGCGGGTAAGCTAAGCGGGCTGTGCTAACTAGCATGTATGCTTTTGACAGGTGTTACGAAGAAGTGAGCCAACATAGCTGATAAAATCTCCCCGTCAGTGGACGCTGTATCARTTTTTATGTAATCCCAACTGAGATATTCTTATGAATATTTGCCAGTCGATAAAAAGTATCACGACGCACCCGTCATTTATTTTTAGCAAATCCTGGACAAGCCAAAGATCTCTTGCTAAACATAACCGTAATTATCAGAAGAATCAGCAGGCTTGTATTACCACTGCGTTATTGCGTAGATGCTACCTGAAAAGGTAATACACTGGAGTTTCTATTGAATTCTTTATTACTTTTGAGGAAATCATCTTATCAAGATACAATAAGGTTCTAAACATACAACAGTATCAATATTTTTTTTCCTTATAAAAACAGCAAAGCCAGTAACTTAAACCTTTTGATATAGTATTTGTTTCATTATGTTCAGCCATAGGGAGAYTGAGGAAGAAATGGTTGGTTGTGTGGTTACAAACATAAATCACTGCTTATATCTCTCTCATTCTAGCATTTGTTTTAGAATGAAATTAATAATAATAATACATTTATCAACATCGCAAAGGATTCCAGTGAAATCTGCAAGCATGACCTGCATTTCAGAAAATATAAACATGGTAATCAGACTGGCTCCTGCTTCACAGCAGCAGCTCCTCTGTAAATATTGTGTCCAAGTTCTTCTAAGTTAGGGTTGTCTATTCAAGTTATGCAACTGTGCTATTATTTTGTTAAGTAGAAAATGCWTATTAGTCAGAAAAAAAATAGTTGTTTCGTGTCGGTCATCGGCTGCCCCGACAAAGATTTGTATCGCCCATAGAAGAAAAAAATAGCATTCTTAAAAATGACCAAACTTGTGGTTTAAGTGTAACTAGTAAAGTCATCACAGTCCTAAACAATATTGTTTTCCAACTATTATAAAATATAATGTATATATTTTTGCTGCCTTTTAGCATCGCATCCAACATGATTCCTTTTAAGTTTTGTTGGTTTCTTTTAAGTAAGTTTGTTTAATATAAATAGATACTTTTAGGATTGCATAGATCAAGCGTTATTGGTTAATCCATCTTGTAAGAAACAGTTAGTTGTCTGTCTGTGCTATAAAAGAAAAAAGGTTTGTAAAGCAACTAGGACTGCCACAAACGATTATTTTTATAATAGATTAATCACCAATTATTTTTCCGATTAGTCGACTAATCAGATCATACGTTAATTGAATATAAAACATAGAGCTTATCACTCCAGAATGCAGCTGCTATTATATAACCATGGTTAGATTTTAGCTATATGCTAACTAAAAATAATTGCTGTAGAAGGCAAGTTCTGCTCTGTAGATATTACACAGGTTTCTSTTTCATTTTCTTAAAATGATCCCACACTTTGAGCTCTGTTGTCAGGTAGCCATGATACCAGAGCYTGTCTGTATAATGTCTTGTGACGTCCACGGCCTACCCCAGTTACCACTACTGTACATGTGTGTCAAGGACAGAAAGGCAGAGGTGGCAGTGGAAGGTTTCAAAGCAGTTTGGAGAGAAAAACAAAGTAAAGAACAAAAAAACGATTAGTCGATTATTAAATTAGTCATCGATTATTTTARTAATCGATTAGTCGTCGATTAATTGACTAATCATGGCAGCCCTAAAAGCAACTGAACTTTGGTTTAATTTTAATTTTGACTTTTGTTAATTTTGTCCATTACTCTTCACTGGTCCATCTAAAAAAATAACTATTAAGCAAATGTTGCTGAGCTTGAGAAAACTATGAAGATGGTTGAGGCGGATTCACACACATCTTGTTACGATTGAAGCACTTTCTGTCTATCTAAAGTTCTCAGAAAACACAAAAGAGCAAGAGGAAAGAAAATATAACTGTTTTTGTCATAATTTTATTTCTTTTCCAACAGGTTTTGTCTGAGGCATAGGTTAAGAACTGGGGAAAATGTTCCCTCAATACCTCGAGATCTTCTCCTGATGTCTGAGGTGGTTCTCCCTCGTTTTATCCTGTGCATCATACAGTATCTAAGAGATGGATACACTGAAGCAGGTAAAAACAGCTGCAAAAGATGTCAGATAAAATATCCTTACTGTTTTCACAAACATGTACCCTTAGAAAAGCTCAGAACACCTCAAGTCACTCAGAAATGCAGAAATAAAAAGTTTGGAACGGCATGTTTAAGCCACTTTGACTCTGATTGAATACAAGTTGCAAAACAGAATCTGTTACGCATGAATCTTACAAGCATTACACAACTGTTTACATCTAAAATTACATCCGCAGAGTACCGCGTCTCATGACTTTTATTGCTTATCTCTGTTTACCAGACACATCAGCTGAGAGAGATCTACAGAAAGTTCTACAACAACTCGAGCCTCAGATCTCCTTCTTGGAGGATCTCACAAAGATGGGAGGAGCAATGAGGACCGTACTGACAAAGATCTTGACCAATCAGCAATTGTACAAGGAGTTGAGCATGGGTAACTTTATGGACTAGAAATAAAACTTGTTGATAGAGATCATGCATTTTATACCATTTATTCTTGGTCTCATTAACTTTAGTGTAGTTTTTGCCTTCTTTTGGTCGCAGGATTTTTAATCCCTTGAAAAACCCTTTTATTGCACTAGTTGCACTAGACATTTTTGCATTACAGTGGATATGTTTATTTTGAGTTTTAATTCTCAACTTGATTTTTTTTTCTTGTTGCAGGCCAAGAAGATAATGTTTATGCTAAAAAGAACTACGACAAGTATTTGTCAGCCTTGAAGAATTCAGGTCTGGTTTCTGTGGAGGAGAAAACCCAAACTGTTGCTGCTGACGTTGCTGTTGGAGCTGAAGGAGGTGCAGGAGCAGTGGTCCTGCTGGGTAAGGCTACACTTGCATATTTGCATCAAATATTATGAATAGTTCAAAAAGAATCACAGTTCAGGGGTCTCATTTATAAAGGATTGCGTGGAAACCATAGTAAAAGTGAACGTAYGGCCAAAAGGCGGAAATGGCGTAYGCCAAAAAAAATTCAGATTTATAAAACAGTGCGTACGCATGTTTCTGCKCATCTTTCCTTTATAAATCACAGGCGCACATCAGAGTTTGCGCATGAGGTCCCGCCTCAGGTTCTACCCTCTACACGCCCACACTCAACCATAAACAGTCAATGTAACGTACCTCATGAATGTTAAGATGTATTTAAATCAGTCAGCTGATCAATACCAACAAAAGTGATTGGTTCAGACACGCTCCGTCGTGCGTCTGGAGGATGACAGGTGCTGATTGACAGCTGCTCACTTGAAAGAATGTCTGTAATTGACACAGATTTTCCCTCATTTTGCTTTAAGAGTAATATAATGATTTTTATAAAAAAAGAAAATCTCAGCTTCAAACTAATTTTCCATCAGAGCCTGCAGGACAATAAAAACAATAAAAATAATATTAAATAAGTCAGATAAAATTAGAAATAAGTCCACCGCTCTTCTCCTCGTCCTCTCCCCATCCTGCCTGCTCTGTTATCCGCGGCAGACACCCCCACCCCGCGCGCGCACACACACGCACACACGCACGCACAMACATCCCCGCCCGGCGCGTGCCAAATACAGACTTTAAATGTGAAGTTTTATAACATTCACACTGGTGAGATGGATGCGCCCTGCGCGTGTATCCAAAGCGTGACTTTTGCTGTCCTGCTCGGGGAGGGGTCTGTGGGTCAGGGAGGGGTCTGTGGGTCAGGGTCGTCTGAGGAGGAAGCAGATGAAGGGAGTTGCACACGGGAACTTTTATTTAAGATTTAAGTTTTTTTTTATTTCAAAGGTCCTCATGGCTCAGCAGCAGAAGCATAAATATTACTGTTAAGAAAGCTGATGATAAAGTTGAACAAAAATACAAGTCTGATGAAGGTAAATTAAATATCTGACAGTGATCATGACACAGTGTGGCTCTAATTCCTCACTTCACCATCTGTGTCGCAATTTCACGTCTCCAAAATGAGCGTACGCATGGGTCAGAGCTGGTGTGAGGCACCGCACATTTTCATGTCAAGTTTGGATTTTATAAATCACAACCTTGGTGTAAAAAGTGGCGTATGCAAGTTTCTGGGCTCAAATTGTGCGTACGCCACTTTTATAAATCCGACCCCAGATGCTTGTGAGAAGGGATTATTGAGGAAATATTTGGGGAATCACTTTGTACCCTTGGCATTTGTGTGCTGGAAAATGTTGCCTTTAGATTTGTTTGAATAGTTTTGCATTGAAATCACTTGAAACTTCAAGAGATTTTTCAAACAAAAGCTGATTGGTGAAAAAAAAATTAAAATGGGCCAAAAACGTTTTGTTAAGGAAAATAAGTTACAGGTGTCTGGGAACACTTTCAGGGTTTCTATCAGTGGTGCTTTCAGTTGTTTTGGAGTTTAAAACTTGCACACAAACGATGGTAGTTGAAACACAATGATGAGTTGTTGACGTATTGTTTCTAATATTCATTGCAGTTATGTATATTTTTTAGACAGTCGGATGCAGAGGGTGTCAMCTTTTTCAAAAACGTTGGGTGTGGTGTATGTTATTATTTGAGTTTCTTTTGCTGCCTGATTGATAAGTTGTAGGTTTGTTTGAAAGGCATTGAGCAGATGAGGGCTTCTGTTTCTGCTAAATTACTGTGTAGTTGAGCCCGTCATGATTTAAAGTTTATTAATGAGTCAGGAAACTGGTTTGCATACAGAGAGTCATATGAATACAGATAGGATTTCTTTTTTTGCAGAATTATGAGCACATAACTTGCTTGTGTTTCCTCCTTAGAGAAATTAAACAATAGTTCAAAGAGTCAAGCAGAGTGAGGAAAAACATGATCTATTCCATGTAGGTGACAATTTGATTTTATTCCCTCGAAGAATWAAAAAGACAGGCTTTATCTTCCTGGTACGTRGCACTCGTGGAGAGAAAGTACATTAGACTGAGTTTTAACAGAAATATAAATATTTTTTACAGTTTACAAGGTGACTCATTTTTTTGAGGCTTGAATAAACATGCAATACATTTAAGCACATTTTCGCTGACATGTTTTTCAAACTTCAGACCTCTTAATAAGGTCCAGGTATTTTCATATTTTCTTTAAATGACTGTTAAATGTATTAATTTTTTAGGAACAACTGGACCAGGAAGCCCAGATGAATCTACTAAAGAGGTATATGTTATTTAAAGTGTCACTTGTCTTATTTTAAATTGTGTTTATTGTCCATAAGATCAGTTTATTCTTGTTTTTATCTTTCATTTAATGAGTAATTGTTGATCAGTCTGTTGTATGTTTCTATCTTCTGCCTGTTACTTTCAGGAGGATCAAGATGGAGGGCAGTCTGTTGGTCAGAGGAAAAGGGTAAAGCTGAGCAGCAGTACCAAAGGTATATCTGTCTAAAAAAAAAGAAAAAGTATTAATATTAATATAATCATGAGCTACATTGATTTGCATTTTTGTTTTTTGTCTTTCCTGCTTCTATAGACCCATTAATTATTGAATCACTAAAGCATAAATGCTTTCTGGAAGAGTTGTTGTTTTGGACAATAAAGTTTGAGTTCCCYCAGAAAATGGTCACATTCTTATTAAACATGTTGCCTGATCAAGATTACAAGGTATTGTTTTTAATTCTCATGAATATTTTCTTTATTATTTGTTCTTTGTGGTTGTATGATTTCTTTGCCTGTCTTAAARTAAGATCTTCATTTAGATTTTTCTTGTCATCGTAATAGCGTTTTCCTCCTTTTCGGCAGATTACATTCACAAAAACATTTGTTCAGCATTACGCCTTCATTATGAAAACGCTGATGAAAAGCCACGAGTCGGACACCATGTCCAACCGCATCGTGCACATCAGCGTGCAGCTGTTCAGCAACGAGGAGCTGGCTCGACACATGACGGAGGAGTGTCATCTCCTGGACATCATGGTCATGGTCCTCCACTACATGATGGAAAGTTGCCTTGTTAAAAGTGAACTTCAGGGTAAGTTCTGCTTATTTTCTAACTTGTTTTTGTTTTAACACACTGCAGAAGTGGGTTGAACTAGCTGATAACTAAGCTTCACTGCATTCACTTGATTTATGCACTATTTTTAGTAAGCCCCAAGTTAAAGGRAAGAAAAAAAAATAGATTATTTGGAAGCTGATGAGGAAGTGATGTCGTGAAAATCTCTTGAGGTCACTCTCTCAGCCAGCCTGAGCAGAGCTTATTGTTTCCAAGTGATTTGACACTTTCTACGATGGCCAAGGAACATTTGGTTTGAACAGTTTCTTTCGTTTTGCTTTCTTTGGCTCTACATCCGAAACATTTCTTCTTCTCCAGATTTGGGGTCTTATCCCTGGCATTTCTTGTACTTTCTGGACTTTTATCATCTGCTCCTACATATAAACAACACAGCTTGGGAACACATCCTGACAAGCACTGAATCAAAATGAGCCTGAAATATGGAAAAATAATACTTTTATCATAAAAGCTCAAAACAAAAACTGCATGACTGAAGCTATTCCAGTGGGCTATAGTTGTGCAGATTGTGTGTTTCAGTCCCCGGTCTCTTGAGTGTGTCTGCAAAATGAAATGAGTTAAATGTTTTTACTTTTTTTTTTTTTCCGGAAGCACTGTTTGCTGTCTTGTGAAAAGTGTGGCTATAATGACACAACTTTCTTTTCATCTGATCCTTGTAAATCAATAACAACTGTAAACCGATCTTTAGCTTAATGTCAATATGTTCCCTATTTCTCCTCTTTTTTTTTCCCTCCTAATAGATGAAGAGAACAATCGACATGTTGTGGTAAACTGCAGTGAAGCGCTTTTGAAGAACAATACTTATTGGCCACTCGTTAGTGATTTTATCAATATCCTGTCACACCAAAGTGTAGCTAAAAAGTTCCTGGAGGACCACTCGTTACTGATGCTTTGGATGACCTTTGTTTCATTTTTTCAAGGTAAGTTGAAATATGCAAAAATGCTCAAGGAATTAACCCATTTATCACTTGGTTGTTTAAATTTCCACTACAACAATCTCCCTAGATGATGAAATCAATAAATCAAAGTGTAAAAAACAAAACAAAAACAATGGTTGCCAGTCTTCAGTTTTTAAATAATTTTCAAAGTCAGTTTATAGAATAAAGTTAAATTTGTTTACAGTACAAACTAGTGAAATGCCTCAGAGAGAGTCTGCAACACAAAGTAGGTATTGGATCAATTGCAGCTTCTTTCCTTTTTTTCCTAAGATTGTTTTTAAATGATTAACTTCATGATGTGTGTTGCTGGTACTTTTTTTTATACAGACTATCCTTGTGCTAATTTCGTGTTCCAGTTTTGATGGAAGTCAAATGATTCCTCTGCTGTTTGTAAATCTAAGATTTTGTAATCAAACMCAACACTTAATTTTAATTAATGCTTTTGTTTTCGTACAAATTAGCCAGATATCAGATTATTTAGTCAGACAAAAATGTCCCCAATCTGTCCTCTTATAAAAAAAGCCTTGTAGACAAAGTGATTTTAGTGTAGATGTTGTTAGTGGCACTTACTCGTCACGTGTAATCTGCCACGGCTCTAAAAATAACATTCACCCTTGTACAGTGGGTCTGAGTGTCCTCTTGCTGACAGTTTGAGCACAGTGTCACTATTACGTTGTATCCAGTTTTGCAGCACTTCAGCTATGGACTGATGCATTGAAAGGAGATTTAAAATAAGCATGAATGATGCAAATATTGCAACGTAAACAGGTCTGCACTGATGGTTTAAAAATGACTTACACCAGGGGTGGGCAATCCTGGTCCTCGAGGGCTGCAGCCCAGCAGGTTTTATGATTTTCCCTGCTCCAACACGCCTGATTCAGACATTGAATTACCTTGTCCAAGTTCTGCAGTATGGAGGAC
>NW_013952411.1:719397-720829 GCF_001266775.1 Austrofundulus limnaeus | reverse complement strand
AAGTAAAACATGCAGGGCTGCGACCCTCGAGGACCAGGATTGCCCACCCCTGACTTAAACTCTAAGATTTAGAAGTCACATGTCAAGTGACATTGAGGTAACATTTCAAACATGCATTTATTATATATATTTTTTTTCTTTCAAAGGTATGAACCTGAATAAGCGGGAGTTGATTGAACACGTGGAGTTTGAATCTCAGACATACTATGCAGCATTTGCAGCAGAGCTTGAAGCCTGTGCACAACCCATGTGGGGTCTCTTAACACACTGCAAAGTCAAAGTACGTCATCTTTACTGAGAGTCTTTCCTATTTAACTGATTTTGTGTGCATCTTATATTAACTGTTAAWTTTTATGTGAACAGGAAACACAGGAATATACAAAAACAGTAGTTCGCTACTGTTTGGAGGCCCTGCAGATTTGGTTTGATGCCATTGGCTTCATTGATGAGGTAAATTGACTTGGTGAGTGTCCGTGTTTACAGATAATTTTTGAACTTCCCTGTTTTTGATTCGCTGTATTTCTCCTTTTAGCCTGCTCAAAATCAAGTGACGTTTCACCTGCCACTCCATCGCTATTATGCCATGTTCCTCAGCAGGGTATGTCGGACATTCACATCGTTCAGTAGGAAGTGTTTTGTTTTGTGTTTCTAAAAGTGAAATATTTGGTTGAAAATCTACAGGCTGTAAAATGCCAAGGCTTGGATTTGGATAGCCTCCTACCTGACCAAGAGATGCTGATGAAGATCATGGTCCATCCTCTCCAAATCCAGGTATACATGAAGGGATAGGATGCCAAAGATATCTTTTACATGTATGACATCTCATGCATGTCTGGCTGACAGAAATATTTTCTGTTTGGCTGCAGGCATATCTGTCAGAGATCCACAGCAATATGTGGGTCAGGAACGGKCTCCAGATAAAAGGACAAGCCATGACTTACGTGCAATCACACTTCTGCAACTCCATGATTGATCCAGACATCTATCTGCTCCAGGTTAGAAACCCTCAAATTTACACAGCATTCACTTTTACTATCATTCACATATATCATTATTTTTGTTGTGCCCATTTTATTATTATTTTTACACTTTTCTTGTTTGGTTTTGTAGGTTTGCGCATCAAGACTAGATCCTGACTACTTTATTTCAAGTGTATTTGAGAGGTAGACTCAATTCTGTCAAATTTTCATGCTGCAGATTGATTTTTCGAACTCAAATAAATGTTGCACGTGCCTTTCTCTTGCAGATTTAAAGTAGTTGACCTCTTGACGATGGCTTCTCAGCACCAGAATGCTGTGTTAGAATCTGAGCAAGAAAGGCCAATGCTGGAAGGAGCGCTGACCTTTTTGGTCATTCTGACGAGCCTCCGCATTCATCTAGGTAAGATTTATAAATTTCATGAATTATTTCCCTGTACTGTATCTTTGTGGTC
>NW_013952411.1:710815-719125 GCF_001266775.1 Austrofundulus limnaeus | reverse complement strand
ATACAGTTTCATATTTCTTTAAAAAGTTTAAAGTGCCTGTATCCTTCAAATACAACAAGTCAAAGAAAATATTTTTATGCTGAAGAAAATTGGCATAGTACACACGATTGTACCGATTTTGTCACATAACTGGCATATTTTTTTGGATTTTGGCTCAGCCAAAGTGAAACAGGAAGTGACATCAAAGGGGAACTCATTACTAAAATAAACGTGTTGGTCTTTGTTTATTAAAACAAAATTCTTCAAACTTTAACTCTTCTTTGTCTCTTTGATAGCGACTAAAAATAATCTAAAGGAACATCAGATTCTTCTCTACAGTCTGTTATCAGCTGCTCTGTTTACGAGCCGACATTCCCCTTTGACATCACTTCCTGTTTCTTCACATGCAAATATCTCAACAACTGTTCATCTCAGCGATGTGAAATTTGTTTTGCAACATGTTATTGATGTTATCTTTCCAAAAATGCATTTATGTTTATTACAAAAAATTGATGTCACAGGTACTTTAAAGCTCTGTTATTTTGACATGTCATCGTCCACATCATCAAGCATAAACATTTTACAGCTGCTCATCTTGGTGTTTTGTTTAGCATCTATCGGGATTTGTAAATGTATTTATTTTTCTTGAAATACATTTTTTGTTACATTTTAAATGAAATTGTGTAAAAATAAATAAATAAAATAGAAGTTTTTGTCTGTGCACTCACTCTCTCCCTCTCATTCTAATCAACAGGAATGACAGATGATGAAATCCTTCGATCTGAGATGGTCTCGCAGTTGTGCATGAATGACCGCACACACAGTGCCCTGCTAGACCTTGTATCCTTCAGGGCTTCAAAATTATTTTATAAAAACGCTGTGTTATCTGTAAGCACTTGTTTTCCTTAAGTATATTCTCCTAGATTCCTGAAAATCCCAACCCAAAAAGTGGCATTGTACCGGGAAGTTGTAGTTTTGAAGATGTGCTATCTGCTGTGGCAGATTTTAAAGCTCCTGTGTTTGAGCCGGGAGGCTCCATGCAGCAGGGAATGTACACACCCAAAGGTAAGCTGATCCTGCTGAAGGAAAATGTGCAATAACTGATTTTATCTCTGAAATAGCTAAAACAAAGCAAACTAACTAATTAGCTAAGCTGATGTGGACTTTGATGCTTAAGTGGGGTCACATTAGTTTGGCAGGATGGTCCTACAACTTAGACTACCAAACCTGTACAGATAAAAGCRTTGTTCTGAGTAAAGTAAGACATTTTCAAAGTGTGCTGGGGTTGTTCAGACCAGCATTTAGTGCCATCCTGATGTAATCACATTATCCAAGATGATTGTCAGTGCCAGGCATGGATGAGATCTTAGAGCTGTTAAACATGGGCCATTAAGATTGTGAAGGAGAATACACAAGTATTATGATGTGTACAAAGCTGCATTAATTATGCACTTTGAAAATGACAAACTGGAAAATGGGTTAGAAAGAAAAACATACACATTAATGCCTAACGCTGTGTAATACAATTATTGTTTAAAGCAGAGAATTGAAAATAAAAGCAAATTAAATTGTTTTTAGAAAAAAAAGCATACATTTTCAGCAAGGAGCTTGGAAGTTCTACATTTGATTTCACGAGAACTCAAGTCACCACTTGAGGGCAGACTTGCACCACTGTCATAGAAAAAGTGAAAAGATGGAGAAACAGCGAGTCAAAGTCACTTTGTATCAAAGGTTGCTAAGCATTTTTTCCTCTCTCTCAACTAGCCGAGGTGTGGGAGAAGGAGTTCGACCCCATCATGGTCGTTCTCAGAACGGTCTATCGCCGTGATGTTCAGTCAGCAATGGACAGATACTCAGCCTTGTAAGTTAATAACACTGGCTTCATTTCACTCAAAAAGATTGTTCTTTAGATATGTTTCCTCATTGCATTATATACAGTGTATATTTCTGTTTGTCAGTCTTTGCYCAGTGGTCTTTTTTAAATTTATGTACCTATAAGATCAGCTCAAATAAAGCCTTGTTCAGGTTCATAAGGTCACCTCTTTCACCTGTTCATGGAGGACATAATAAGAGAGGTCATGTGAAGTAATGGCTGTAACCACTGGGATTGGTTCGAATTAAAAACATTGAACCAAACCAAAATCAATATTTCACCCTTAATTATAATAGAATTGAGGAAATCCTTCTTGTGGACTTTGTATTAGATGTCTTCCCAAACAAACTTATCTCCATAGGGAAAATAATTCCCAGCTTTTCAATTTTCTTTAGTGTTACTGATGTGTGAAGAGATTATTTTACTGAAAGGCTCAGTGCAATAACATTTGGACCAAACCAGTGAGAAATTAGCTTTTTAAAAGCCTAGCGGTGTTTTTACCTTTCCTTTGTGTCAGATGCTTTTAGTCAAATTAAGTGTTTGACATAGTGAAAAAATAGTGACACCTTTCAAGAACTTGACTTTTATTTATTTATTTTWTWTTWWRWRYWCTCTYTYTCTCTCYMYMTSTSTCTCTCTCTCTGTYTCTCTCTYGTATTTTTCTGATCYTATGTTTTGTCTYTTCCTCATTGTGACCAAYGTCCTCTAGTTTGAAGCAGTATGGAATTCATACTGGCAACCCATGGCCACCTTACAAGGAGAGGACTCCTCTACATCCCTGTTATAAAGGTTTAATCCGGCTGTTGCACTGCAAGACTCTGCACATCGTGATATTTACTCTCCTTTACAAGGTGATCATATGTGCAGCACCGTCTTTCTGTCTCAGTTTACTAGTTGTTTGTCACGCTCAGTGAGCACACGGCTGGCATTACTTTTTATTATTTAATGCTGAGAAATAATAGAATTGATAAAGTATAATTATAGAGTATAAATTCACAASTACTCAGAAGATCAAATGGGGCTGGATGAGTAGATATTTTAGTGTCTGAATTAAAACTAAGGTAATAATAAATTTATTAAAAACAGATTATATGGTATAATTTAAAAGAAAATTATTTTTGTAGTTTATTCCAGACGATAACATTGTCAGAGGAAAGATTGTCTGATATCTGCTTATAACTTTTTATTTTCCATTTTAGATCTGGATGGATCACCAGAACATGTCTGAACAYGTGCTGTGCATGGTGCTGTACCTGATTGAGTTGGGCTTGGACAACCAGGTTCAGGACAGCAAGGAGGATGAGGTGAGCTTCGACACAAACATAAATGTGTTTAGTTTTGCTGGAGCCTCACTGAAATCAGTTGCTAAACATATAGTACCGATTTACAAAAGATGAAAAATGAGAGCAAATAGACTGAATATTGGAGTTTAGCTGTTATAACAATAACATATTGAACTTTTCTCATAATTCTCTTAATTTTTGGGTRGACTTGTAGATTCCACTGAAACCTCTTCCTGTGTCTCACTGATTGTTCTGCTTCCAGGAGCCCTGCATTGAGGAGCACTGTCATGACAGCTGGTTCCCAGGAACCAACCTTCTCTCCAACCTGCACCACGTCATAAACTTTGTGAGAGTCCGGGTTCCAGAGACAGCTCCTGAAGTGAAGAGGGAGCCTCCTCCCAGCACAAGCACTGAAGCTTCTTCTTATGGCCAGGCAAGTGACCGCTCCACTGAACACTATTACAACCCCATTAACCCCTGTGTCTCTGTAATAAACACGTTGTTTTCTGTTCACAGTGAACACTTTCGTATCAAATCAACAGTTCTGTAATGAAATACATCATGGATAAGTTAACTCAGTGGACAGCTGTTCTCATCTGTATTTTATTGATACAATTTAAAACTCTTAAAACAATGCTGTCTATATTGCAGCATTATTATACCTGTTAAATTCTGTAAGATTATTTACTTTCTACAAAAAAAGAGTGTTAAAAAGAACTTTTGTATTCTATAATAATGTTAGTGTCACCAGAAAGTCTGGGGTTTCACACAAAGGAAGATATTTTGCRAGAAAATTGTAATTTAGAAGCTAAGAATTCAGTTTTATTGGTTTKTATTTGTGCAACACACAATATTTTAAAGAGAGTAGAAATCGATCATTTCAAAGACCTTTAAAARGTAAAACTGATGTTTGTTTTTTATCCTAACTCCCACCTGTGACTAAAATACATTAACTTGTCATAATTAGGTAACCCTTTTTGATTTGTGCTCTCGTAGTTGATGTTTTGTTTTTGGACCCTGGTGTATTAGTCTGGTATTTTCTGTTTTATTTGTTGATGATGCTGTACTCCCTCTGCAGAACTCCAGGCGTCTTTCAGGAAATTGGAGAGAGGTAGCTGTCTGCACCTGTTCCCATAAAACAATCTGATGACTGTAACGACGGCAGCAGCTGCTGCCGTTGCTTATTTAATCTTTATTATGAAAGAATTTCTTTGCATGTATTTGTTTTGTGCTTTTCAGACGAGCTCTGCCTCGGTGTGTTGAGGCGTGAATATATTGCTATGCTTCAGCAGTTCTCCTCCCTGTTGACTGCCGAAACTAATTACCTGTGCAGTGCAGGTTTGGTGTAAACGATTTTTAACCGCATGTCAGAGTGATTGATGGCACCTTGACTGGGCTATATGATGTATGTTTATTTAACAGCGCAGCTCGGGTCCTTTGCTGTCAGGCCGGGTCGTGCCAATCCTTCAGAGGGCTTGTGTGTTTTACATCGGCTTGATTTGATTTCTCTTCAGTAATATGGTTGTCATAAGTGCTATCAGCAGAGGTGAAGTGTCAGCTGAAATTTTATAATGGGCTTTTGATTTGACTTGTATTGTTTCTGTCTGGATATGGTAATGAGACGTTTCACCAATCCATCAAAATCTATCAGCCTAATAGTGTTGTCATGTTAGGAAGAGGTGTTTGTAGCTAAACACTAATTTAGAAAAGCACATTGATGCAAGTGAAATTTGATACTATTTGTAACAAAAAGCTTTTCTTTGTGTTTTGAGTTGGATTGGTGTAAATGTTTTACTTGATATACGTCATGTTTTTGATATATATCGAAGAGCAGTGCATTCGTTTTCACGTCATGGTTTTACTTTTTTCAGTAAGGACCCTGATCTYGCATCAGATCTATATATTGTGTAAATAAATGTGTGTATTTTTGTGTCGTTTTAGAACCTACGAGAAGCTCAGGTGTTCAGCCTCGTGGCAGAACGAAGGAGAAAGTTCCAGGAGATAATCAACCGAAACAACACCGAGGCCACTCAGGCTGTGAGGCCCAAGAGCTCCTCAACAGGCTGGGGTTCACCGGCCGCAGCGCCCCAGCTGGTCACCGAGATCCTGGAGATCCGAGAAAGCATGCTGTCCCTCCTCATCAAGCTTCACCAGAAGATGTCGTCCAAGCAGAACTCTCTGTCGGCGTCCTGGCTCGAGGACACGGACATGAGCCGCCACGCTCACGGAGACGGCATCACAGCCATCGAGCGCATCCTCACCAAGGCGGCCACACGCAGCTGCCAAATCAAGCGCAGCATCCAGGACGTTTGTGGAAAGGTTTGTCCTCCAGTGCCACCAAAGAAGAATAGTCCCACAGACAAGAAAACTATGGACAAAGAAGAAAGGTAATAAACTCAGTATTGCTCATCTGTTTAGAGGTTGTTCGTTAGTTTACAGTGCAGGCAAGTGTTTGAGTGAAACAAAACATGAACGACTTGTTATTTATCTTGCACAGTGCAAATGTTTTATCATTATTTTATGCCTATTTTTAAATTTAGTCCATCAGCTTTTTAAATTATAAAACGTTTTCTGCAGATTCAAGTATTTCTACTCTCGATGAGCTGCTAATCTCTGTCGCAGTTTCTCAACTATAATAAATCTGTAACAGTCTGCTTTTAGTGCTAGTTTTACCCCACTGAGAATACTTTAGCTAGACCTCTCCTTTTCACACAGACTAGACTTGTTTCCATGGCAGCTGTCAGACAGCAATGCGTTCAGTAGTGCTGAAAACCAAGAGGCCTATTTTTCAAGTAGTTGTTGACACCCCTGAGGCKATCACTGGGAAATTATTGCACTGTGATGGCCCTGTCAGGATTTGCTTTTTTCTTCTGATTAAAAACTTAATCATTCCTCATCGTGATCGTCTACAAAGACCTAATATTAATAAATTAATAATAATTATTATAAACCTTTCCAACTTTTACAGCCCATTTTTACTACAATCAGACAAATTTTGTACATGTTGCAAAATCTCCTTCCAATGAAAGAAACTTTTACTCATGTTTTGAGTGATTAGGAAGCACTACTTGCACAACATTGGTGGATTACACTGGAATTCACAGTTGTAAAGGTTTTGACATTTTATAAATGTTATGCAAAGTGAGAGAGGGCCATGGCTTTTTGAGTTATACATACAGTACGTCATGTAGACCTATACCTAATGCAGTTGTTTCATTTAAATAAATCAACTCCCTTATTATAATGTGACAGAGGCACGAAAAACGTTTCAAGTACATAACTAATAGATAAATATGTGTGCWCACAGTTGCTGTTAATTTAGTTATGGTTGCTTAAAAACTGACATGTTGGGCACATTTCAAACACAAAACTAAATTTATTATTGTTTCAGACGTCAGAGAGCTCGAGAGAGGCAGCAGAAACTGCTTGCTGAGTTTGCATCAAGACAGAAGAGTTTCATGGAAACAGCCATGGATGTTGGTAAGTCGACCTTTTCCAGTTTTAGTTGTATGGTTTTATACATTAATGCAGCATCATGTGACTTCTTACACAAATACAAAAAGGTGCAGATGTTGCAGGTGGCATGCACTCAAAAATCGAATTTATTTATCCATTATTTTGGATAAAAACAAGTACTATAGCTTATTGATACTTTCAGTTCTGTAGCAAAAAGCATTACATTTGTTTACAACTCTGCCAGGAAAGCTCACCATTAATCAAGTGTGTGATAACTTAAGGGTGATCTCAGCTGGGTGTCGAGATAAAACAAATATGGTCAGTCAGTACATTCTGCATTTTAATGGTTTATTGCATTTTGAATGTTTTTCACATTTGAGCTGAAATATAAATTTGACCTGACAAACTTTTTGCAGCATGTTTTGTATGGAGGACCGAAACTGACATAATTACACGTAAAAGCAAAAAATAGTTAATATATATATATATATATATTGAAAGTAGTGAGAAGTAATGTTGGCAGCAGACAGTTTTAAGTTTCACTTTCACTTTCTCTCGTTTGCTTTGTTACTGCCGAGAGCCTGCAGGAGTCATGGGCGAGGTGTGTGGGCTGGGGAGGTGTGCTCCGTGATGAGGAAGTTCCATTTAAAGACACGTCCCAAAAGGCGTTTCTGGTCCCTACCTGTCATTTTGCTCCTCAGCATGGCTGCCTTAAAATGCTGCAGGATTTCTCAAACATGCATGAATGAGTCAAAGTAAGGCTTTGGGCATGTTTTTAATGAGAGTATAACATGATATAAAACTCAAAAAGGTTGATTTTACATGATGTTGAAAACAAAAACGTGTTTTTCAAAACCTCTCTTTACTGAAGGAATTTACAGTATGTACAGAGAACATGTGTTACTTTTCATTTGAAGGACATCTTGTCAGTATGAACCTTTTTAATGCTGTTAGCTAAAATAAACCTTCCATTCCTCTGCCTTTTTTTTTTACTAGTACAAGGTGATAATGGACTGACTCTGTGCATATGGTCCCTGGAGGCCTTTTAGCAGAAATTGAGTGTAGGGATTCTTATGGGAGTGCTGGTGCCTGTTGGCAGTAAGGTCACTTAAGATCAAAGCTCTAATAGTGGTCTGGACTCCCAAGGACCACTCTGACACAGCATGGTTAACAAATGAGTAATGGCTGCTGTGCTCAGTAGGACTTTTCTCAGAGAACTGTACTGTGACTTCTTTTTGCACATTTACTGCTTTCTGTGCAAAAGGTTTAGTAGCTATACCTAATATCACAGCTGGATTTGCCTCATTTTCATTGGAGTTACACCACGTGAGGATTTTATCTATCCTAATATTTTTCTGTGATGTTATTGTTTGGCTTTAATTATTTAGGTTATTAGATATTGTGATTATTCTTATCTCAAATTCAGAAAGCACACTAAAGATGAAAGTGAAATCAGTCTTTTGCCTCTTTGAATTATTCAAAATAACCCTGAAGAACTTAATATGCACATTTTAAAGTGACCACTCTACAAATTGGTCACCTCTCTGCACCATCTTATCCAACTGTGGTAATAAATAGAAGCTATTCAGGGGGACTAAAGCCTGAAGTTTAAAAGATTGCTACCTATATTATTGTGTACTAATACAGTGGTTTGCAAAAGTATTCATACCCCTTGAACTTTTCCATATTTTGTCACATTACAACCACAAACATAAATAT
>NW_013952411.1:693134-709445 GCF_001266775.1 Austrofundulus limnaeus | reverse complement strand
CAGTGAAATATATTTATGTTTGTGGTTGTAATGTGACAAAATATGGAAAAGTTCAAGGGGTATGAATACTTTTGCAAACCACTGTATGTGTTTGTGTGTGTTTGTGTGAGCATGAGAACACATTGGAATTGTGTGTGTTTGGCTGGCCTGAGGCTAAAGCTGTAGCGTTGACATCTAATTCAAACAGTTTTCATTTCCCCGGGAACACACTGACCTCTCCTGAGAACACTTTCCCTCAAAAAGTAATAAATCAATTTCTAACACAACTTGACATTTCTGCACAGTGTTTACTGCTCAAATTGAACACAGTCCTTAACATTTAAAGCTAATTTTAAATCGGTAATTAATTTTTTTTTGTCCTGTGCCATTCAGGCAAAGGGGAAAAAAAGATTTAAAAAAGGCAGTTAAGTCTAAAAGTCTGAGATAAGCAGTGATGATAATTTTCTATTAAACTGTTTTAAAATGTGATCATCTTTATTATATATCAGCTTTGCAATTTGGGTAAACAACTGAGTCTCTTAAATATGTGCTTGATTTTTTTATATTAAAACAATGTTTATTTTCTTTAAATACTTGATGCATCAGATTTAGACATTTGTAATAAACCACTTTACACTTGCATCATGCTGTAGTTTGTGAATAATTGAGTGGTACTTATGTTTGATTAGAGTGGCGTTGATTTAATGCAAGTTTCTAACCCAGGATTAGATGATTAGATGTAAGTATTCTCATCATCACATTTTACTGATGTTTTTCGTCTTTTTCTCAATATTTAATTTGGTTAGCACTTTTTTATTACCACAGTTAGAGGTCCCCTAAACACAGGTATGTGCAGGGGAGAAGGTAACACGGAGGTTGCAAACTGTGCCCATGTACATTGCTAGGAGACCACACTGTGATCAGTGGACACACACACAGAAACCCCTCCATGTTTCTGGTTTGTCTGATTCAGGACACCTCTTTTATCCAACCAGAAAGCTCTCAGATGTTTTACTTGTTTTGATTCTAAATATTTCTAAACAGATCAGGAGCTCATCCTACAAAATAGTTCTTCTAATTAAACTTAAAATGAAAATAATTTATTTACTTCAGTTTCTCATCTTGTCATAGAAGAGAAGATTTGGTTAACAGCCGAACTCACTAACTAATTGCTGCACAGAGACTGTGTGTAGAAACACTGAAAAACGAAATGTTATGCATATAACTACTGTTCCCTGAAGGAAAGGAACGAGGTACAACACATCATGTATGGGAAACCACGCCCCTGCGTGTCCTGGCTGAAGCCACCTCTAATCACGCCTTTAGGCAGGTGACGTGATGACAACAGATGTCAGGCTCCGCCTACACATATATATACTGTCGCCATCACAGTCACTCCTTAGTTCGGTAACCGCTCTTCACCGAGCCCAGCTGTGCAGCGGGGCCACCATGTGTTGTGCCTCGTTCCTTTCCTTCAGGGAACAGTAGTTATATGCACAACATTACGTTCCCTTTCAGTCAATACACTCGGTACAACACATCGTGTATGGGACATATATAAACGCCCCGCAGAGCAGCTTGGGTCATAWTAACATGCTAGTGCAGCACTTCAGACCCAGCGGAGAGCACAGAGTGAGCCACCGAAGGGGCTGTCACATCTAAGCGATAAAACTGAACAAATGTGTGCGGTGAAGACCAGCTGGCCGCAGCACAGATGTCACTCACAGTTACCCCTTTAATAGTGCCCAGGATGCTGCTACACCCCTGGTGGAGTGAGCTCTCACACCAGATGGGACTGGGAGGCCCCTGCTGCTGTAAGCTAAAGAGAGAGCCTCCACAATCCAGTGGGAGAGTCTCTGTCTGGACCGAGCCCTGCCCCWGAGTGGGTTAGCAACACATGCAAACAGCTGATCACATGACCTCACCTCCTGTGTGCGATCACTGCAAATACGCAGTGCATGTAGAGGACACAAAGAATGTAACCTCCTCTGCTCCTCAGATGCAAAAGGGGGAGGATAAAAACTAGAAAGCTCAATAGACATGGAGCTGTAGTTAGARGRTATCACCTTAGGGAGATACGCTGAGTTTGGATGCAGAACCACCTTGGAGCCATCAGGTGAAAACTGAATACAGGAGGGATTCACAGAAAGAGCATGGAGATCCCCGAACTGTTTAACAGTTGTTGGTGCAAGAAGCAACACAACCTTAAATGAAAGGGACTTCAAATCCACAGACTCCAGGGGCTCAAAGTGGGGGTCACAGAGAGCCTCAAGCACCACAGTAAGATCCCAGGTAGGGATACTGGGTTTAATAACAGGCCGCAGCTAGGATTGGGCAATATTGGCCAAAACATTAATCACGATTAATTGTGGTATTTAGCCGATAACRATTAATTTGACGATTAATGCCCTGGAGTCCCTGGACACACTTATGTCCTGGTCACATGGCCAATTTAGTGGGGAAGATTTTCTCTCCATAAAAATCTGTTACAAATTGTGTCAAAATTACAGACTTCAGGCTATAAATCTAATTTTAAATTGTGTTGACAGATAAATAAATTACAGAATTTTTTTAATGTTCATCATATTTGAAGCGGAGAAGAGGACCGAGTGGACTCTGCCTGGTGGCATTAATTGTATTAATCGTCAAGTGCCAAAAAGTAATCGATTGTTTTTCTGAAGATTAATTGCACACAATATGATTTATGCCCAACCCTAGCCGCAGCCTACGGACCCCCTTCAGAAAACACACTGCTAGAGGATGAGCACCAGGCGTAACTCCATCAAAACCCACATGGAAAGCAGAAATAACTGCCAAGTAGACTTAATTGTGGAAAAATCAGACCTTTTATCCAGCAGCTCCTGAAGGAATGTTAAAACAGCCATCATAGAGCACTGAAACGGGACAATGTGCCTAACCTCACACCACCGCTCGGAAGTGTGCCACTTGTAGGTATATAAACCTCTAGTGGAGGGCGCTCTTGCATTCTGGATAGTTGCCACCACTGCCGGGGGAAGGCCYCTGGCTAGCAAGCAGGACCTTTCAGCAGGTAGGTGTGCAGCCTCCACAACTCTGGGTGTGGGTGAAATATCTCCCCCCTTGCCTGAGAGAGGAGATMTAGGCGAAGAGGAAGTTACCAGGGCTGAGCAGCCAGCAGGCTGATTATCTTGGCATACCAAGATTTCGCTGGCCAATGGGGTGCCACCAGAAGCAGAGACAGACCCTGTCTGCGCACCCTCTCCAGTACAGGCAGTATCATCTCCACTGGGGAAAATGCATACAGCAGTACGTTGGGCCATGGGTGGGCTAGAGCGTCCACCCCCAGTGGGGCATTCTGATCCGCAATGGAAAAGAACAGAGGATAGTGGATGTTGGCCCCTGTGGCAAAGAGATCCACTGCTGCCCTGCCAAACAGATTCCAATCTGGTCCACCACTGAGGGATGCAGCCTCCACTCCCTCACTAGAAGTCCGCCCCTGGAGAGTAGATCTGGGCCCAGATTCAGTCTCCCAGGAACGTGAGTGGCCCTGATAGACAGGAAATGCACGCTGCACCACTGCAAGAGAGTGTGAGACAGTTCCAACAGGGGAAGAGACCGCGTTCCCCCTGTCTGTTTATGGATGACATTACAGTCGTGTTGTCTGTTCTGATCAGAACATGTTGGTTCTTCAGAACTATATAAAAATGTTTCAGTGTTAACAGAACCGCTAACAATTCCAGGCAGTTTATTTGGAGTCCAGACTGCTTCAGAGCCCAAACCCCGCTCACTGCCGCACCATCGCACAGAGCCCCCCCACCCCACCAGGGAGGCATCTGTGGATACCACCTTGCGAAAGGACACTCTCCCTCGGTGAGGTTGGCACAGCAGGCCGGGTTCCCTCCAAGGGCAGAGAGACCTCATGCATGAGGCAGTTATCATTAGCTTTCTGTGGCGGTGACATAATGCACACAGCCGTGAGAACGGGACCAGCGCTGAAACCAGCGCATTTTTAGCAGGCCGAGTGGTACTACTGCGATCATAGAAGCCATCATGCCCAACAGTTGCAAAACGGTCTGAAAATGCAGTTTGCGTCCCAGTTGAAACTGAGCGAGGCAGCGGTGAAACGCAGTTACTCTGTTTTCTGAGAGACGCGTTCTGCCCGACAAGGAGCATATTTCTAACCCGAGGAAAGAAAACTGCTGACTCAGAGTCAATAAGCTTTTCTGAAAATTTACAGAAAAACCCAGAGCCTGAACGTGCGACAGAACCTGAGACAGATGCTCTGTAGCCTGCTCCTTGGAGCTGGCTATTAGTGCCCAGTTGTCCAGGTACRTTAACAGGCGGACTCCCTTCTCCCTGAGAGGAGCTAACGCTGCTTCCACACRCTTTGAAAAGGTRCGGGGTGCTAGCGACAGACCAAATGGCAGTACCAGGTATTCGTAGGCTACACCCTCGAACGCAAACCTCAGAWATTTTCTGTGGTCCGGGTGAATCGCTACATGAAAGTAAGTGTCTGTTAAATTGATGGTTGCAAACCATTCGCCCGGGCTGACGGAATGTAGAAGTTGCCTGAGTGTTAGCATTTTGAACTTGTATGTTCGTAGAAATATGTTTAACACACTCAGGTCCAGAATCGGACGAAGGCCCCCGTCGTTTTSGGACGAAAAAATAACGGCTGTACCAACCTTTGTTCACGTCCGAGGCAGGGACCACACATATGGCACCTTTTGCCAGTAACATGTTTATTTCCTTTCTCAAAACCACGGCTGCTTTGATCCCAACAATAGTGTTTACCACGGTGCTGAAAGGAGGCGGCCTTATGTGAAACTGTAGCCGGTAACCCATGGCAACAGTTCTTTCCACCCAGGGGGATGGTGCGCATGCGCGCCAGAGAGAGAGTGGCATCGCTAGGTGACCAACTTGTATTGGCGATGTGCTGATGCCCTCTGTCGTATGAGAGAGGCGTAGCATTACCTGACTGTCGCCCATAGCTTTTTGATTTATTTTTGTGTAAAGTTTATACTTTGTCACTTTTGACACATTTACACAAACGTTAGAAACAGTTGTGCTTTGAACATTTAGTGCACCCAAACTGGGGGCTTTTAGTGCAAACGCTATTTGAGTGGGGTGGGACTGGTGCTTGGGAGACTGTGTGAGGGAAACGCAGTGCCTCTTGGGGCTGGTTCCCTGAACAAAACAAACAAGATGTCTTTTGGGCAGCAGCCAATAGCAGGCGATCATGTCTCCCTGGTCCTGAAGTGACAGTCCCACAGCTAGGAGGACTGTCTTCTTCCTCCGAGGCGTCGAGCCCTTCAGAAGACCCAGAGGGGGGCCCTTGCTCCAAGCCGAATGGTGGGGAGGTTGGTCGCGGTTCTGAGGCTGTACTGACTTGGTGCTCAGGCTCCCAGGCAGCACTGCTCTCTTCACAGGAGGTGGCTGAGCAGCCGGCTTCTGTGTGCTAGTCTTCGGTCTCGCGTCACATCTGGAGACAATACAGTGCAGGGCTTCAGCCTGCTTCCCCCTCAGCTCAAACTTAGTCTGAATGATGTCGAGAGACCGACCAAATAACCCAGCAGCCATAACTGGTTCATCCAGATATGCAGCTCGGTCTCTGTCRGGGACATCAGAGGGCGTCAACCACAGATGCCTCTGCGCCACCACGGTTGAAGCCATCCCTCTGCCCAGGGAGAGCGCTGCACAGCGGGATGCACGTGGAATGTAATCCGCTGTGAGTCTGACCTCGTTAAAGAGAGGTAACAGAGGACTCTCGGGCGATACCAGAGCTCCGAGCTCCGCCAGAGACATAGCTTGGTATGTCTGGAGCATGCTAATGGAGCTCAGACCGTGAGCAGTGGTGGCCTGAGCCTTGTAAAATTTTTCAAGCTGCGCAGCAGAAAATCTACACAGTAATACTGCCCACAACCAGGTACTGTGACGCAGGTGGACAGAGGTTTGCTCCAGCAGGACGTCAGCTCCAATACAAAGTCTGGGAACATGGGAAGACGGTTTTTCACCACGGTCGGTTCAGTGGGGAGAAAAATCCCGCGAACCGCGATGGTTTTTTTTCTRAATCGCACGACGACACAAGGAGAGAAAAGACGTGTCCTTCTGGTCCGCCTCCGCAGCAGCGGTGCATCTAGACCGGGCCGGGTTCCTCGTTGTCTTTCGACAGATAAACATCCAAGCCAATATAAACGGCTAACCCCTCCTGTACTCTACTCGGTCCGCCCAAGTGGAAGCGGGAACGTTGACCGACAAATATTCCTCGTCAGACTCGGATGGAACCGGGTTACTGGACTCTGAGAAGAGTGGGTCTTTTCGTGAGACCACGGTTTCTCCCAGCAATTTTTCTAAGGACTTAACCCGTCCCTCCAGGGTTGAGCGACGAAGCTGGCGGCGAAACGCACATGCTTCGGGCTCCGCTCTCTGAGTGTGAACGACCCCCAGACAGACCATGCAAGACTCGTGCTGGTCCCTCTCATGGAGCAAGAAGCCGCGCCCACAGGGGCGACTGACGACCTCTGCTCCTTGAGGTAATTTTGTGCTCATCCCRAACCACAAAATATTCTATTTTGTTGAAATGAAAGGCTACTCAAAGCTAGCGCTCCGTGGGCGGACACACTTACCTGTAGGCAGCGGCAGCCGACACCAACAAAAGCATTTATGCTAACTTTAAGAGCCTTACAACAAACAAAGCTAACTAGCAKCAGCTAACTAGCTAGGTTGGAAGAGGTGGGGGTTCTAGCGAGGTGAAGAGCAATAGAACTAAGGAGTGACTGTGATGGCGACAGTGTATATATATATACAGTATGTGTAGGCGGAGCCTGACATCTGTCGTCATCATGTCACCTGCCTAAAGGCGTGATTAGAGGTGGCTTCAGCCAGGACACGCAGGGGCGTGGTTTCCCATACATGATGTGTTGTACCGACTGTATTGACTGAAAGGGAACCAAGATCACTTAGAGGTGATATAAGGGATCTTGGTTATTTCAGTGTTGGGGGTCCTTTACTCTGATGGGGGTTAATAACACCACTAGGTATCTAAACATTATTTATAGCCATTTTTTAAGTTACTAATTTTATGTTTGTATGAATAATAAATAAAAAATTCTCATTTATTTGTTTGCCAGAATCTCCAGAGACTGAGGCAGCCATGGATTTAGGATCGACTGAAGTGATGGAGTCTGAGGTTCTGTATGACTGTGTCATCTGTGGACAGAGTGGACCCTCCACTGAGGAGAGACCCACAGGCTTAGTGGTTCTCCTCCAGGCGTCTTCAGGTACTTTCCCTTTTCAAACAGAAATGCTTTTGATTGCTACCAAGCAAAATATAAAATAAAAACTAGGCTCACTTTTTTYTGCTATTAACATTGGAGCTTATAATTGAGTGGGAAAATAAGATTTCAGCTTTGTCTAACGTATTGTCACTCTGACACCTKTCAGCCTTTTTTGCCCCAAACCAAAAACAATGACTAATTTGCTCTAGCATCTAGTCATTGATTTTAACTGCTTGCTTTAGATGTTGCTGAGAACTCTATAGAAACTGTAAATCTTTCCTTTTTATCATCGTTAAATCATGATGTGAACATTGTCAGAGTGTTTTGTTTTTTATTGAATTTGTCTACCTTCATTGATTATTTATTTAATTTATTGATTGTYCTTATTTTTCAGTTCTTGGACACCGCTGCAAAAGTAAACAACCTAAAAATTTACCTACAAGTGATGAAGAGCATATATACTCTGCAGACACATGCGGCGTTGCTAATGACGTCAGGCTCACACTGATGCAGCAGTTCTTCAAAGACGTATGTTATGGACAAATTTTCAGGGATTAATTGGAGACGTTTTGTTTTTTACACATTTTTGATATAAATGTCTTCATGTTATAGCAAACAGCAACACAAAAGAAGTGAAATGTTCTGCAGGGTAAATGCTTGAAGATCTATTTGTATACTCTAATGTATGTGATTTCTGTCTTGTGACTTCTGCAGAGCTCTTGTCTTCAGTCTTTGTCAATCGGCTGGGATGGAGGCGTCTATGTCCAAACCTGTGGACACACTTTGCATATAGATTGCCATAAGTCCTACATGGAGTCTCTGCGGGTAAGAAAAAACCTGGTCCTACGAAGTGATGACTTGATGGATATAAATTAATAATTTAACTTAGTAGTCACATGCATACATATGAAAATCATGTTTCTTAGCTTTATCTTATGTAGCATTTCTTACCTTTTTAATAATCACAACAGGACTAAATTTGTGACATTATTTAAGCTTTGAAATATGTGACCCATCATATCGAAATGAGGATTAAGTCAAATTTGGTCAAAATGATCTCATCACATTATCAGATTCCTGGCTTTAAAAGCTACATTTTGATACCTGGCTCATTCTGATGTCAAATGTGGATCCAGATTTATGATTTAATTTGTCTTGTTGGTTACAATAATACAAAAATACTTGGTCTGAATCCTAATTTTGTGTAATTTTAATGAGAAATTTTTAATGTCATTGTAAAGAGGAAACTTGAAATAGTATTTGAATATTGAGATTTTCCATCTGGAAAGAAACAAACATCTCTAGCTCACAGAGAAAATCTCAAAATTTTAAGGCATTTTTGCTCAAAATCAGGTTTTTGTTGCTACTGTTCAAAAAAGTGCTTCAGAATTTTGTTTTACGATTGTATTTCAGACAGTTCCTTCAAGTCATACATTGTTGATAAGGCATTTATTTATTATACTTTGACATAGTACAGTTTTTGCAAACTTTTTAATCAAAACACTATTTGCCTATTTTTCCAAACACCATTTTTAGACTTAATCCTCGTTTCGATGTGATGGCTTACGTATAAACATGTTTTTACCATTGTAGACAGTATATGTATTGATTATTGAATCAGTTTTTGGGAATTAATCAGTCATGAACATGTTTACACTTATTTTTAAAGGGATCCCCGATTAGTTGTAATATTAGACTTTATTTGATGAACACATATTTTAACTGTAAAATAAAGACTGTAAAAATAATGTAGGCTGTTTAGTTATTATTTTTAAACTAAAAGTTTAAAAATATATTACACAGATGGGGCCATTTTATTTACATGCAAAGCATTCTGGGTAAATGATCATGTGGATAGTTCCTTGGTTCAAGGCTGCTAGCGAGCTATACCCACCCTAAAGGTTAGTCTTGGACAATATCTGACAATTGACTCTTTTAAACTAGAAGCACTCGGACAGTGCAAACCTCCGCCAAGACCAATTTCCACCATCCTGTAACAGTTAATGTGCAAAAGCAGAGATGGAAACACATTTGCCGAATAAGTTCTGACAGAGCGAACATTTAAGTAGGCAGTATGCAYGGAATTTCTTTTCGGTGGAGTCAAATGTGAAAAAAAAAGTCAGACTCATCACCCGACGTTATTCATCGTCAAACTGGTGTGGGATTAAGCTCTTAAGTTTTCATCAGTCACGTTTCACCATGTAAAACATCTGTTTTATCCCCTTGTATGAGTTTGTAATGGTTTGACTCTCTTCATAAAGTGCTTCCTGGCTCCCCCCGTCTCCAAACTTTGAGGCCCAGCAGCTCTCTGTTTACAAGCCTAGTAGTGAGAAACTGTTTTGATTGGTTGCTTCGGAAATGTGGTGTGTTTGAGGAAATGGGAAAAATAGGTTTCATGGTGCAGTCACGCACTTCCTGGTCACAAAACGTTCTGTAAATGCACATATTATGGCAAAAATTATTCATCATTAAATGTGGTTTTAACATTACTTTTATAAAGTTTGAAGTCTGTGCTGTCCAATCCAGCTCACTGTTTTTTACAGAAGCCCTATGAAAGCATCACAGCTTTGCCGAACTTAGAGTGTTAAAAGAAAAAAAATTCCTGTATCCGCGTCATGATCTGGAACGTCACCAAAATTTTAAGGTGTGTTCCTTGGCCCAGTACCCACGTGGTAAAAATGTTGTGACAATCCGTCCACAGGTTTTTGAGTAATGTTGTCCACAGACAGAACGACAGACAGACAGACAGACAGACAGACAGAACGACAGACAGACAGACCGACAGACAGACAGAACGACAGACAGACAGACAGACATACACGACCGAAAACATTACCTCGCCCTTGGTGGAAGTAATGAAACCAGAGAGCGTTGACAGAGAGAAGGTAGAAATGACTCAGCCTGTAACTGAAAATATAGATGGAGGACAACAGAGCTGCTTCATGGAAGAAGAACCTCAGCYTAGCCTGTTAGCTTWAGYGTTAGYCCCGAYGCTATCACCATATATATGTATTAGCTCAGCGCTACACATTCTCCTCGTCACTGAGATCCTCCATACACATGACAGAGAGGGGAACACAAAAATGACTCAGCCTGTAACTGAAAATATGGATGGAGGACCTCATTTTAGCTTGTTTTTTGTGCTAGCGCTGAGCTAATACATATAAGGCAATATAGCGTCRGCGCTAGCVCAAAGGCTAACAGGCTAAGCTGAGGTTCTTCTTCCATGAAGCAGCTCTGTTGTCCTCCATCTATATTTTCAGTTACAGGCTGAGTCGTTTCTACCTTCTCCTCTCTGTCAACGCTCTCTGGTTTCATTTAAAAGAGCCAATCATCAAATATTGTCCAAGCTTAACCTTCAGGGTTAATCTTCAGCTCACTCACACCGAGGACCTATCTACTTCATCATTCACCCAGAATGCTTTGTGTGTAAATAAAATGGCTCCATCTGTGTTAAAATATATTTTTACAAATTTACAAAACTAAACAGCCTACAGTATTTTTACAGTCTTTATTTTACAGTTAAAATATATGTTTATCAAATAAATTCTCATGTTACAACTAATCGGGGATCCTTTTAAAAGATTTAGTTGTCTCTCCAAAGTTCTGAGATTAGACTAATAATGCCTTTGTTCTCCGCAGAATGACCAGGTCCTCCAGGGTTTCTCTGTTGACAAGGGTGAATTTACATGCCCACTGTGCCGACAATTCGCCAATAGTGTCCTTCCATGTCGCCCCGGTCGTGGTACAGAAGCCAACACATGGCGCACACCCACAAACAAAACGACAACTGTACTTGTTAAAGAGGTGGAGGAGCTACAGGAGAAACTTGGTCTCTTTCCAGTAAGTTTGATAGTGAAGCACAATATTCATTGTTTTAAATGAAATTTTGATATGTCTACTCAGGATCCGACATATCAGAATATTTTTCTTGTTTTTTAAGACTGAGTCCAACTTGAGTAAAGAGATGGAGTTGGTGATTAAAGACATCAAGAACACCACGCAGAAAAAATACATGGACTATGGCAAGAACCCAGGTTCCCCTGACAACGACTTCCTCTTCATGTATTCAGTGGCGAGGTAAGAGTGCATTCATTGAAAATGTTACAGAATGGGTCTGTGGCACAGGTGCCCCATTACTTATAGCACTTTGTTCTGTCTAGTTTATAATGTGTATTCATAAAATCTTAAAGGTGTTTTGCAGGACAGTGCTAATGTGGCTGTAAATGTATATTTCTGGGCATCTGATGTAAAATCAGTTGTCATAATCTTTATGCAAGTTTGCTTCCTGTGGATGTTTTACTTTCAAATTACCTTTTTGAGCTTATTTGGAAAACATTCCTGAACTTGCAATTTCCACTTTTGCTGGAGTTTTATTTATACATTTTCTTGTGTTATTTTTGTTGGTTTATTCACTGATGCAGATGCATATTTAGTAAAAATAATGGTGATGAATGAAAATGAATCAGCAGCTTCCATAACTATGCTTTAAGAGTTTCCTATTTAATTGAATGTCACTCTTTAGCTACATAACAACACCAAACAGACACCAAATCAAAAATTACACAGTCTTTTCTGAAGTATTTCTATCTTGTTAACAAACTGGTCACAGGTAAAAGAAATGACTACCCCCATCCATCACCTTCAGGTCTCTGAATCCACATCACCTCCTTTCCAAAATTTTGTAGCGTAATCATTCAGACCTCTTGCCCACCCAATGCTGTAGTCCCTTCAGCCCTCCACCCTAAACCGAATGATCCCCTAAGAGTGTCTGGATGCCTGTTGGCTCTCTGAAGTTCAATGAACAGCGCAAATTGCACAAGGAGTGGAAAATTCTTCTGTCACACGGGTGCTCTTATCAGCAAAAGCCAGATGGAGCTTCACCATGGTTGCATTATCTATGTGAAATTGCTTTTTCTCCCTGGAAACTCAAGGATTGGGCTCCTCCTCTCTAGCCTGTAGGAAGAAATGGCCAGAGGTAGAATAAAACAGGCCTAGATCAGTCCCATTTTTAGCAATACTTATCTGTTTTACCATCTTTGTATGTGAGTGTGTTTGTTTTTCTCTCATTTTTATTGCAGAATTACAGATAAGATATACTGTTTTTTTTTCTCTAATTCACAGGAAATGCACATCAAAGATTCTRCATAAACTATAGTTATAAATGCTTTTTTGTTTGGAAAAAAACTGTAATCTATTTCTTATTCTTACTAAATTAGTCCTACAGAACATGTCTAATAAGTAGTAAATTGTTTGACACACAAGTATCTTACAGCTTCCTCCTTTTGTTGTTGTAAAGCCATGAGATCCTGTTTTACAAGAGCTGCCATTGTGGTGGAAAAACAACTTTTCCATGTCTGTTAAACAAAATGCAGAAATACATGATCAAAAAAGTTCTTCACTACAATGGTCTCTGGGTAATTTTATTGCAATAAAATGAKAGTCAACATGCATACAGCAATACAAGTTGAGTCTGGGGACACAGCCCCAGTGAAGCATGTTTTATACCTTTAGCAGAAACCAGTCCCAAAACTGGTAATTTCTGCCATACAAAAAGTGGTTCTTTATCTGAGCAGCAATAGTTTCAGYTAAAACTTGTTCTGTGGTTCTTAAACAGAGGGAAAACACCTTAGAATGCAGTTATACTTCCTATTTCATCGTCTCTTACRTGTTCACATTCCAATAATAACAAAACAAATAGTTCTGCAATCCAGTTGTGCAGAAACTACGGGTGTTTGTGTGTGAGGTTTAAGCTGGAACAACAAGAAATGTCGCTTTTAAGGTGCTCTACCGGAAGCTTACAACATCATTTGAAATGATTCAGAGTATATCATGACAGTAAGCATACAATACATTTAAAAGTAAAACAAGAAAGAAACATAAGTAAAATACATTCAAAACTTAAATACATGTGTGACGATGTAATTTTCCTTCACACCGTGTTGGGTTTTTTTGGAACCAGAGTGCCTACTCTGCACAACATCGTGACTTAAAAAAACATGAAATAACATATTACAGTTAAACATTAGTTACATAAGAGCTACATAAATCAGCAGAGTCAACACCTGAAATATCAGAAGTGGTTTTTTTTTAATTGTATTTAATAGTAAATGTTTATCGACTATCCAAAGATCTGCGTCGTCATCATTCTGTTTAAAAATGCAGAGATRACGCTCCAGTTTCACTCCTCTAACTGCTGATGATTCTGTCACCTCAGGACCAACTTGGAGCTGGAACTGGTGCATCGAGGAGGAAACTTGTGCTCTGGCGGTGCCAGTGCGGCTGCTAAACGCTCATGTCTGAGTGAGTAATTACTCTTTACACTGTTTTTCCATTTAAAAAAATGAAACAGATGATTAGCTGTCCACAGGGATGGTAGATGTTGTCGCAAGCGATCTTTTGGGATTAGCAATAGTAAATGAAAAAGACAAATAGCTGAAGTACAGTTTTTAGTTTATGTGACAGGTGACGAGGTCTTAGACAAATGGATTGTGTGTTTTTTGCTGAATCTCAAGGGAAATGATACATATTTACATTACTTGTTAACTAATTAAAATAAATCAGACATTTAAATTAATTTGTAATTATAAAATGCAGGCTTTATGGAAGAAGGTGAATCTAATGAGTTAACTGAAAAATGATCCCCATTTCCTATTTATGTTTTATTTTTTTACAAAGTCCTGGTTGCTGCAGTGAAATGGTCTGTCATCCTTGAATGGCTGAAAAGAGATTTCACACTGGAGGTTTGCCATTTTTGAGCTACATTAACCGTGTAGCTGTGCTGACAGCCAAATTTACTCAGTTGCAGTGCATTAGTGTTCATTCTTCTTAGGGAAATGGATTTAAAGGAAAAGGCAGACATTTGCTAACTGAAAGCCCACGGGGCTCCTAATTCTGCTTCCCTATAGGCGCTTGTGTGATAAACCAATGAGGTTACAATTGACTACAGAAACAATTCCCTTGGTATGAGCTCAATCAATTCTAGAGAGTCCAGCTTTCAAATAGCTTTTCTCTTCTAACTCCAAATATTAAAGTTGTGGGAAATGGGGCTGCTAATCTGAGGGGAGTTTAAAGGCTAATCTTGATGACCTCAAAAGTACAGGTTTGCTATATGTTGGAATGACAGCTCTATTTTTAGTATTTAAAACCCTGAGTTTCATATTTTGGCCGGTTTTTGATTTTATGCCCCCAGTTGGGTGGTATCGATCGTTTTCATACTGCGGTATAACCTTTAGAAAATACTGTGGTATACACTATTACCAGGGGAGGGGATGGTCTGTGGAGTGATAAATAATTATTAATTAAAGTAGAAACGGTGAGTAAACAGTGAGTTTACAGTACATGCGTATAGATGCTCTGATGCTGCCTCTCATTCAGTCTGAGCCACAGAATGGCTCTTACCTCTTATAATGTCAAACGGATCACAATACGGTCAACTATGTCATTTTGGGGTTTTACATTTCTAACTAATCTGACTTTTACCATGGTTGTATCCATGCTGCGGCATCCTTTTACCCAGTATTTGTGCCAGCAAAGTTTGTAGGTATTTCCCAGGGTTAGTTCTTCGTCTGCAGCAAGGAGCGCTCGTCTTGGGGGAAAAAATACCAAAAGTTTAAAGGGATCCATGATTAGTCATAACATTAGACTTTATCTGATAAACATATAATTTAACTGTAAAAATACTGTAGGCTGTTTAGGTTTTATAATTTTTAAACTAAAAGTTAAAAAATATATTACACAAACGTTGCCATTTTATTGACATGCAAAGCATTCTGGGTAAATGATGATGTGGATAGGTCATCAGTCTGAGGCTGCTAGTGAGCTTTGTCCACCCTGAAGGTTAATCTTGGACAATATCTGACAAGTGACTCTTTTAAACTAGAAGCACTCGGAGAGTGCAAACCTCCGCCAAGACCAGTTTACTTGGCATCTGAAAATACATTTCCTCAAATGTAGTTCGAATCTTAAAAGAGCTTCACTGAGTGTGAAGTAGTGGATCTCAGCAGACAGCTTAAGTTTCACTTTCACTTTTGCTCTGTTACTGCCGAGAGCCTGCAGGAGTCATGGGTGGAGTGGGGGCTGGGGAGATGTGGTCCGTGATGAGGAAGTTTGGCTTAAAGACACGTCCCAGGGGTGTTTCTGGTCCCCACCTGTCGTTTTGCTCCTTAGCATGGCTGCCTAAAAACGCTGCAGGATTTCTCAAACATGCATGAATGAGTCAAAGCAAGGCTTTGGGCATGTATTTATGAGAGTGTAACATTATAACATGATATAAAACTCAAAAGTTGATTTTACATGATATTGCCCCTTTAACAAATAAAGTCTAATGTTACAACTAATCAGGGATCCCTTTAACACACACACTCTTCCTTTTGTCTTCTGAATTAATATTTTCATACCAACCAAGCCGACCCCAGAGGAAACCAATTGCATTTGTGGCATTTAAATATGTACATTTATGGTATTTATAAAGTTTTACATTGCATCAAGTTGATGCATTAATATGTGGATGAAWGAAACAAACATAAAGTTGACCATGGTTGTAAGACTTTTGTGGCACTAGAAGCAGAAAAACACATGAGTGGGTGTATTTAGGCAGATTAATGGGACTGTTAGTGTTGCTTTTTTTAACCCACCATGTAATCCTCAGTACATTAATTAGCTGATGGAGTGCTGCGCTGTTGAGTCATGATTTTTGTTATGATTATCTGCTAACAACTGGTTAAATTTAAAAGGCTTCCCATTAGTCTGAGGGCAAACGGCACATTGAACCATTACATATTTAATAGTGTGCGGCATCATTGTACAAACTTATAGCCTTTAGGAAAGGTTGTCATTAGGTTATTGTTTTCAGATGGCTCAAAGTCTTGTAATAAGCACTCCAGTGTGTTTTACATTTTGAACCAACATTCGCATAAATAAAAACAGCCCTTGTTGCCATATCTTCCTCCCTTTAGTTGCTATAAAGTTATTTGCTGGTAAGAGTGGAGCGACCGACCAATCGGATGAAGACAGGCCCATTTGGTGTGTGTGTGTGTGTGTGTGTGTGTGTGTGTGTGTGTGTGTGTGTGTGTGT
>NW_013952411.1:689268-693051 GCF_001266775.1 Austrofundulus limnaeus | reverse complement strand
GTGTGTGTGTGTGTGTGTGTGTTGCTGTTTTTAATTTGTACCTGTGGAGGGCAGTGTTGCTCCAAATATTGACAATTCACCGACAAGTCGTATTAAAATAATTGTTATTGTATTATTGTTATTGATTGTGATGTGTTGCAGCATCATAATTTAGCTAAGGAAAATCAAACAAGGTAAATCTGTTTTATTAAAAATCTTGAACAGAAAAGTTAAAAATCCTCACATCAATAAACGAAGAGTTTGAAAGAAACAAGATTTTGTATTTATCTGAGAATATYTGAACATATAATGGCCAATTTTTGCTGTATTGATGCAGATTTTGCACTTGAGGAAGSTTAACTCCAGTCAAAGTCATTTTTAGACTTGAGCTGTTCTTTTATTAGAGAAGTTGGTGAGTAAATGTGGGATTGTGTGCACCCCTGTGGTCCCTATTCATGTCCCCTTAGTCACAATGAACAGGTGTAKTTTTACAAAAGACTCGCTCAAGGCAATCAGGCTCAGTCATGAATCCATCTGACCTAACCTGGTTTTTATCTGAGCCAAGCTACAGCCTGAAGTCACTTTAAGTGCTTTCATTWGTTCATCTACATTGTTTGCTGTTGTGAGTAATGAAGCTGTGAATAGCACTGATTTCTTCTTAGGAAAGCTATTTGTGGCATAACGTCATGTGTTGTTTTCACCTCTTACAGATCAGCTGTTCCACGTGTTGGCCATGCACATGCGTCTTTACAGCATTGATTCAGCCTACAACCCATGGACAAAGTTGACTCAGGCTGCGAAAAATAGGGAGATGGAGTGAGTGATGTTAATTTTAAGTACCTTTGCTAACAGTGAGTCTATAAATCTGTGCATACATCATTTGTAAATGTCCACATTATTGTGTCTTCCACACTATTTTCCCCTCACATAAACACACAATCAGGGTGCCACTTTTTTTCTCTCTCTCTCTAAACGCCACTATTTCCTCCTGCCCCCAACAGCTTTTTCTCAACACAAAGAGAAGCTAAAAACAGTAAAAGGGACCATGCGTGGTTCCCATAGATACCAGTAATTGCTGCATCTGGCAAATTACCGGGCACTCCACGGAGAGCAAAATGAGCCTGTCAGATTCACTGTACTGAGAACAACAGTTCCCCCACCAAAACCAGCACGATGTCTTGGCTCCCAGCTCTCCATCTCGCTTCAACAGAAATCTGTATTTTACAAAAGACTACCAAAAAAAAAAAATTCAGCCTTCAAGCATTTTGGCTTCTTTTCTTGAAGTAATTTTCTTGGAAAACTACCGTATTCCAAAATGTCCTACATAAAGGATGTTTGGGGGGAAAAGATCTTTTAGGCATCTAACAAAGAAGGACCTAACCTTGTTAGGTTTCAGTTATTTCTACACCTGTTAGCATTAAAGCGCTCGCAGCCACATTATTCTCATTGGACCTATTTGCTGTTTTAAAAATACTTTGAGTTTCAGCAGGGAGCAGTGTCAGGAACGCCTTGAGGCAGTCGACCTGATGTAGTCTAGTTAAATAGGACAACGAGAGATGTTTCTACATGTATGCAAAACACTGCTCTGACCCTCGTTTGTTTTATCTAAAAATCTAAAGAAGAATCCAGCAGCATTTTTCACAGAGCAGCTATAAAAGGCATGCATGGTTGAAAGCTCTGTCCTTTAAGCTTTCCTTCCAGTGCACAGACGAATTAAGTGCTGAGTGGTTTTGTAATGGAAGGTATTATTCTTTAAGTGCAGTTCCTCTTGTTCAGAACCCCCCAAAGCCTTTCAAGGGTAGATGGAGATCAGGACATCAACTGAACAAAATGACATGTAAATGGAGACGGTACACAGTATGAATACGTTACCAGGAAAGCATTAAGGATTTTAGTTAGAGGATACAAGAAACGGGTCCTTTCAAACTGTGTTTGTTCACAAAATTAATTTAATAAAACATTTCAAAACCTTTGCTCTCAGACATTTAAAGACCTTTTTCATGTGTTTTGCATAACAGCTGATTTTGAGTGTGGAAGATGCTCCAGCAGCTTACATCTAGCTTTATTATTATTATTATTATTATTATTATTATTATTATTATTATTATTATTATTATCATCAGACCTTTTTAAAAAATTGTCAAGCTACACTGCTTTTATTATTTGAACCATATATTTCTTGTTCTCTTGTTTTTACTGGCACAATCAGTTGCACAAAGCCATAGTAATGCTTTAGAAAATGAGAAAAAAGTAAGATGCATCCAATTACAGAACAAAGCAATAAATCTGAGAAATCAATGGCTGTTTATGGTTTACCAGATATATTATAAAAGATTAATAAATACATTCATTTCTCAGAGCAACTTTTCTTAATTGGTGTCCTTTAGATATATTTTTTATTTGAGTCTATATGTTGGTGCAATACAGATATGCACAGGAAACTGAGAAAAGGAAGTTCACAGTAAATTTAATCAACCACTTACCCCAAAACACATCCAAATTTGACATTTATGTCACAACTCCAATCATTGTCTACCAAATTGGCAAATTGAGTTAATTTTTGGCTAATCATAGAAACAGTTATCTGCATGAACTTTGTAGCTTATATTAAMTTATATTCGTTTGTTGCATTTTCTGTGATGGACTTGCAACCTGTCCAGAATGTACCCAGCCCCCCGCACAGTGACCCCCGTACCTGAAAGGAAGAAGTGGGTTAAGATGATGGATGGGTTATTGTATTTTTGTCATCAGCATAACTATTTGACTTTATGTTCTATGCTTTTTTTTTTTCAGTGGCTTTGACGAAGAGCGACCCGAGGTCCCCATGCTGTTTCGAGATGTCCCATCTGTCCTCATTATCTTTGTTCTAACTATGCCTCAACCTCTGCGCAAAGGTAAAGTTACCTTTTCGGCATCATGGCACCACAAGAGCAGGGTCCATCTCTGGAAGCAGCTCCATTATCTGCTCTAATCCAGGCTGAGTGCTAGCAAGAAGCATTTCACATCTCTTATCTGTGCTCTTGTTGCTGTATTGGCTTTGAGGCTCATGAAAGCACGACCTCTATGATAGGAGGGCTTCTCCCTCTTCTTGTATCCTCCATTTCTAGCTTGTCAGATGCTCATCGACAAAGCCATTCAGTGTAAAAATGGTTGGACCACCTCAAAAACTGTCTGGAAGATCATCCTGGTGATAGAATCAGTGATGGCAACAGTGGGGATTTTTAAACCATGGGTAGTGTTGATTTTAGTAGTATTTCCTTGTGCTTTTATTAATAATATTTTAAAGTTAAGCCTAGAAGAGTTTAAAATATTCACTGACGGTACCTATGCTTAACACAGGAACCAATAATGTCTACATAATTTTTTTTCTTCAGCTAGCATTTTAGAAGCAAAAAAAAAATAGAAATTCAAACCATCTCATGTTTTTGCTGTCGCTCTGTGTTATTTTGTAGAACATTTTACCTGTGTGGTCAAGATGTTGTACAACCTGCAGTTCACTCAGGCTTTGGCTGCAATTTCAACCAAGCTCAGCTCTGAGGAGAGACAGGCCTGGCTCACTTCTGGAGCACTTCAGAAGGTAAAAATAAAATCACCTAACATTAGCTTGAAACTGCACATCCAGATCTGTTCATGTTAATAATTTTTACTTTATTTTTGACAAGATTTTACTTCTTTAGTAGCAATTTGCTAAGCTTCTTGAGCTTAACATCTCTTTTTATACCAGTGAAATATGCTGATTTCTTCAATAGAAAAGGTCTACACCAGTGAAAATTATTACATATTGTTGTTGAGTTATATTAAACC
>NW_013952411.1:680992-686741 GCF_001266775.1 Austrofundulus limnaeus | reverse complement strand
GAAGAAGTCTCTTGGAGGAGAGATGAAACGTTTCATTAGAGAAGAACCCGTCCAGAAGACCTACACAATTTTTTTTCTTTTTGATTTTTTACCTGGATTACTGAGATGCGTCAGGACAAATGTATTAGATGGGTGATAGTTATGCTTTCTTTTGATAATTCTTATGGCCCTTTTTTGTAAAATAAAAATTATTTATGTGATTTCCACACTTCCCAGCATCAATCTTCATTATGTGAGAATACTGTTCTGCTGAAAAGTTGTATTAGGTGACCAATGTAGCAATAAAAGACAAACAGCTGAAAACGTCCACTTTTAAGGGGTTTCATTTCCAAATGGAAGAGTGTATGAGTATTTTCCTGCTGCAAAGTCACGTCCAGCAGCAACAAACAGCAGCAAAATGCAAAAACAGCGTTTCTGTTTGGTTGATTGCAAGTGTAATTAAACTAAGTAGGAGGCATTCTGAGAGAAGATCAGAGCCCAGAGGAAGGAAAGCCGTAAACTTGAAATTCCTCCACTATAAATCTGTGACAAAGGACAGCAGACGAGATAAGGCTGCTGTTCTACCATCTTCCGTTTGATAAATGCTTTCAGTTTCTCATTTGTATAAAATACCAGCCATTTCAAAGGAACACACATTCGAATTAGAGGAACACACATCCAGTAATGTCTTTTCTACGTATCAGATATCACACTAACAAATGAATTGTCCACTACCTATTGGTGCAGCACAATTTATGCATGGGCAGTGGAGACTAGTTAAATGTTACTCATGACTTTTTGATGTTTTCTATATTTTAGGTTGTTTTTGAATTTTATTTGTCATTTCATAAGGTGAACACGAGTTGTCAGCAAGAAAATGCAAGTAAGAAAAACGCCTCAGATTGGTGACAAATTAAAGAAAAACAGAATAAATCAGCATAAAAATAGGATGCACACTGATGTAATAACATAAATCAAAAGTTGCTGTGGAGCACCTGTACAAGACTTGAACTGATGTTAGATGACACCGTTCACCGGTACTAAAAACACACAGTGCTTTTGTCTTTTGAAAGAATAGTTTGTTCTCATTTTTTTCCCAGGATTTTGAGGGGTTTTTTTCTACTCCAATTCAAATCCTGACAACCATCAGCTTTGTTTTATTGACATGTTTTAGTGGCTTTTGTGCAAGAAGCTGCAGTTTTTATTTATCTACATTTTATGAATTAAATTCACCACATGGGAAAAGGTGTCAGAACGATCAAAAATGTTTAAAATATGTGGGAATCATCTCAAAGTTATAGGATCTGTCTTCTTTTAGGTTATTCTGAAAGTGTGTTTGAATATCTTCTTTGCACTTGAATTTATCATTGGTTGCAATAAATGTTTTATTTTTTATAATAATGTACAAAATGGAACATGCTTTAATTAAAAAWATATTTTTAATTTGAGTTATTCTTATAAGGAATCAAGGGTCTTTCAAAACCTAAAAATTATTATAATTAGAATGATTATTTGGTTTGTTATTTTGTGTGGTTTAAAGCTTTAGTTTGTGACCCTCTGGTAATTTTATTTTAGAATTACAAAGACCATCTAGATCTTTTTTGTTGTTTAATTGTATGTTGTCAACACTCTGTTTCAAACCTTGGTTTTCTGCCACAGAACGCCTCAAATTCTGAAAAGTCTTTGGACGCGTTGCTCAGTCACGTTATCAGCGAACTCTCAAAGGACGAGAGCGTTTACAAGGTGAACTCTGAAGAATCAACAATGGTGAGATGCTATGATGACTGTTTAGCCTTTTGGAGCTTTACTGCCATAAAGATTACATCCTCTCCTCCTCCCAGCGTCTCCTCTGCTGCTCTTTTTCATTTTCTCTTTAAGTATAAATTGGCCATTACCCTGGGAGACAATGATCTAATATCTCTGGTAATCTCCAGGGAAGATGTACATCACTGTATTATCAGCAAGCTGTTAGCAGGTTATTGATCAGGTGTTACTGCTGCTTCTCTCTCTAGCTGAGCTCCAGTGTGTGGTCCCCACAGTCTATTGAGTTCAGCATCCAGCAGTTCTGCCTGCCCTTCCTTCGCCTCTCCTGCCTCCTGCAGCACCACCTTTATGGAGACACTCTAACTGGCTGTYTGGTACGTCTCATCTTAAACGCCAGCCTCACTGCTGAAACTACTGTAATCATGGTGCATTATGTTTTGATTGCTAATAATTCAATTAAATATCATCAGTTGAGTTTTGACATCTCATTGTAAGACGTGATGGTCTCAGCTTTACTGAGATCTTTTCAGATCCTCTGGCATTCTGTTGTGTCCAAAAGTAGTCTGTTTTCTTTGCTGGTCTCAGGATGAAGAGGAGTTTTCATCCTTGGCTGTGTGTGTGGGGCTGCTGCCCTCAGCCCCTCAGCCTTCCAGTGCCGTGCACAGTGCCTCATGTCTGGACTGGCCCGTCAGCGCCTTCGACTTGGTGACACAGTGGGTGGCTGAGCTCACAGAGCTAACTCAGATGCATCCTGAGCAATCACTGGTACATTTGTTAATTTCAGCCACTTTACAGACACAAACACGCCCACAATGTCCAGTCACACAACGCTCAACACAGAGCTGTGAGAATTAGTTCTGACGGGGGTGGGGCGATAGGCGRTCAGAGTAGCAATCTTCAGAATTTTTTGCTTCCACTTAAACGAGACGTGGGAATGTTCCTACTTATCGACTATAAATCARRCTTTAGTTTCAGCCCTGGCTGACAAGGTTCATAGCTGTCTCAGGAGAGAGTCTGCACCATGTCTCATGCCCCTGTCGTTTAGCACTTCAGTAATCTGTGGTGCTGTATATCACATGAAACGATGAGGTGTCCCATAGAACTTCTAGGATCTCAAACACACTAAAACCTCTGACCTGTTAGGTTTATTCTGTACAAACTAAATAAAATTTAATTTTAGTAATTGTTGCCATCTTACAGTCATGTGAAAAAGTTTGGGCACCTTTGTTAATTTTCCTGATTTACCTTTATAAATCATTGATTGTTTGGATAAAAAAAAATCAGTTAAATATATCATAGGGGACAAACACAGTGATATTTGAGAAGTGAACTGAAGTTTATATAATTTACAGAAAGTGTGCAATAATTGGTTAAACAAAATTGGGCAGGTGCATAAATTTGGGCACCGTTGCCGTTTTATTGATTTCAAAACCTTTAGAACTAATTATTGGAACTTAAATTTGGTTTGGTAAGTTCAGTGACCCTTGACCTCCATACACAGGTGACTCCAATTATGAGAAAAGTGTATTTAAGGGGGACAATTGTAGGTTTTTCTCCTCTTTGCATCTTCTCTGAAGAGTGGCAGCATGGGAGTCTCAAAACAACTTTCAAATGAGCTGAAAACAAAGATTGTTCACCGTCTTGGTTTAGGGGAAGGATACAGAAAATTATCTCAGAGATTTCAGCTTTCAGTCTCCACTGTGAGAAACATTGTGAGAAAATGGAGGACCACAGACACAGTTCAAGTCAAGGATCGAAGTGGCAGACCAAGACAAATTTCCAATAAACAGAAGCAAAGGATGTTGAGAACAGTCAGAGCCAACCCACAGACCAGCACCAAAGACCTACAACATCATCTTGCTGCTGATGGAGTCACTGTGCATCGTTCAACTATTCAGCACACTTTACACAAGGAGATGCTGTATGGGAGAGTAGTGCAGAGGAAGCCTTTTCTCCGCCTACATCCCAAACAGAGCTGCTTGAGGTATGCTAAAGCACATTTGGACAAGCCAGCTCCATTTTGGAATAAGGTGCYGTGGACTGATGAAACTAAAATAGTTATTTGGGCAGAACAAGGGCCGTTMTGCATGGAGGAAAAAGAACACAGCACTCCAAGAAAAACACCTACCTACAGTGAAATTTGGTGGTGKTTCCATCATGCTGTGGGGCTGTGTGGCCAGTACAGGGACTGGGAATCTTGTTAAAGTTGAGGGACGCATGGATTCCAAMCAATATCASCAGATTCTGGAGACCAATGTCCAGGAATCAGTGACAAAGCTGAAGCTGCTGAAGCCAGGGCTGCATCTTCCAACAAGACAACCACCCTAAACACTGCTCAAAATCTACTAAGACATTCATGCAGAGCAATAAGTCCAATGTTCTGGAATGGTCATCTCAGTCCCCAACCTGAATATTATTGAAAATCTGTGGTGTCACTTAAAGAGAGCTGTCTGTGGTTGGAAACCATCAAACTGAATGAACTAGAGATATTTTGTAWAGAAGAATGGTCTAAAATACCTTCAGCCACAATCCAGACTCTCATTAGAAGCTGTAGGAAGTGTTTAGAGAATGTTATTTCTGTGAAAGGAGGCTCTACTAAATTTTGAGGTAAGGTTTTTTTGTGTCCAAATTTATGCACCTGCCTAATTTTGTTTAACCAATTATTGCACACTTTCTGTAAATCATATAAACTTCATTTCACTTCTCAAATATCACTGTTTGTCCCCTATATGATATATTTAACTGATTTTTTTCATCCGAACAATCAATGATTTATAAATGTAAATCAGGAAAATCAACAAGGCTGCCCAAACTTTTTCATATGACTGTACCTGAACCTGAGTAGACTCTGATTTTCAARGACTGAGAGACCTCGCATCAGATCTGCTCCTACAGTGTGTGGTGTACAGCCACACGGCAAATACAACACACCTCACATAAACAGATTTCACTCAAACATGGAGGTGAATTGTTTTTTTCTGCATGTCACTTGCATGTTTTTGTCACCTCGCTTTGATTGGCTACAYGTCATATTCAGCGAGCTCCTTTGTCCTCGGGGAACACCACACGCTGGGATAACAAGCCAAGACGGTCCAACATGTTGAATATCCCTGATGTGTGATCTGAGTTGTCCCAACGTTCTTCCAAGCCAGCTAGGTCGCTCTTAGCACACACCACACRGCAGGAATAGCTCCTGAAATTATCTTTWTAGCCATCACCATAATCAGAGCGTCCCTAAGATTGTTGGAAAGGCAAAATCAGGCCAAAGATCTGCACAATTATCTTTGCYGTGTGAACGCAGCATCACATATGTCTCTGCCTCTGCCTCTGTAGACCTTGCTGGTCCAGGATCCTCAGTGGGCAGCCCCTCGCCTTCTCCAGCTACCTGACAACTATAATATCATCTTCCAGTACTATCACAGAAAGGCCTGCACTGTCTGCAAAAAAGTGCCAAAAGACCCTGCACTCTGCCTTGTTTGTGGTGCGTTTGTGTGTCTGAAAGGCGTGTGCTGCAAACAGCAGGGAACCTGTGAATGTGTTTTGGTAAGTTTCTCAAAGATGGACGAACTGCTGCAAGTCGTCTCTGTCGTTTTTGTTTAAAACCTGCTCGTTTCTTGTCACTTTGAAGCACTCCCAACATTGTGGCGCAGCTACAGGCATCTTTCTGCTGATTAACGCCTCAGTCATCATCATCATCCGTGGACACCGTTTCTGTCTGTGGGGCTCTGTTTACCTGGACGCTCACGGAGAAGAAGATCGTGATTTACGGTATGTTGCATTTTGAAACTGGTTGAACATTTTTAATCTCTAAAGTGAGACTTTGAATTATTAGTAACTCTTCAGAGACGCATTGAACCATTGTTGTAGCTCTGTCACACTAACATTTTAGACAACTTATGCCGACTTATGAAAAAATTGTTATGAATAATTTACTCATAGGTTATATTCATTAAACTTGATAGCATTACAGTATGTGTACATTTAAAAAAATCATATACAGTATATA
>NW_013952411.1:679639-680982 GCF_001266775.1 Austrofundulus limnaeus | reverse complement strand
TATATATATAAAGTCCATCTTCAGTGTTGGACAAAATTTTTCATAAGTTGTCTAAAACGTTATAGTGTGACTAACATGAAAAGTTTTTTTTTGTTCGTACAAAATTTAATTGATGTTACAATATTTGTTTTCTTAGTTTTACGGCATTACAGCAYGTCTGCATTACTTACAGACATAACTGAGATTGAAAACAACTTAATGTTTTAATAATTGTCTGTCGATGGTCTGCTGCCTTTAAAACTTTTCAAATCTTTTTTAAATGTGTTTAGACTTCACCTCCACTATTCTTCTTTTAGACATCAGTTTACTTGTATCCACATTTTATCCATTGCATCATATTCTAAAACATTTCAAGTTATCTCAATATAACATTAAACACGTGTAGTATATTAAAACAATACATAATAAAAAGGCTTAAAAAAATTACTGTACTGTTGCAATAAGATTAGAATAAAGATTGAAATTTGACCCACATGTAAATTACAACAACACAAGCGCCCCTCTGACTTTTTGTTTTTCTGTTTTYGTTTCGTCTCCTCCAGCCGCGGCAAGCCGCTTTTCTTATGTGAAGAGAGATATCGAGTGTTGGAGCAGCAGTGGGTTTCTCACACCTTCGATCACATCAATAAGCGGTGGGGACCTCACTATAATGGACTCTGAGATCTTCCAAAGTTCATTTAAAAACAAACAACAACAAAAAACACAACCCAAGATGGAGTCTTTTTTTTATTATTATCATTGTTATTATTGACATTATTATTTTCTCGTGTCCGCCTTGATCCAAATATTTGAGAAGTTTTAACTTAATAAACTCAAAGATCCGATAAGGCTTTGGTTTATGTGACTTTTGATGTACAGTCCTGCCTAAAAGAAGTTTTCACGTGATTTCTTGTGTAGTTTTCAACAGGGAAAAGCACAATATAGTGGGTTTGAAGAAGAGAGAGAAAAAAAGCACAACTTTACTCAGTTACTCAATTGGCTTCACTTGGAACAGGCTTTAAAAGATGTCATTTTAATTTTGGGTTACAGAAACAGAAATATAAGTCAACCGTTGAGAGTTCCTGCAGAGTTGTTTACTTTTTTTTTGCACTGTTTCTGATCATATAACAAACAGCATATCCCTTTTATTTATCAAATCATGTTCTGCTGTGCTGGCGTGAGTTTTAAGATCCTGACGAGGGCGGCAGTGTTTTGTTTTTTTTTTTGTTGTTTTGTTTTGTTGTTTTTTTTGTAATCTGCACTCGTCGTCTGTCGAAACGTGATGGTGAGCAAGACCAAGTCGACGCATGAGAGCTTTCTTTTTGCAAACAACCAAAGACTCTTTCTGGGTCTAGTTGCAATCC
>NW_013952411.1:665951-677814 GCF_001266775.1 Austrofundulus limnaeus | reverse complement strand
GTTTAAAGTATGTTTTAGATATTTAAATAAATGCTGCTGCTCATTGTTAAAATAAATAATTTTAGTTTGTTTGTGCTTTTTTTCCCCTAATATTGTTCTTTGAGTTTACAGTAGAAGGCTGGGAATGTTAAACTCTAATGTTTAAGGAAGTTGCCACATTGCCCCCCACCCTCCCAGACCATGTAATCCCACTTTTTTTCTGCTTTACTTGTTTGTCTTTGTTGGGTGTGACAAAGAAACTGAAGTGACAGCTTTGAAACCGCTACAGTACTTCACTTAAATTAGGATTCAGCTGAAATTTGAGCGAAATGCCACTGCTCACACCTGGTTGCTGCTTCACTGAGCGCCACGCCTGAACAAAAAGGTTACACCAAGTTTGTCGGAGTCTCCTCAAGATATGAAAATCAGTGAAACTAAAGTTTCTTTCCTGTGAGAAGAAATTACTCTTTACTGTCCTTTCTGGGCTGTAACAAAGATTTCCTTTTATGCCTTTTATCAAGTTCTGATGACAGTACGGAACAATGTATATCATTATTATTTTACTCATCTAGTTATTATTAGTTGCATTCCGGCGTTACAGGATTATCARACAGAAGTATCCGTTTTACACTGTGCACGGCATCCTTCAACTTCATTTTCTGGTCATTTTCTTTCTATTTAGGAGAGAGGAAATTTCATTCAGTTGTGCCTGCAAAAATGGTTCATATTTATTATGTTTGGAGGGAATAAGTGTAGTTTTGAAATGCTGGGCCACATTGTGCTGCATTGAGAAATCAGAGTAACTCAACACTTGAGAACTTCCTTTTGATTTTGAGCCTCTGTTTTGTTTTTGCTTTTTTCAGTTTACCAGGTTTTTTTTCTGTTTCTTTTCGTTTTTTGTAGTTTCCCACTTTGTAAATGTTTGCAGCCAAGCAGCCAGTGAGTAACGGGTGTCAGAGAGCTTCTGTGTGTTTTCCTGTGTGAATGAAGACAGAATACAGTACATTACTGTAGGTGCTGACTCAAACTTTGAGTTTGACCAGGGGTTATGATGCAAAATGTAACATAAGTGAATAAAACATAAGCACACTGACTTGTCTTCTTTTCTTGTTATCTGATTGTGATCAGTGACATTTAAAGACATTCATATAGGAAAAAATAATCAGTTGCTTTATCTGGATTTTTTTTTTCAGGTTTTATTAAACTAATTTTCAGGAAACCTCATGTGGAAGCTGACATCAAGAGCCTTATTCTCACTCAGTATTGTGGCCTTTCTGCAACATTTACCAACTCATTTCTTCAGTATTTCAGGAACCTGGTGCCCACCTCCACTGGTCAGGAGGTGGGTTACACCCTGGCCAGGACATCAGTCCAACACGGCTGCTCGAGTCAAAATCTTTGATTAATTCTGCTTTCTCAATGCACAAATAGCTCACTAAGTCACCACCAGGGGTCTCAGTTTTTTTGAAGCTCAAGTGGAGTGAACTTCCATGACCTGAGCTGGCACGCTTCCAAAATGTGATTCTTAATAAAATTAAACAATGCATGGTTATAACAGGGTGGCATGAGGTCCTAAAAATAACACGAGTAGAGAAATTAAAAAAAATGGAGAGGGTGGTGCCATGTAATGAAGCCTGAGCAGAGTAATTGGTTTGGACTTCATAAACAAKAGCAGATCTGTGGATAATGACCTACTGTTCCTGCTTTCAACCAATTAGATAACAAGAAAGAAAGAAAATAATCAGAATGAGGAATTTCAAACTGGGGATCTGGAACAAGGTTCAGGCTGAAGCCTGTTGGTTCCGGTCTCCAGCAGGTATCACTGGACTTAACACGTTTACCTGTGCAGGTAGGTGCCTCCTGCTGCTTCTCAGACCTCACACAGCATGCATAGAACAGTGAAGGTGATTGTGGTCATTCAGTGAACCACTTCCGCTCCTCAGGACAGCATGCTCAGGTGACTGCACACTTAATAATTAAAACCCTTTACCAAGTAAACAGACAAATCATTTTGAATGTGGAGGGTGAACTGTAAAGCTGTTTAATTTGCAAGTTTTTATTACCCATTAATGATACACATCAGAAATGACAAAAATATACTTCAAATAGTTGCTGACCCAGACACCAGGAGGTGAACTGCAGGGGTCCTTTACCTGATCATCTCTGCTGCAGCTGTTAGATGGGAAAACGCCTGCAGACATGTCAAGGTAAGAAAATGAAGTGTTTTGTCTGCGCTCATTGAAAATACACAGTCTCCACTTTCAGCATGTCTAGACAGCTATTTTCTGAAACGTTACCATGTTTGAACTATTCAACTTAAACATCTCTGTGTGTTCTACCTGCACCACATTAGCACCGTTTCTGAATTTTCTGAGGAAAAGATGCAAAATATACAGTAGTATTTAAGCAAAAATTATCTTTAAATAATTTTTTAAGTTCTACTATAAATATTTTTTAAATGATTCACATTTTTATTGCTAAATCTTTTTGTTGTGCACATTTTTTTGCTCAGCAAACTTCAAAAAACATTGTTTTTCTTTGTTTAAACTAATAATACACTCTTAATACATAGTGAACTGTAAAAACTGCCAGATATCGAAAGTTTCCCCCTGAGACCCAGAAGAGAAAAAGTTTTAGTGTTTAGATTTTTTAAATAGTTTACATACTGTATTAAGGTTAAAAGAAACGTATTGCAACAGTTTTTTTTTCATAAATGTCATTCAATTAAATTTTATCAAATGTCTCTTACACTAGACATTGGGTCTTGCTTATTGTAAAATCTTTCTTTACTTAATGAACATTTAAAACTGATAAATTCCATTTCTTTTTATTTTATAGATGCTTAAAACAGATTCATACTTTTTAAAATTCATAAAAAAAACTGTTGAATAAATAGTATTAAGAAGTGCTTACATAAGTAATAACGTGTCTGAAACGCAAACATCACAATACTCTCGCTGTGTACTCTGTCATGTTTTCAAAAAAGCTGTTATCATTTGGCCTCCAGTTCTGGTGACTGTATGCAGTGTTTCTCTGCAAGGCATTCTCCTAACAGGAAACAATTGCTGGTCATAAAATGAGAATATCAAAAAAAGTTGATTTATTTCAGTAATTCCTCTCAAAAAGTGAAATTTGTGTGTAATATTCATTCATTACACACAGACTAATATATTTCAAATGTTTCTTTCTTTTATTTTTGATGAATATAACTAACAACTAATGAAAATCCCAAATTCAGTATCTCAGAAAGTTAGAATATTACTTAAGACCAATACAAAAAAAAAAAAAGATTTTTGGAAATGTTGGTCAAATTAAACATACGAACATGAGAAGTGTGACGGCCTCTTTGTTTTGGTAGGGTCTGTCTGTGGTTTTTTTTATTTTATTTTTTATTTTTTTTCTGTCGGCTGGTTCTGATTATCAGTGTCAATCAGCCTGACTGGGAGCACCTGGCCAGTGATCCCAGCCTGAGTTAAGACTGCCACTATGTGTGCTTCTCTCTCTCATTTTCCCAACCTGAGACGGAGGGAGATGGTCACGCTGGTTCGATGGTCACGCTGGTTCCTGTTGGCTCACCCAAGATGGACATTTTCAGTTAATAAACAATGTAGTTTTTGTTTTACTTAAGTCTAATGTTTTTTTTTTTTAGCTATTTTGTCATGGCCATTGAGACGGGTCGTGACAGAAGTATGAGCATGTACAGCACTCAGTACTTAGTTGGGGCTCCTTTGGCCTGTATTACTGCAGCAACGTGGCGTGGCATGAAGTCCATCACTCTGTGCCTCTGCTCAGGTGTTATGAGAGCCCAGGTTGCTCTGATAGAGGCCTTCAGCTCTTCTGAATCTGGCTTATTGACTCTTCCTCTTCACAATACTTAATTGATTTTCTATGGAGTTAAGGTCAGGAGAGTTTGATGGCCAATTAAAGATTAATTAAGGATACCGTGGTCCTTAAACTGGGTGCTGGTAGCTTTGGCACTGTGTGCAGGAGCTAGGTCATGTTGGAAAATAAAATCTGCTTCTGCATAAAGTTGGTCAAACTTTTGGTCTAAAACTTCCTGGTAGACGGCTGCATTGACCTTGGACCTCAGAAAACACAATGGACCAACACCAGCAGCTGACATGGACCCAAACCATCACTGACTGTAGAAACTTTACACTGGACCTCCAATAACGTGGATTCTGTGCCTCTCATCTCTTCCTCCAGACCAGGCATGGGCAATCCTGGTCCTGGAGGGCTGCAGCCCTGCATGTTTTACTTGTTTCTCTGCTCCAACCCACCTGATATGAATGAAAAGATGATTATCAGGCTTCTGCAGTACGGAGGACCAAAACTGACATAATTAGAAATAAAAGCAGAATTGTATGAACCACTAAATAAATACACTTATGTAGGGGAGGGGCTTAAGTGAATTAAGCTTTTCCTACATCTCTCATAAACAAGGTTATGTGGAAAGTTTTACCAAGGTATTTTCTCATTACTTTTAATATCTTGACTGTGCGAAGTGAAAAGTGACACAATAAGTGAACGTTCAGACGAGTTCAAGTTGATTCATGAACGACTATGCAATCATTTATTTACACAAATTGAACAGATCATAAGTTACACTTGATTGTGGGTATTCCTATGACAAGCTTCGGAGTTAAATGAGATAAAAACTCGCGTCCGAATTTTAATTCACATCAACTCAGATTACTTATATAGAACAGTAAAACGTCAGTTCTGATGTTACAACCAAACAATTTCACTGGCACTTTCAGCTTAAGTTTTGGCAAATAAAGACAAGGAAAAGGAGGAAAGTAATGTTAGTATCGCTACTAAATTTTACTTTATCAAGAGTGTGGCCAACCGGATCAGCACATCCCTTCTGCACTCAGTTTCCACATGACACCTCACCCGGAACACGTCAGTTTTACCTGGCGATGTCTTCTTAAGCACCCCTGGGTAGTCACTGCCTCACCTCCGATCAGTCAGGGAACTTTTAATCGCTCACTGTTCCTCGGCGAGAAAGGTGTTATTTCAGGTAACTTTTCGTCTGTTTCAGTCCAAGCCAGAAAGATTCAAGCTGTACATCCGGTGCCTTCTTTCAAAATAAAATCTCCCCTCGGGAGTTAAAACACACTTTGAGACTTGCAGCCTCGGGGTGGGACATTTGGCTGGTGTGCCGCTGTCCCGGCCGTTAGATCTTCCCTAGTTAGCTCATGGGCAAGACCGAGCCAAAACTGGCTTCTCCGGAGAGAAACTCAGCATTCCTTCCAAGTTTGGCATCCAGGAAGAAGTGTGTGTCACTCAAAGGCGTCCGTGTTAGTAATAGATGCGGACGAACTTTGGTTCCGCCCTCAGGCGTTAGAGTCAGAGAAAGGAAGAAAGATAAAGACTTGCCAGCCAGGCGCCAGTCAAGATTAAGTTCTGTGGTTGTCCATCAACATAATATGATAACATTTCTTTAGCTTTTCTCCAGATAGACTCTAAGAGAAATCACTGCAAAACATTTATGATGATTAATTAACATTTCTGTTTAAGTAATCAGTCTGAACCATTCTGTTAGTCCAGATAAATGAAAGATTTTTTCAAGAAAAATCCACAATTATATTACTGTGTTCCCAGTAAAATAAAAACAGTGATTTGTATAAGAACACAATGAAAACATGGTAATGATTTTCTCTGTGATTTTTTATACCATTAATTAATCTTTTAGGTACGATAAAAGAGTAGAAGTGATTTCACTTTCTTGTGACAGTCATTATCATGATTTAACAAATGCATAAACATTCTTAGTTAACAACAAATGAATCACGAACAGAAAAGATTGTTCTGTCCATTATCTGATTAAGAGAACCGAAGAGTTCTCTTCTGGGTTGAAATGACCTGTCATGGCCTAAATAGAGTTCGGTTTGTGACAGAGTTCCTGTTCTCTCAGTAGGCCTGTCCGAGGCCTGCTTTGAGGCAGTAAATCTTGTTTCTTCACTCGAGGTGACCCCTACACTTAAAATGCACCAATTAAATTAAAAAAGGAGAACTTTATCTCATGTTTTATATTTATATCTCAGGCCAACATTGTAAATAAGAAACTGTTGTTATTGTTTTGCCTGTTGAAATAAARGTTAAATAAAATAAAAAAAATTATAAAAAGATTTTAATTGACTTTCATATTTATTTTTCAGGTTAGTTCCAAGAAATTAGTCTATATATTTGAACACATAATTTAAATTTTACTGTTCTTTTTTAAAATCTTTATTAATTGGTTCTTTTTCTAACTTCGTTCGGTGTTTCACTATGGGAAGCACTCCTGCATGACCATCTACAGAAGCTCCAATGACAATACGTCTGTCTGAGACAGACRGGTTGAGTCGTGCTCAGGGCTCCGCCCCGCTAATATATCACGGTCAACCGAACCCTCCCAACTCATTCTCGCTTTTTTCTMGTGAGAAACTAGAACAAGCTCCCTCAGCGCTTTCAGGCTAGCTAGATTAACTGCTAAACAGTTCCCAGGCGTCCCGTTTAGGAGTACGTCGCCGAACGCAATTTTCCAGCTTTGGACTCGTGCTGAGTAAGACTTCGTGAGAAGTATCTTTAGTTACACTCAGGAGCAGCGACCACTTTAAGATGAGCTGCCCCCGCTACTGCTCGGCTTTAAATAAGCGAACGGTGCTAGTTGTAACTTTAGCTAACATGTCAAGGCGAGCTAACATCACTTTGAGTTAGCATTAGTTTGCTAGCCGTAAATTTTCAGCTAACGTGTCACGACGAGCTGCTAAGTTTAGATGGTTTGCTCAGTTTAAGCAGCACACTTTCCTGACAGATAGCTAATGTGCCACAATGAGCTTTCTGTCCATCATCATGGCTACAGCACCCGCCCTCACCAAGGGGTCGGAACCTAAAGCCAAGGAGGTTGTATCCCGCCTTTGCCCCACGTCATGCAGAGCCTCCATCTTCGGTAGGGACCCTCACCCAATGTACGTAGCATGCATGGGCACCAAACACGTGCAAGCGTCACTGGCGAACCCACAGGAATGTTCACACTGCTCCAACATGCCRGAGAAAATCCTGGAAAGGAGGCTGCGAGTAACAGTGGCGAACAGCCAGGACCCAAGCCTGTCCGCAACAGCGGCTCCGGATGTCGGCCATCAGTCGCGAGCTACGAGCTGGGCGGATACGATGGAAGACGAGTCCTCGATCCTGCCACCACTTTTCGAAGAGCTGGCGGATGGCGGGGAACTCGAAGCAGGTCAGGAGGATGTGAATGTCGATGCTATCTCGGACCTCCTCGACATAGATGACATGGAAGAGAAGGAGGAAGATTCAACCTTCCCCGCTCCTCAGTCGAGGCCTCCCAGCGGCGCTGGTGCGGCTTCTCCTGCGGATTCTGACCTGTATGAGGTTTGCAGACGGGTGGCTAATAAACTGGGCATCCCATGGCCTGCAGCTCAGAATGCAGAGGGGATTGAAAGGGATCTGTATGATGGTAAGAGGCTTCTACCGGCTTCTACACCAGCTAAACAGCTTTTACCAGCTGTCCCAGCTTGTATAAGGGAAACGAACCGTTACTGGTCGAGCCACACAGCCGAGGAGAATAAAATGTGAGTGAATTGTTTAAGAAACATTTTTAATTCTCCATCTCCATCATCTTCTGCTTATCCATAGTCAGGTCACGGAGGCAACAGGTCCAGGAGAGAAACCCAGACATCCCTCTCCCCAGCAAAACTTTCCAGCTCATCCTGGGGGACCCCGAGGCGTTCCTAGGCCAGAGAGGATACATAATCCCTCCAGCGAGTCCCGAGTCTTCCTCTGGGACTCCTCCCAGTGAGACGTGCCTGGAACACCTCTAAAGGGAGGCGTCCAGGAGGCATTCTAACCAGATGCCCAAACCACCTCAGCTGACTACTTTCAATGTGGAGGAGCAGCAGCTCTACTCCGAGCTCCCCCCGGATGACGGAACTCCTCACCCTATCTCTAAGGCTGAGCCCGGCCAACCTACAAAGGAAGCTCATTTCGACCGCCTGTATCCGGGATCTCGTTCTTTCGGTCATGATCCATGCCTCATGACCATAGGTGAGGGTTGGAATGAAGACAGACCGGTAAATCGAGAGCTTTGCCTTTCGACTCAGCTCTTTCTTCACCATGACTGACTGAAGCAACGCCCTCATTACTGAGGATGAGGCCCCAATCCGTCGATCCAACTCTCACTCTATCCTATCATCACTCTTGATCAAGACACCCAGATACTTAGGTCGTATTCACACCTGACACATTTGGTCTGCATTAAACAGACTAGAGTTCGTTTCCAGCGTTGGTCCGGACTTTTTGTGCAGGTGTGAATACAGTCGTGTGAACTCTGGTGCGGATCAAACAACCGGACCGAGACCCGCTTTTTGAGGTGRTCTCGGTYCGCTTCCAAACGAACTCTGGTGCAGTTCACTTCAGTTCTCTTCTGGTGTGAATACAGACCAGACTAACCGAACTAACTGCATTAAACATGCACCCTTTTGGACTTCACAGGCCACCATTGCTGAGCTAAATAAACTGAAATCTTACCTGTTTCGTCGTCTCCAGTTAGCAGCTCTGCTGCCAGCATGTTGTGTGTCAGAACACGCAGCGCACCTCGTCTCCTTTAGGTTGCGGGACACCTTTACTGATGCTGCTCCAAAATTAGAATTTCATCACGAAACCACAATTAAATTAGCTGCTTTTGCAGTTGTACTAAAAACATAAATGTGTACATCAGCACCGCAGCATGCAGAACTTCTGTGTTTTTTCCTGTGTCTGTGTGCTCAGTCCTGACCCCATCCTTTCTTTCCAATGGGAGCAATGATTGCCACCCTTGTGGCTTTGTTTACAAGACAAAGTTCATTTGCGAAAAAGCACAATTTGAATACAAACCGCATCAAATGAAAAAAATAAAGTCCACTTTTGGTCGGGACCAAACAAGCGGACCAAAGGATTTTCCTGGTGTGAATAACTCCTCCACTTGAGGCAGAGACTCTCCCCCGACCCGGAGGGGGCATTCCACCCTTTTCCAGTCAAGAACCATGGCCTCAGACCTAAGAGGAGCTGACTCTCATCCCAGCCGCTTCACACTCGGCTGCGAACCGCCCCAGTGCATGCTGAAGGTCTTGAGCTGAAGAAGCCTACAGAACCATATCATCTGCATACATCAGAGACGAGACCCTGCGGTCCCCAAACCAGACACCCTCCTCTCCACAACTGTGCCTTGAGATCCTGTCCATAAACACTACAAACAGGATCAGAGACAAGGGACAGCCCTGGTGGAGTCCAACACGCACTGAGAACAAGCTCAACTTTGTGCCAAGAATGCGAACACAGCTCCTGACAGTTGGCTATTTCTGTCCCCAAGTAGCCCCTGACGGGCATTCGGTGGCGAAAAGTCTTGTCCCAATACTGCCTCATTTCCTTCATGCACGCGGGAACAGCGGGCATGAACTGCTTCACTGGTGTCTGACACACATCRTGGAGGTCGACTTCACAAGGCATGAGAGAGTGTTGAGGTCCTCCTCCTCGTCCTCCCCGCAGACGTGCTCATCCTCACCGTCGAGAACCTGTTCAAACAGCGGAGGAAACCCCTCGACGGGGCTTTCCAGCTCCACACTGTCTCCCCAGCTCCCGCCTGCTGCACCTGTCCCACCACCGGACTTCGCGCCAGGCTGCGTCCCYCCCCTCGGAGAGACATGGGTCGGTTTTTGAGGCCGCTGCAACCCGCCGGCATCTCTGTAAGATCCGCGGTGCCATGGGGCGACAGTGGTCACATGAGCTGGGGTCTACCAGCGCCTCCTTGGCATGTTTCACCCGCATGCTTATGATGCAGAGGGGATGAGGATCCTTCCCCGATATGGTGTACCCGCAGGAGGCTGGGCAAGGACAGGACTCGACGTCTTTAGCCTTGCTGCCACCCGACTTCCCCCGAGAGGAGCCAGCGGTCGCCATGTCGTCCACAATCATCTTCGACAGGTGGAGATCAAGAGAGACGCAAGGAGGATCCCGGTAGCTGTTTTTAGATTTTCTTGACGAAAATGTATTTTTCTTAATGAAAAATTTGTTTCTTGACTAAATTTTTTTTGTAGGTCCAATCGCTTGAAAAACACACATTCCAGACCAACCTTGACAGCTGAGTCTGCGAATAGTTAAATGCGTAATTCAAGTCCAGGACCGAAGTAGAAGCTCCTCTGATCTTCACGTGGAAGAAAGCGAGAATACTGTGTCGGGCAGGGGTGCTTATAAAGGGGGAGGGCGCCCCTGTGCCAAGCACGTACTGGTCTGTCAGAGACAGACGTGGTGGCATTAGAGCTTCCTGATTGGTCACGCCTGAAGGCGCTTCCCATAGTGAGACACCGAGCGAGGTTTGAAAGAGAACCAATTAATATAGATTTTAAAAAACAGTAAAATTTAAATTATGTGTTCAAATATATAGACTAATTTATTGGAACTAACCTGGAAAAATAAATATGAAAGTCAATTAAAATATAAAACAGGAGATAAAGTTCTCCTTTTTAAATTTCATTGGTGCATTTTAAGTGTATTTATTTAGTGKTTCATATAATTCTGCTTTTATTTCTAATTATGTCAGTTTTGGTCCTCCATACTGCAGAAGCCTGATAATCATCTTTTCATTCATATCAGGTGTGTTGGAGCAGAGAAACAAGTAAAACATGCAGGGCTGCAGCCCTCCAGGACCAGGATTGCCCATGCCTGCTCCAGACTCTGGGACATTTACGCTCATCAGAGAACATAACTTTGGACCACTCAGTAGCAGTTCAGTCCTTTTTGTCTTTAGCCCAGGCAACTACTTTCAAAAGCTAGAAAAGTGGTTAAGATCATCATTAGCAAGTCCCACTGTCCCCTACAAAGGACACTGAATAAAACTTGTATTTTTACAGGGTTAACAATATTGTACATTTCCTAAACTGTACAGACTTTCATACTAATGAGGAAATGTCATTTTTAGCAACATAAATAACCTTTGWAAGTAAATTTATCACTCATCTCAACCTRCTGCCATAAAATATTGATATAGGGATTTCTGCCATTTTAAAAAAGAAAGTGCATGTGCTCTGTTAGCCACACAACCACAAATGTGACATCAGTAGAAAGTCCAGGATGTCCTCTTTACAGCCGGACGAAACGCTGTCTTGTGGATTTGAAACCAGCTTGATTTATTGATAGTGAAACTGGATCATGATCAATAATAATTGGGTGAATTATATTGATTATTTCTATTGAGGGCCTTCAAAGCCTTCAAGGTCCGATTTCTTAAGCTGCTGGTGGTATGAATAATCAATTGACGTTTTATGGTCAGTTCTATTTGTTGAATTGGTAAGCAGTGAGAAAAAAGATACATCATCTGTGTTGGGACCATAGATATTGGCAAGTATGTATACCTTAGGATTTATGGAAGCATTAATAACAATAAATCTACCTCTGGATTAATTATAGTGGAACTGAAATTGACATTTTTACTTAATGGAATAGAAACTCCTCCTTTACTGATGTGAAATTCTGATCACAATGTTTCATTTTGAGGCAGCTGTGATGCTTGTGATTAAACTACAGAGATTCATTCCCTGCTGTGATACTTAGATTGTTGAGATTGACTTTTTTGATTTAACTTTTTAATTATGTTGATGTTATGTATATCTCAAGTTGTCCTGCACCTGTGTGGTTATTAAGCATGTAGCTGTGCTGCTGACAGTAGAGCTCTGTCTGTCTGGTCGTGTGAGGAAGACGTTGGTCATCTGATCTGGGCGAGAACAAGGACACGCTGCTGGAGATTTACTGTAAAGCCTCTTCACATCCCCTTAAAAGGGATTATAGTCTCTCTCTCTCTCTCTCTCTCTCTCTCTCTCTCTCTCTCTCTCTCTCTCTCTCTCTC
>NW_013952411.1:636082-664906 GCF_001266775.1 Austrofundulus limnaeus | reverse complement strand
GTGTGTGTGTGTGTGTGTGTGTGTGTGTGTGTGTGTGTGTGTGTGTGTGTGTGAATTTCAATTGTGAATTATGTATTGATGAAGGATCATTGAAAACTGTTATTAAATTGATAATTACCTAATTGTCTGTGAAGTTACAACTTCTATGTCAAAGCAGACATAAAACATCAGAAAATCTAGTATTTCCACCTGTTTCTTCATCACTACAGAAAAATGAGTTTAAGGTTTGGTTGCAGTGACATGTGAAGCAGGAGTTGAGTTTGTAAAGCTCTCCACCTGCTGAGGTGTGACAGACAGACAGAGGTCACATGACTTAGTAACCTCGCAAACTTCCTGGTTACCTGCCTGCAACCTGAGGTGCTTCATATCTGCCAGCATTATGAATGACTACATCTGCTGCCTGAATAATTCAACACTGCTGCAGATCAGGCTGCAGATGACCATTCAATTATTAATCCCCGTAGATTGGCTAATTTAGTCGTGAGCAGTTGTCGTTCAGCAGCAACAGACACTTTCACAGAAGCAGGTATGTTTTGTTTGTGTTGTTTTTTTTTTCTCTGAACCTTGTTTTATCTTGAATGTTGAATAAATAAAGGAAATATTATAGATGTTTGTGTAAAAACTGAAGTAGGCGGCAGATTATAACTAGCAAGTAAATATTGTATGACTGATGGAAGTAGAAGAATGTGGGCTGCAAACTTAAGATAATACTTATTTGTGTTGTTTTTTATTGATGATTTAATAATAAACATTACAATATTACAAACAAGGCTTTGAAAACAGGTTCAAAGATAATGATGTTATTTGCTGCTGCAGTTTCTGCTGATTCATGAGTTTGTGAAGGTGTGTTGGGAGTAAGTTATGTGTCACACAGGGTGTATGTTACACTACAACAGCAGTAGTAACCATTAAATGATCTGCTCTGATCCTAAAAAAGTGTGTGTGGCCTTGTTTAAGTCAAGACGGTTGATTTAAACTCTTAAAACAGTACATTGTGAGTTAATAGTTATTATACAAGTTGTTTGGTACATGTTTGTACATGTTTATTGAAATGCACTGCCTCAACTCTGTCTCACCTGGAAGGACACTCGGTAGGATATCAGCTGTATCTTTGCGCTGCGCGTTTGAGTCCATCTTATATCCACCGACAAGCGATTCATGAACCTGTCTCCATGTGACGGGGTTAAACCTTAATTTTTCACGCCAGTTTTCAGATCACCAAAAATAAAAAGCTGCTTCGCTCCCTCAGGGTCACACAGTCTCTGTGATGCATTGACGCGATTACGATGAGAGGAAACAAACATCGCTCTCCATCATGTTGATACGGAATTTGTGGCATTTTAATGAAAAGGGATGCACGTGTCCCAACATGTTGAAATGGATTTTTTAGCTCTTTGTTACTTACTGTTAGTCAAAAATGTGATTAAATTAATAATAATAATAATCAGCAGCTATGGGATTTTTTTCACTTAATTTGTGACTTGATAATTATTTCATAAAGCTTCTTGATTGGAAGTGAGGCTCTAGTTTGCTGCTTTAAGACAGATAATCTGACCAATCCAATTGATCTTTAGGAGATTGCTCTTCTTAGTGTGCACGACAGAGTCCCCGTGGAGATGACTAATTCGGTGCCTGCATGAAACAGCACTTGTTGCCCGTCCTCCTGAGGAAGCTGTTGCTCTTGGTGTTGTTCTATTATGATCACCAGAGACTTTTTAGTTGTAACTTTTCTCAGTCCTGATGAGTCAGAAGAAGATAACACTTGCCATGTGAGTACTTCCCTGTACATTTGCTTTGGTTTTTCCTGTTTCAAACTTGGAACGTGGTTCTAATGATGTATATGCTTACTCTTTAATCCCAGCACAGTATTATGTGTTTTATTTATTACATAGTGCTGAAGTTTGACCTGTGTCAAGTGGCTCAGTTGTTCCCAACAAACTCCATGTTTCCTGCATTTAGGCATTGGACAGGGATTAACATTTCCTTTGGTTTACACCAACGATACAGTCACAATGTTTTGAGCATGTCTGATCCAAGATTGGATTTATCCTTCAGGAGACAACTGTATGGATTGTACCCCTACAAGTCCAGCATGATTGGCCTGGAGAACCTTGGTGATCCCTCAGATAGCTGGGACATCGTGGAAACCATCGGCAAGGGGACATATGGGAAAGTCTACAAGGTGACCAACAAAAAGGATGGGAGCCAGGCAGCAGTAAAAAAGCTGGACCCGATCAACGTGAGTCACATGAAACCTGGTTTACAATCATAACTTCTCATTTTAACACCCTTCTATCAATTTTATGTTTGTTTGAAAATGGCAATGAATAGCAAACACAATACAGTATTATCTGAATTTAAACAATAAAAATTTCCATTAGCTATTTTACCCTTGCTTCCCTTGCTCCTATAATATCTAGTTCATGGTGCTGTAGTTTTAATGGCCAGCTTTATCATCATGGCCTTAATAGAAACATAAAAACTTTATTTTTACCAGGAGACAAAACTCATATAAATTAAAGTATTCTTTATAAGAACTCTCTGGCCAAGATGGACACCTCAACAAATCAATAATTTAAATATGGTCATATGAACAAAATAAATACTGTATATTAATAGATAAATAACAAATATATACTAAACAGGTTCTGCAGAATTGCTGTGCTTGGCTGAAGAGTCTTGGTTTTATTTTTGCTACTTTAACCTTTAAATCTAGTTTATTAAAGGATTTATTTGATTTCTTGTAACAGATTATAGGATCCTGAATCACAAATTGTGAACAAGTGGTATATTAATTCTCATTATAATGCTCCATCATTTAGCTCTATGAGCTGTTTCCAGCTGCCACTCCTACATTTTGAACTAAAATCTATAATTATAATATATTCAGTATAATTACCCCTGGCAATATTAATCTCACAGTTTTGGTGTAACTTGAAAACTATTCACAATAAATTTTAACTAAAACTATCGCCATATTTGTTTATAACAGTCTGTTCTCATCTTTTTGGGATTCCTATTGCAATCATTCATATTTGACAGTTTTGCTGTGACAGTTAAAGTCCTTAATAATGTAACAGAGGGGAAAAACAAGACTAAAGCGGTTGTTTTTCTTTGTAACTCTCTGACTTGTTTCAGCATTCGAGCCATTCAAACAGAGTAGGTTGCCAGTTCTTTTTATTTCTTCTCTCCATCTTGACGCAGTTGTTCCTGTACCTGCCTCCGTGATTTATGTCAGTGCGCTCCCGCCTTTTTTTTACCCTTTATTTCCTGTCACGTTAAGTCTAGCGCACTCTTACCAGGAAGTGAAGATCCTGACTTTGCTGTTTCCTCTCTGTGTGTCTGCTCATTTGTCTGGGTGATAAGGGCGCTGTAGACTCTGCATTGGCAGCAGACTGTAGCAGTGAGACCTGGTCTGAGACATGCCTGTGATTGTGTCAGCAGAAGAACCCTCATCCTGGCAGAATKATGTTCCCCCTGATGGCCAAGAAGATGAAGCTGCCTCTTCTCCCATCCCTCTGCCTGATTAGACTGCTGACACAATCAGTCAGACATCCAGGAAGAGAAATTCTGCTTCTTTGGCTGTGGATCTTCCCTCCCTCTGAGATTTACTTTGATAGAAAAGTGCCTCCAGAAAAATACTTCAGGCCATTCATGTTCTTGTGTTACTTTATAACCCTATCCTCAGGTTTCTAGTTATAATGCCAACATTACACTGTCCTTATGCATAAAACATTGCTAAACCTCTGTTTAAACTTTACACATTTGTATTTTAAAGGATGTGGATGAGGAGATCGAGGCCGAATACAATATTTTGAGATCCCTGTCCAACCACCCCAATGTAGTGAAGTTTTATGGCATGTTTTACAAATCAGACAACTCATCTGGAGGGCAGCTCTGGCTGGTTCTCGAGGTTAGTTCTTTGTAATGTTTTGTATTTGCTTTATTTCACTGTTGGTCTCTTTGTTCATTTATGTTCCTGTTTATTGGTTGACTGACAAATTCAGCATCTTTTAGATCTGGTTGTTTTTATGTGTACAGCGTTTATCTACTTGGTCTTCATGTATAATGTGACCAGAGTTGTGAAATAACTAAGTACAAATACTTTGTTGCTGTACTTAAGTAGAAAAATTGATTATCTGTACTTTACTTGAGTAATTATTTGTCAGCGTACTTTTTACTTTTACTCATTACATTTTTACACAATTATCTGTACTTTCTACTCACTAAATTTCTTAAAAAGGTAAGAAGTAGAAAGTTGTTATTCCTATTTTATTCCAAGTTGTTATTATCCTGATAAATTGTGTTTCCTGGATAGAGTGAATTTAACTGTAGTTGGATGAGAAGTATAAATACAGTATATACCATTCTGACACCCTTTTAGCTTGTACACAACCCATCACAGCTGCACGCCGTTAGAAAAAAATATTTTTTGGAGAAGTCACCTCCCAATAAATGTCATTTTGGCAAATCGAACCGCTCACTTTTACTCAGTACTTTTACTTTTAAGACTTAAGTAGATTTTGTGTCAGAAATTTACTTTTGATATTTAAGTACAAAAAATATCAGATACTTTAAGACTTTTACTCAAGTAATATTTTTAGAGAAGACTAACTTTTACCAAAGTATTTATATGATAAGATACTTGTACTTTTACTCAAGTATCACTTCGAGGTAATTTATACAACACTGGATGTGACAAGATTTAAACAAGATCCAAACAACCTAAGATGATTGTGCGAGGTCAGCAGCTCTCAAGCTGTGAACGTCAACAAAGGCTTAAAGCAGGACACAAGCCGTTAGTGAGGTTGAAGTGAAAAAAATAACGCAGTCTTCTTTTTAAACATGGAGGACAATCACAACTAGAAGGGCTGGAAATCTGCACAGACTTCATGGAGCATCTTTGTTTTTAATTATATATGCAAAAAATTAGTTTTCTCTTTTGTGTAGCAACATTATAAATATAAACCCACTGGACTACATTAGAAATTAGCTTCTAATAAAAGTTTAGAAGGCCTGAGAGTCACACAATGTTGTTTACATACAAAACAATTTATATTTTCTCCTTAGTACTCCCATTTTCTACCAAATACTGGATTTTTTCTTGTTTCTATAACAAAAAAGTTCAATAATATATTACCAGTCAGTGTAGAAATGCACTTTCCACAGCAACCTTTCTTGAATAACGTTGATTTTTATCGCACTGACTTATGAGGCTGCCTTATTTCTCTGACTTGCGTGGGTGAGCGAGCCCTCCCCATGAATCATAATTTAGACCGGTGAGTGATGGAGGAGTCGTCTGTGTTTCTGTCTCCCTCCTAGCTGTGCAATGGTGGCTCTGTCACAGAACTCATCAAAAGCCTGATCATGCGYGGCCAGCGTCTGCAGGAGCCCGTCATCTCATACATCTTATACAGCGCCCTCTTGGTAAGCAGCTTGTGTTAAACAGGAAGTGGGATGCAGAACGTCATGATCAGTTTGTGCTTTTTAATGGCTCCTGTTATAATTTATTTGACTGAGCATCGTTTTTTCTCCTCTWAAGGGTCTCCAACATTTACACAACAATCGGATTATCCATCGTGACGTCAAAGGCAACAACATCCTCCTGACGACAGACGGGGGAGTCAAACTAGTTGACTTTGGTAATGACCTTTCAGAGAGTAAATTTAGATTTTGTTAAATAAAAAAGGGATTTTTCGAAAGTTTTAGCATCCCTCTAACATTGATTTCAACAGCAAACACAACTGCAAAATAAATGATTTGATGTGCTTAGTTTTCTTTAGTCCCCATTTCACCATAACGTTTTTTTTTTATTTCATGGACTGTAGCCGTAACCCAGGGCTGTTATTGCTCATTTAAAATGCATTATTTGATGCTTAGCATATTAAAAGAAAGCTGTTATAGCAAATGACTTTGAGTCCCCCGCCCCAGGCATGTTTATGTCCTCTGTTTCAYGGAGATGAAGTGGACTCCTGCTGATAAAAATCTGTCCTACATAATTTGAAATGATTATAGCCCATTATTATTACAGCTTGGCAGGTTGCCACACTGAATTTTATACCAAGATTTATTGATTAATACAAACATTTAGGGTCTAATTTGGAAGCCTGCAGCAGTAGGAGCTAAAAAAAATCAATGCAACTTAAATTCCTTTTACATTTTCCCAAGGTGTTTCGGCTCAACTAACCAGTGCACGACTGCGGAGGAACACATCAGTTGGGACGCCGTTTTGGATGGCTCCAGAGGTCAGAGTTTTACACTCACACACACATGCATTCATCTCTAACAATATATTTCAGTGCTTAAAGGATTCACTTAAATCACTGAGGGAAAGGAAAATAACTCCTCGCTTATTCTAGCATGTGTCTCTCTGTGTCATTGTGTATTCTGCTCCTATTCTCCTCCACGGGTGCAGCTCTTGAGGTTGCTTCAAGGTTAATAGCTGGGAGTGAGGCCCCTCGGCTCACTCTTTGGCAGAAATGAGGTGCGGTGATTGGACTGGTCGGGAGGGACCTCAGGGGCAATTAGAATAAACTCAGCTGTAAAATGTAATGCCACTTATAATTATTGACTGTGGAAAAGAGGAGCTCACTCTAGCAGCTATGGAAATGACCTTTTTAGTGCCTAAATGGGCTTTAAATAAACTCTGATTTTACTTTATGAGTCAGCTTCAATTCAAGTGTTTAACTTCAAGAACTGACCATATGGGTAAAGTCAGTAATCTCACTTCGCTCTTATATTTCCCTTTGGATGTAAAATAGTTCACGACGATCCCAGTGAGTTGTTTAAATGGTGTTTTTGTTGCCAGGTCATAGCCTGTGAGCAGCAGTACGACTCCTCGTACGACGCCCGCTGTGATGTGTGGTCTCTTGGCATCACAGCCATCGAGCTGGCGGACGGAGACCCCCCTCTGGCTGAGATGCATCCTATTAAAGCCCTCTTCAAGATCCCACGGTGAGTCCAGTAGAGGGCGCTCCTGCCCCACAACTCAAGGCTTCACACAAAAGACTCAAATATCAGCCTCCCCCGCCATCCTAACAATAAGAGGTGATAAAAGGAGAAATGGTAATAGCTCCCCTGACAGCTGGCTTTATTTTTACTGCATAAAGAAACTCACGTGTCGGTTAACAGCGCTGCCGTTGCATTTTCACCTTTTCTGTCCTGAAAGGGCCCATCTGCTGAGTAATGTTATGATCTCCATCAATAAAAATGTGGAAATGTTTGGCCTTAGAGTCAATGCAGAGGTTCAGTCTGTTAAAATAAATAAATAAAATTATATTCCCATGCGTGCATCTGATGATCACTTGGAGAGCTTTAGCGGCTGCGCGCGTTTGACCTTCTGTTATCTGCACAATCGTGCAATTATCTCCAAGTTAGTTGGAGATATGCCCCTCTGATTGCAATTTGCATTAGTGATTAGCTCCATTCACATTGAGATGAGGCTGCCCCCCCCCCACCCCCCCAGCCCGTCACAATATTGTCTCCTCCGTGCCAAGACAGAAGAAGCCTTGTGCAGCATTTCATCACCAGGATGTAGAGTGATTACAAGAAAAGGGCTGACTGATGCTGGGACATATTGATCAAATGAATCAGGTATTCACAGTAAAACAGTTCTTTTAAAAGTAGATTTTGCTTTTGCTTTTATGTTTTTGGGGAATAGTCATAGCACCAAATACTAATTCAGTCATTCAGTTAAAAACAGAGGAAAAATTTGATGTATTTCTTTAACTAAACCTCCTCCCTTCTCTCTTCAAACCCAATATAAATTTTGGCCTTTTGCTTTGAATTGTGACCTCAAAGGTTCGGTGGTCGTTAAATAAATCACAGTGAGTGTGTAAAGCCATGAAACGATTCTTTTACCATGACATTTATCTCAAATGCCCTCCCCCACACCCATTCTTCAGCAGATGAATTCAGGAGGAAATGCTTGCACGACTCCTGAATGAATGACTTTCTAAATAAGAAAATGTGCGTCACCTTTGGGTCTTTGGTGGCGGTGCGAGTGATTCATGGGGAAGTCTGAGGGATTCATCCTCATAGCTTTTCATGATTGCTGGGTTTCAGATTTATTTATCATTTTCATGTTAATATGTTATGTCTGTGGTTTTGTCCTTGGGCTGTGCATGTTTTATGAATCCCGTATTTGTACTAAAACACGCAATAAGCATTTTTATCATTGCRATAATTCACTTTAGCAAACAGTAATGTGTTTCCATGCTTTCACTGCTCCGAAGTTAATCTCTTTTCTGGCTTTAACTCTGAAACACCTGAAGATGGTAAAAAAGTAGCGGACTCTTTCTTAATTGTGCTTTTGTGTATTTCCTTTTCTCAAAATAAGGATTAATTTAGTCTTTTAGAAAAGGTAAAATAAACAGCAGCCATTCATCTACGGTGATCATTATGACACTTTTAGTTGTGTGGAGGGAGCTCTGCACAGATGAGGATGACTCTCTCCCCGGCAGATGATAAACGAAAAGCTCCGACCTGTCGGAGACGATGCAGATGAGCTCGATAAATTAGGGTCACTTTGGTGCTTCGGCTGTTTGTGGTTCAGAAATATCTGCTCGATGAGGTTYGTGCATGTGTTGAATACTCTGACGGATCACTAATATTTTTAACTTTTAAGGTCAGTCTGTTAAAAAAATAATGTCACCGAATCTTTTGTGTAATTAACGGTATTGGTGTTCATGACATACTGTACATGTGATGTTCCCAGATGAGTGAAGGTGAAGGAGCATGTCCGATGACGTAAAACCACAGACTGCAAAATTAATTACTGACATTCTAGACAAAGATGTTCTCTGATATTTAAAGTGCAGAAAGGTTATTTGAGCAAGTTAGTGTTCTCTATTGCATAAAGTCTTGCAGCATCCAGGTAAAGTCAAACCAAAGTGTGTGTAAAATGCTTTCTAAATGTTGAAGACCGCTGACACTGACAGCCAAGGTTGGGGTTGTTCATTCAGATCTTTGCACACGTAATAAATGCTGCCTGTGCATATACCAGAACAAAGAAGAAAGACAGTGGTGTGAATGGTTAGGCTTAAGACTAACCAGAGTGGTCAAAACAGAAAAAAAGGTTTCTGCTAAAATGTCAGGGTTAGTCAAATACCATCTTCATAACAACCATGGTAAAAAAAAATCAGGAGATTGCAGCTCTTGGTAGATGACACCATCTAAGCAGTGAATATCTGTACTAAATGTCACGACAAGTTATACGATTGTTCTTAAATATTTATGAGACTGCTCTCCCTTAAATCCATGCATCTGGCTGAAGAGTCCCTTATCCTCCAAAATAAATAAATAAATAAAAATTTAAATCACTATTTGGATGGAGTCATATTTTCTGTAAAAGAAAAATACTTCTTTAAAAAAATAATTACTTTTTTTGGAGTATAGGTGAAAGATGTCCATCCACTGACAGGAGATCACTGACTTGGATGGTTGAGTGACCATCTAAACATGAGTAAGGCCCTTTAATATCTTCACCTTTGATGCAGTTCTCCTTCCTCAGCTCCCTGAGGTGTTCTGGACGGCTGCCCAGGYGACGTTCCTGCCCATAACATGATAAATGCTGGAGCAGTACTCAGTTGTTCATGCATGTATTTCTCAAGGAGGTGCTGGCGCCGTGGCCTACAGTGATGGATGAGCTGAAATTTAAAGTTTGAGGTCCATTTGTTGAGTAAGTCTTCATTTTGCGTACAAGTTCTTATGAACGCAACAGTTTCATTTTTTAAAAACAGAAAGAAGCTGCAGTTCTGYGTAGCTTAAACAAAAACATCTTTGAGATTTTTTTCATTTTTTCGGGGAGTCTTCCCCTCTTCTGATGACATGATAGAGTGAATCCTCATGTGGATGAAGCCTAATTGGCCACAATCGTTTGAGTTAAAAGGTGAAATATTTAGATTGCATTAAATTTCTAATTTTTAATTAATGAGCTCAAGAGTAATTTCATGAGTCATGTCTCTTTGTGGCACCATAATACATATTAGACCACTGATGTTGATCTTTTCTGACGCAAACAGCTTTTTAATTGAAAAAAAAATCTCCATCTCCATCTTCTGCCACTTATCCATAGTCAGGCCATAGAGGCAACAGGTCCAGGAGAGCAACTCATATAACTCTCTCCCCAATGACAAGTTCCAGCTCATCCTGGGGTACCTCGAGGTGTTCCCAGGCCAGAGATGATACATAATCCCTCCAACAATTTCTGGGTCTTGCGCGTAGCCTCCTACTAGTGGGACATGCCCGAAACACCTCTAAAGGGAGGCGTCCAGGGGGCATCCTAATCAGACGCCTGAACCACCACAGCTGACTTCTTTTGATGTGGAGGAGCAGCAGCTCTACTCTGAGCTCCCTCCAAGGTGACATAGCATTTCACCCTATCTCTAAAAGGCTGAGCCTGGTCAATGAATGAAACATTTCAGCCGCTTATATTCGGGATCTTGCTTTTTCGGCAATGATCCACTCCTCATGACCATAGATGAGGGTTAGAATGTAGACAGACCAGTAACTATTTTTATCTTATCTTAACTTGAGAGCTTTGCCTTTCACCACCAAGTGAAACAATGTCCTCTGAGGATGAGGCCCCAAGCCCCAGTCGAGCCATCTCCTGCTTCATCCTACCATCACTTGAGAACAAAATACCCTAAGGCTGAGGTATAGTCGTGCTTTGGAGCAAGTGCACAGGCACCCTCACCAGCGGTGGGGGTGTTTATACACTTGACATTTACATTGTCATAGATTTCTCCAAAATGACATGGGGAAGTACACTTTATAAGTTCTGAAAATGCTGTAAGTAGGAGAGCAAAAGCGTGATGAACAGACTATTAAAAGGTGCATGGCATGCGCAGCCTTTGCAGAGTTACAGAAATTTGGAGGTGCACAACCACGTGCCAGGACAGCATACAGGGCCAATGTGCAGGTGCAGGGCTGGCGATTGCGTCACTTATGGCGCACGCCTCCTCACATTCAGATTCCATGTCCCCGACCTTCCCTGGGACATGTGAAAAACTCTCTCGGAGGTGAGAGTTGAAGATCACATGGACTAGGGGTTCCATCAGAACTTCCCAGTTCACCCTCACTATACAATTGGGTTTACCAGGTCTGTCCAGCAGCCTCCCCCGCCACCAGATCCAAGACACCACCAGGTGGTGATCAGTTGACAGCTTTGCCCCTCTCTTCACCTGAGTGTCCAAGAATTAGGGCTGCAGGTCCAACGACACCATTACAAAACTGATCATTGACCTTTGACCTAAGTTAGCCTGGTACCAAATAGGCATATGGACCACCCTATGCTTGAACCTGGTGTTGGTTAAGGACAASCCATGGTTAGCATAGAAGTCCAATAACAGAACACCATTTGGGSTTAGATCTGGGAGGYTRTTCCTCCCAACCACCCCTTACAGATAACTCTGTTGTTGCCCACATGGRCAKTGAAGTCCCCCAGTAGAACAAGGGAATCCCCAGATGGCACCACTTCCAGGACACCATCAAAAGACTCTAAAAAGGCTAAGTCATCTGAACTGATGTTTGGTGCATRAGCACAAACAATTGTCAGAACCTTCCCTTCTGCAGTATGAAGCTGCAGAGAGCCAAGCCTCTCGTTCAGTGGGGAGAACTCCAACACCAGTCAGGGGCTTGTGAGTATCCCTACACCTGCCCTACACCTCTCTTCCTGGGCAACTCCTGAGAAAAGGAGAAAGTCCAGCCCCTCTTCAGAGTTGGATTCCAGAGCCCAAGCTGTGAGTAGAAGTGAGCTAGTAGYGCTCAACCTCACACACAAACTCCATTTAGTAAAAAATCTGTTTTGTGCTAATTTTTAATTAGCTGAGGCCTTTTGTGCAATGAGTATCGTCAGAAAAAGAGAAGGAGGTAATAAATCAATGTACAATGTGAGAAAATTTGATTATTTTCTTTGAAACTGTTGTGGTAGATATTAAAAAAATAAAATAAAACCTATAAATGAGTGTATTGCAAAGTTTAACAGACTCAGTACAAACGTTAAATTTAACTTAATTGACAACTTTTTAAGCAGCACGTGTCCTTCTGCTCTAAGGACTGCGTTGTGAATTCAAAAAGTGACGTAAAAATTCTGCATCATGCATATCAAAAATCATATTCAAACACTGCATTAGCCTGATTTTTGTCCTTTTTATGGTTTAGTTACAGCTGTCACAAGCTGTTGACACCTCTGTGATTTTTGCCTCAATCCACTCTGAGGAGCRGACCCAAATTTGAATAAGCCATTTGTGTTTACAATATGAGCCAGCACTCACACAAATACTGGAAATATATATATATTTTTAAGTGTGGAGTGAATTCACTAAGCACAATGAACGCATTTGACAGTGTTATCAGCAGTGCGCTGCTCTACTGACTTTGTAATGTTTAAGCTGTATGGTACAAGATCAAGGCGAGAACGTGTCTTCAGGCTCATATTAGAGGTTGCACTGAGACAGTCAGTTCCTCGCTTTGATCTGCACTTTGGAAAGGATCGGCTGTCTGAATTTTTATGAAAGACCCGTCTAACTTAGCGCAGTGGAAAATGACAGATTTTGTACTCCAACATCCTCTTCTTGWATCTAAAAAAAGCTGTGTTAAATATGTACTGTTGCTGTTCAAAGCTTAACTGCATCTTGTTTTTTGTCAAAACTATGAAGCCCTTTAAACAGTGGTTTTTAACTTGAGATCCTTCACAGCTTTGCTGAGAAATCCCCACAGTAATGAGTGACTGATCAGATGTTTCACTGTTTACCTGACAGTGACAAACAACTCAGCCTCTAGCTGTCAGAGCTGACAGCTCCTTGCGAGGATGACTGTACTCGGGCTCCGGCCAGCCTTGGCTCCTTTTGCAGCCCTGCTTCTTGTCATCGTTCGCTCTTGAAATGTGTTAGCCTCATTACAGATGGCCTCTGTAAATGCTGCTGACAGAGGTATAACTATCTTCCATAACTTTTGGCTCCCAATGGCAGATGCTCGCTGCCAGACCCTTAAAAGGAGCAGTTATCATTTGTCACTTTTTCTCTGGCTGCCACAGACCTGGATGCAGAGCGTCCTCAGAGCAGAAACTCTCCCAAGAGTCTGATGGTCGCACTTTCAGCCAGCTGCCATTTGTCAAAAACCTCCCAAGACATCGTCAGAGTTCCTCCAAATCACAGCAACTTTTGTGTAATAACCTAAACCCTTTGATTAAAGTTCTTGTTTCCTATATATTTGTTGTGGTTTTGTTTCAGAAACCCCCCACCAACGTTACAAAATCCAGACCAGTGGTGCAGAAGTTTTAACCATTTCATCAGYCAGTAAGTTTTCCTTTAACTCACTCCTCTATTTCTCATAAACTCTTTAAGCTTTAGTAGAAACACACTACTAAGATGGAAATTTGAACACAACTGTCAAAACTCATCTCTGTCACCTAAGTGTTGCTCTAAAGAACATTAAAAACATCCAGATTAGATGTTTGTGTGGCCTTATATTATGAATAATAAATATATTAAATAATTACAGCACAGGGAGATAGAGAAAACGACTGGCCTGATCAAATGAATGAAAAAAATCTTTTGTCATTTAACAAAATAAACAGTAGGAAAATCAGTTGATTCTTCTGAATTAAGCTGATTTAAGTTGTGCAAGGCTGTCCTGACTTCATATTTATGGATGGAGGACACTGCTGCCCATGATGAACTTTTGAGATAGGGTGATAATTAATAAAATAAAATAAAATAAAATAAAGTAGCACTTTGAGAAATACTAGACATGGAAACATTAAAGAACAAATTAGCTACAGCCCTCTTGTCTTTCTGTCCCATCGACCTTCATCTGTGTAAATATGTCATGGAGGAACAAAATGCATTCACCTGAGTTATCTGTTCTATCTAAAAGCCCAGGTAAGTTATCATTTGCTCCACTGTGGAAAACTAATAAAGCCAGGGGTGGCTTGTAATGGTTGTTCTGGATATACAGCCTTAATATCTCCAGCAGAAAGGTGCGCTTGCCTGAGTTATAATGAAAAAAGAAWTTTCTGTTTGTTTGGGAAATTATTTGTTTGGGTTTTTGGCTAACATTTGTGTTTGCATTGATAGAGGTCTAAATGAAAAACAAAATAAAAGTAAACAGCGCATCTGCTATTGGAGTGCATTTTGTTATTTTGTGGGAAGTTTCAGATATTGATTGGGGAGGAAATAGTTTGTTTATATATATATATATACTGCATATTCTTTATTTCTACAACACAACTGGAGTGTCTTTTATTAGATACTTTTTGGATTGCACCTTTGCAATGTGGGTTAATAGGTTGTGTGATATCAAATCAGCATTAATCTCCTCAAACAAAGCCCAGCTGAGTGCAATGTGGGGAGGCTGGACAATGTTATCGAGCCTTACAGGCAGCTTGTGAAGCCTTTTCAACGCTGTCAGGCCTGCGCGCATGTGTGTGCGTGTGTTAAGGGGGGGCTCGGTTACAGGAACGAGGGGGGGGGGGTGATTCTGGATAATAAATCCATCACAGACGTCTGCACTTGGGCAGCTAGAGCTGACTTCAGTGACAAAGTGGCCTCCTGTTTGGCATCTCCGCGGCACAGCCCTGCTAATAGAGGAAACCTCTGCTTAATGTCCTGACGCTAATGAATTCATGGAATTAACTTCCAGAGCTGARCAAACTGATAAAAGAAACAGACTTTCAGTTGTGATTAGGTGAAAAAAAAATAGCTAAAATGGTGTTTTTCTCCTATCTTGCCTCTCCCTGTTGGTGTTGTAATGCTCACATTAAAAAAAACATTCAGATGCTGTAAATCTCTTGCTGAACAGTGTTGTGATTTGTTGAAAGAAGAATTGCCAGGCTCAGAAAGCAATTTCAAAGGTTTTGTCAGACTGTTTAAGTATTCTCAGAAAACAAAGCTAAATGTGCTCTTTGGGTTTTGTACTGTGGGGTGTTGAGTCAGTTTTAGAAATCAGAGAACCTGCAGGCAAACACATCACAGTTAGAACTGAGAGCTTGTTTGGCTGAACTTGTGATCCTGATAGGGACCATGATGCTCAAAGACAAACTCAAACAAATGGTCTGCCGATTATTCAGTCCTCTAACGACGACTGGTGTTTTCTGTTTGCGAGGTGCTTGATAAAGGATTTTGAGGCACGTCCCTCTGTGACCCATCTACTCGAGCACCCSTTCATCAAGCAGGCCCACGGCAAAGACGTGGCCCTCCGGCAGCAGCTAGCAGACCTCATCAGGGGGCAGCAAGAAGCCGGCTGCCAAACCAAAACCAGGTAAGCTCTTTAAAACATCTCTTAAACTGCTTTTGCACATTAAATAATAATAATAATAATAATAATAATAATAATAATAATAATAATAATAATAATAATAATAATAGTAAATAACCTAATGCTATGGTAATTGTGCTACATCTTTTGGGTGTCGAGATTTCTATTTCAGCTGCAGAGGATGAAATTAGTGCTATTTTTTTCCTGACCAGCAGGGGGCAACATCTCATCTTTTTACACTGGACCATAGMAYGAAGATGAGGCAGAGTAATGGGCAAAATTACAGTTTGTGATTAAAGAGAAGAAAGGGGAGTGTGACTAATTCAGAAAAAGTGATTGTGCTGACTAACCTTAGATTAATAAATCCCATCCAGTCTGGTGTGCACTTTGTTCTCCACTCAATTAAACCGATGATTGAATAGGCAACGTTGAAACGATGATCCTTTATTTGTTTGTATTTAAATGAGTCAGTTACAGTTCAGCTTTTACAGTTTATCTTAGCAATGGGAATAGCAGATRCACACATGAATAAAGGGAGATTTCCTGAGGTTAAATCTGCTTTACTCAGAGACTCTGATGGCAGTAAGTGACAGAGCAAACTGTGTCCTGTTTACTGGAGAAATACTGACTTTGGCTCTGCTTAATCGTCATTATAAAAGAGTTTGCTGAAGCTGCCCTTGACTGAGAGTCTTGATGCCTTGCCAGCTCTGTTTACTCCCGAGAGCATGCAGAGTTGGTGCCTGAGCCTGATCCYAAATTCCTGTCCACAGTGAAAGTGGATAATGGGATTAGGAGCTTGTAGGGCGAGAACCGGGCTCGCCTGGTTTAGTCTCTCTTGCCACAGATCAGCAAACAATGTCGGCYGATAAGACTAAGAAAGACATAGAGAACTTAAAAGTAGCTGCCATAGGTGGAACAGTGTGATTTTTTTTTTACTTCAAAGCAAGAGAGACTGAGACGCTAGAGGTCTCAAGTCCTCCTCTAAAGGGACACGAGGATAGGATTCACTTCACAGGGACCATACACCAAGTGGTCCTGCAGTTCTACTATACTCAGAATATCAAATGAAAACAAAAGCAGAGGAGGAAACAACCTGAAGCTTGAATATTTTTACTTTTCTGATTGATTATTTACTGGAATAGATTCAGCTGGAGAATGGGATCAAAAAGGATCTGCAGTATTTTTTTCACGTTTTTGAAAGTTTTTTTTTTCTTCACTATGACTTTCAGACATTCAAACATTTTTCAAGGATTTTTCTACATTTAAATTCAAATGTTTTGAGCAAACTCAGACACCTTTCTTGCAAAGTTAACACTGGATGCATGCTACAAAAACGAATAAACAGAAATATTAACAAACTGTTTATAATTATGGCCATCAGTGGGTGCCTCCACTGTAACAAACATAGGAGAAAAAAAAATTTTTTTTCTCCTGATAAGTTATTATCTTAATTACAAGGCTCAATTAGAGTTTGCACAATTCTTTCCTTTTATCCTTTCCTTTTATTAAGTCATTTTCCCTTAAATCTTATTGTTCTTAAATGAAATGTGGTACTATCAGACAATAATTTACAATGCACAATTAGAGAGTAACACCTTGCAATATTGTGAGGTGATACATAACATTTTAAAGGTTTGAACAAAACATCTACACATCCATCATTTTTTAACAAAAAAAGCCTTTCAAACAAAAGCAGCAGGTGGTCTTTTTTAAAAGGGAGTGATGTGTTTTTTCAGGCACATAYTTCAATTCTACAATCAAGTTACTTTGTTACCCTCAGTCRTTAATAAAATGCTGTTTATACCAAAAATAAAATTAACTTTGCATCATTGTCTATATAAACACCTTGACATTGGCCTCTCTTTGTTTAAGAACCTCCTACCGTTTCAAACACTCCCACTTCAGCACATCTTCACAACAACATTTTGGGAGAGGGGTGCTCTGTGTGGCAGGAGCTCTGCTGCAGACTGAGCTCCAGGGAGGGGCTTTGTATAAATAGGCGGTGCTTTGTACCGACAACCTTTCAGGCAGCTCCACATGGRCAGGAGATTCAAGGATTTCTCAAACATGCTTAAATGAGTCAAAGCAACACTTTGAGTATGTTTTTGATGAGGGAATGACATTAGCAGCACGATGGATCAGTGGTTAGCACTGACGCCTTGCAGCAAGAAGGTTGTGGGTTCGATCACCGGTTCGGACCTGGGGTCTTTCTGTGTAGAGTTTGCATGTTCTCCTTGTGCTTGCGTGGGTTTTCTGCTCCGGTTTCCCCCACAAACCAAAAAAAAAACATGTACTGTAGGTTGCCTTCAGGCCCAGGCCTCCCTTGCAAAAGAAATCTGTGATCTCATGGAGATTTGCCTGGTCAAATAAAGGTAAAATATAATGTACAACGTCATATAAAGCTCAAAAAAGTGGATTTTACATAACACCACCATCGCTAGTTAAATAAATGACAGTAAGACTTTAATTTCTGGTTTATTAAAAAGCAGATTGCTCAGTTTACAGCAACTTAACTATGCTTCAAAAGCTGAATTCAACCTGGAGATGATTTGTGGCAGCAGGACAGGAATAAACCAGATTGAATCACAGTGATAATTAGATGTTTATCAGTCTCGGTGCAATAGTTTGACCCATTGGCTTGTTTGCTTGTCATACAATAATTAAACTGGATTGAGAGGCTGTCATTGTCTTTTTTTTCCCTTGAGGCTTGCGACAGTGAGAGAAACACCTTATCCTTTGAACGTAATGCTTACACAGATTGTTGTTTCTCTGCCCTCAGACCAGGACACAAACACACTCCTGTTTCACACTTCCTCACATTCTGTGGTGTTCCCTGAGGCTTTTATTGAGCCAGCTGGCTGTGAGTTGACCTCCGCCCACATGGGACTCATTTCAGAGGAATAGGTCAAAACACAGATGAAGTGCAATCACAGCTCGTGTTATTGGTAAATGTTTCCCATGGGAGAGCTACTAAAAAGCTTCACTCGAACCTCGGAAGTGGCTGCATCATACGTTCTTCCATCAAACTGCTCTTGCTGTTGTCATGTTGCTGCTGTCAGAAAAGAGCTCATGTTCTTGATTCTATGCAGGCACAAACGGATCAATACTCGTAAAACCCTCATTATAGAGCGCTGTCCTGATGACGATCTGGTACACCTGGAGTTTCTAGATGAGGTATGATTCTACATATTATAATGACTAATCAATTTTGACCAGCTTCAGGTACAACGTTTCTCATTCTCTGCTGTAGGAGATGATAATCGGCCATCTGCAGAAGAGGTATGATGAGCTGCAGGTGTACACTTACGTCGGTGACATCCTCATTGCTCTCAATCCTTTCCAGAACCTCAGCATCTACTCTCCTCAGGTTGGTTAATAAAAACTGAAATTATCATGCGATTGTTTTCAGCTTTACTAAAAGGAAGTGTTAACATTGTTGTTGAAAAAGCACAAAATCTGATTCATAATTTAATGAATTGACAGCTATTTTAAATAGAAGACAGTTAATATCTTACCTGTTGCAGATAGGTCTTTGAATGACCTCAGTTTGGAGAAGTGAAGAGATGACCAGATTGATGAGCTTATAACTAGACAGACTTTATGCCATCTTAACATTTCTGTAGCAACCTTCACATCAACTATTTACACTGTACAATTATTCTTTATGACATTCCTGCTGGAAGTGCTACAGTTAGCTGCTGCTGCTGGTGCTCTTTGTGTTTGCAAGTGAAACATTTGAGTTTGGAGTTGTTTTAAGATGCCAACAACAGATTTCGGTCTTTGCCGTTGTAGCCATTAGCTCATTAATCCAGTCAGAACTGAAGCTGTACAGCGAGCTATCTGCAGCAGGTAGGATATTTTTTGTTCAGAAACCTTTCACAGAACCACACCTCAAAAGACCCAAACTATTGCTTTATTCTCATTGTGATTGTTGTAATAATATCACCAAACAAAACATCATATTTTGTGCTGTCCGCAACAAATTTGAAAGTGTGAACTGCAGGAAACGTGTTCAGACAGAAAAGCTATTTACTGAAAAACTATTTAGATCACTTAGAGGTTTAGAAGAGAATAAACTAGTTCAACTCGTTTCAATTCTCTTAATAAAAATTTTATGTATTTTTTTTTTTTTTTTAGTTTTCTAAGCTGTACCATGGAGTCAAGAGAGGCGACAACCCTCCACACATCTTTGCTACAGCAGATGCAGCCTACCAAGGAATGGTGACGTTCTGCAAAGACCAGGTGCTCCACAAAGAGATYGTGGAACTGAAACTGTGTGATTGTAACACTAAATAAATGCTAACGACTTTCACTTGAAATTATTATACAGTATACAGCAAATATTTTAAACTGAATGACATTTTTGCTCCACTGCAATAAGTGCTTTAAAGTAAAACTTCAACTTCACTTACTAAAAAGAGGAAAGGTATGTGAACATATTTTTGTTTTTTGAACATTTAATTTCTTGTTTTAGTGCATCATCATCAGTGGTGAGAGCGGAGCAGGGAAAACAGAAAGTGCTCATTTAATCGTTCAGCACCTCACCTTCTTGGGAAAGGTATAATTTCATTACGATCGTTTTATTGCAGTGATTTTACTTTCCCTAAGCTTCTCTAACGCTAAACTTTCCTTGAGTTCATCAAAGAGACGTGTTGTTTCTTTAAGGCGAACAACAGGACTCTCAGGGAGAAGATCTTGCAGGTCAATCCTCTGGTGGAAGCTTTTGGAAATGCCTGCACAGCCATCAATGACAACTCCAGCCGCTTCGGAAAATACCTGGAGATGAAGTTCACGCCGAGCGGAGCGGTCATCGGAGCCAAGATATCGGAATACCTGCTGGAGAAATCCAGGGTCATCAAACAGGCAGAGTGAGTGAGGCTCTGATTTTGGGGCTGTTTTGACTTGGTGTCCCTCTTCTGACCACTGTTTGCCCTCCATTCAGKGGGGAGAAAAACTTCCACATATTTTACTACATATACGCTGGACTTTACCACCAAAACAAGCTGAAGACTTACAGGCTGCTGGACGGGACGCCTCCCAGGTTTGTCCTAATCGACCCGTAGATTCTGTTCATGCAAGAGTCTTCTGTGATCTGATAAAAAAATCACTTTCAAAATCAAGTACACTTTCTGAGTGACCAGTTTTGAGTGGATTGCATGTTAAATTCAATCATGTTTTCACACACATAATGTACCTCTGCAGGTACATCGAGAGCCAGCAGTGCAAAGTGATGCAGGACATCGTCTCTGGGAAACTCTATAAGGAGCAGTTCGATGCCATTCAGGAGTGTTTCCGAAATATCGGTTTTACAGAGGAGGTACCGAGCATCCAAACGAAATATTAGGATTTTAAAACAATGTAAGCAATTTATTTTTCTTCTCTTTTTACTTTAGGAGGTGACCTCGGTTTACAGAATTCTCTCAGCCATTTTGAACACGGGTAATATTGAGTTTGCTGCCATCACATCCCAACATCAGACTGACAAGAGTGAAGTGCCTAACTCGGAATCCTTAGAGAATGGTAAAAAGCAGCTCGTTAGGGTTGTATTTGTAATAACTATTCTTTTTTTCTCAGTTAAAGAGAATAATTTAAGTTGTCTAAGCCTACAGCATCAACCAAGTGAAACCCAAGCCAACCCTCTAAGATTAAAAGTAAAGTTTTAAGCCTGGATTTGAATGTAGAATGGTTGTCAGCCTCTCAGAGTAAAATGGGAAGTAAGTTCCTGAAAGCTCTGCCTCCTGTTCTACTTTTACAAACTGTAGAAACCACAAGTAAACCAGCAGTCTACYAAATGACATAACCTAGTCCCAAACTGTGTAATAACTTTACCTAATGGAACTACAAATAAAGTAGTCGAAACACTGAACCCTGAGGAACTCCAGGCTAACACATTTTTCTTCTTCAGCTTTGTGAATTTATAATAAACAATAAATCTTTTTTTTCTTTCCTCAGCTGCAGCTCTCCTCAGCATYGGCTCCGAGGAGCTTCAGGAGGCCCTGACCTCTCAGTGCGTGGTCACGAGGGGTGAGACCATCGTTCGAACCAACACCGTGGACAAAGCCACCGACGTCCGAGACGCCATGTCCAAGGCCTTGTACGGACGCCTCTTCAGCTGGATCGTCAACCGCATCAACACGCTGCTGCAGCCGGACATGAATATCTGGTGAGCGTAACGACAAACACGTGAGCCGTGTCAACGGTTCCCCTGTGATTGTCTCTCTGCGAGTCTCCAGTGACCTCTGTGAAAGACTGCAGAGGTAGATGCAAACATGCAAAGGAGAATATGAATGCGCACAAGACAAGCAAAAGGAAAAAAAGAGAAAGTTTTAATAAATTTTTGATACAGAGTTGCGTGCAGAGAAAATAATGTTCAGATGATTAAAAAGACTTCAGAGAGACTGCAATGAGGCTCTGCATTGATCCAAAAGAATTCCTTCATAAATATGAGCGTCGACTGTCAAGGAGACGTCTCACAGAAATGAACAGAAGCCAGAGTTCCTGTCTGGTTTCAAGTCATCTGTGTTGATTCTTTATTGCTGCTAATAACCGGGCAGCATGGGCTTAAGGTGACCTCTACATCCAGGCTGTAATGACTGATCAKGAAGCACCGAGCCCAGAATACAAAAAGTCTTCGTGCCGTTCTGTGAAAGCGTGTATTGTTTGTCCAAAACCCTTCACGAAGCTGATGTTCCTGACTTCTCATCAGACTAGGCCATCCAAGATCCGTTTTCCGTATTTGGGTTGAACTTGCATTATCATTAAACTTTTATCAGTTATTATGACTGCTGGGGATTTGCTAGTTCCTCTGTATGGAAGAGTAAGTTTGTTTGTCCCCCTTTTCTCCTTTGAAGTGCCGCAGAGAGTTGCATGAATGTKGGAATCCTGGACATCTTTGGATTTGAAAACTTCAAGAAGAACTCGTTCGAACAGCTGTGCATTAACATCGCAAATGAGCAAATCCAGTTTTATTTCAACCAGCACATATTTGCCCTTGAACAGGTGAGTTTTTTTTCACACAGGAAGGGGGTATTAAAAGTCTTTACTAATGTATAAGCTTTGGATATTTTCTCTTAATGTGATTTGGATGGACCAGGATCCCTTTAAAACATTGAAAATTGGTCATTTTACATGAATTATATGTTTGTGTGTTTCCATCGAGGCAGCGATGCTCATAAATTTATTTGTCTTACTTTCTTGTCTGATAAGTAAAGGTTTGTTTATACAGTTGTGTGACACAAAATTATCTTCTTAATTGATTTAATGAAGCTGTTTACTCTGAAGGAGGATTAGTCTTTAGTTTGCTTGATGGAAATGAATGAGTATTAATCAAGAGCCATTTTACTATAATGCATTCCAGTTCCCTTTTCAAAGTTAAGCCAAGATAGGTTTTTTTGATGGCTTATTATATGAAAAGAAACTTACGCTTTTATTCTGAATTATGTATAACAAAACCTTTAAGAACAAAACTACTGTAGATCATTTACTGAGGCCAGAGGCCAGTGTTAAAGGGATAGTCTGGTCTTTTTTAAGTTTTGTTCTCTCAAATATTTATCCCCCACCACCAAAGTTAAAGGTGTTGTGATATTGTTCTGTGTTTGCATGTGTGCGTTTGTTTCTCTGTGCAAAAATATTCCAGAAACAAGTGGATGGATTCCAATTAATTCCCAGAAAGTGATCAATGGACGTTACCACTGATTAACTTGTGAAGTCAATCCCATTCAAGATGGCTGTCGCAGACAAGTGACTTAAAGTGACAAAAATGTGTAGAACTCAGAGAATTGTACAGATATTTAGATACATTTTGGTGTGTTCTGAGCTGAGACTCAGCCCCAGCACATACTTAAGGCCTTAACTATAAAGGTATTTTTTTAATCTTACCATTATTAATTTCATACGTGTCTGTCTGTTAACAAAGTATCTCATGAACCACTGGATGAATTTTCAGGAAACATTCAGAAAACAGTCATGGGGTGTACATCTAAACCTCTTTAAACTTTGGAGTCACCACAATTTAAGATGAACACAATAGCAAATCAAAATGAGTAAACCAGAAAATGGCCATACATCCGCTAATTGTATTGATTTTGAGTTAAAAAATTGATGTGGAAGCAGCTGAGAATTACTCCCAACACCTACTATAATTGTTAACATGACTGCAGCAGCGATCACTGAAAGTCAAGCCTTAAGCTTTTGTGGGAAAGTTTCTGCCCTGATGTGGGTCTGAAGAGGAAGAAGAGTTTTTATCTTGGGTGGATGTTTTCTGCGCTGCTGCACACAGACTCTGATTATTGTAAGGGGGTGATGACTTAAACATGAGGACGATTTAGATCCATTGATTTCACTTTATTATTAAAATATATATTTAAAGCAACTTTTTGATCTGAGATTAAACAGATGCAATAATAAAACATCACAGTGGGTTATTTGCACATTGAAATAAATTATGAATAAGTAAGTGGCTCTATTTGTTCGTTCAGAGCTGCTCTGTTTTATGCACTCGTTCTATTATGCTAAAAAACTTCAGCCACAGACATGCGGCTGTTTGGTTTAGTTGATTATGGCAACACACACGCACACAGACACACACAAACACGAATCATATTTAGCCCAGATAGTTTAATTAGGTTATTTAGAGAAACTATTAACTGGTTTATTCTGCAATCTGTGGTTGTAATTAGATGGAATACCAGAGCGAGGGAGTGGATGCCAGTCTGGTGGAGTACGAGGACAACAGGCCCATCCTGGACATGTTCCTGCAGAAACCCATGGGTCTGCTGTCCCTGCTGGACGAAGARAGCCGCTTCCCTCAGGCCACAGACCAGACCCTCGTGGGTAAGGCTTCAAATGTATACAGAAAACTCTTTTAAAAGGCCAAATGTAAGTTTTATGACYTTTTTTCCCCCTCTATTGACTCGTTCACAGATAAATTTGAAGACAATCTACGCTGCAAATATTTTTGGATACCTAAACGCATGGAGCTTTGTTTTGGAATTCAACATTACGCTGGGAAGGTATACCAAAYTACTGTTTTTATCAAAGAATTACCTCTTGTTGTGAGCAGAACATACATATTTTTAAGAGTTTTTAAAGTTTGTGGTGGTTTGAAAACACTAATAACCTCCTTGGTAGAAAAAAACATTATGATTGGGTTGTTTTAAATGTCTTAAAGAGGAGCAGCAGCTGCTAATTTAAATCARACTTTTTAGAAACAAGTTAAATAAAAACAAGCTGGATTTAGATTTGCAGCACGTTTCAATTGCAAAAGGCCAAAGGTAGTTTCTCATCCAGGGAAAGCCAGTATGATTCTGTTACTTTTCTGTTTGTGTTAWTTTGGTGATGATGATATATTTATTTAATTTATTATTTAATTTTTGCAGGGACTGTACAACAAAACATCACACATAGGCAACAGATGCAGCATACACAAGGCTTCTAGCTAAAAGCTAATTTACAGCCCTCGCCCCTGCTTAGGCTTTTTGATCTGAACAAAATAAAAGTTATGACATAAATAAATGAGTACAGTGCCATTACAATTTACACAAATAAATGTCATTAAAATACATGTCCAGATTGTTCTGATGCATCTCAGTAATCCAGGTAGAAAAAAATCAAAAATCAAAAACAAGTGGGTCCTCTGGATGGGTTCTTCTTTAGTGAAACGTGTCCAGATTCTTTGAAGTAGGGATRTGTGGAAAAGTTATGAACACTTAATATCTTACCTGTTTAAGATATTTTTTGAATTTGCATTTTTACAGTTACTATCATTTGTTATTTTTTGTCTATTTTACATTTTTGCAGCAGTATATTTGCTGTATATTTGATTTGAAACTGTCAGGTAGGCCTACAACAAATGAGAGCTACACATAATAAATGTGTTTTTAAAGTMATTGTAATGTTTTAATTCTAAACCAGTAGGTTCTCAGAATCAGAACTTGGTATCGGCGAGTACCCAAAATAAAGTATCCCTGCTACTTCTCTGTTTGAGGAAAAACTGGTTTTGAGACACCCTTATTTAAAACAATTAAATATATTGGCAGCGTTTCTTACATCTTAGCCAGTTTTATGCCTAACAGATATTTTACGTAATAATTTTATTCCTCCATTTATCTTGTGTGCTGTGTGTCAGGTGATGTACAGTGTGAATGGGTTCCTGGAGAAGAACAGGGACACTCTTCCTGCAGACATCGTSGTGGTGTTAAGAACATCAGAGAACAAACTTCTGCAGCAGCTGTTCTCCAGCCCTTTAACTAAAACAGGTATGCAATGATTAAAAATAAATAAATCAGTAAAATAAAAATACAACAATGCTTAAAAAAACCCAGCCAGTATGCTGCCACTCTGAATGGAAATGGAAACTTTTCTTTGAGACAAACTGCACAAGTGAGTGTACTGTGCTGCTGTCTCCTGCTTCCGTGAACATTCAGGTAAGTGGGTTTCTTAAAGACATGGCTCTCAGGCATCTGTGGGCCCCCCTTTTATTTCAAGCCTCCGCGTGCAGTTCTCGGATAAATCTGCCGTCTCCATTATCTCTTGAGAGGCTCAACGCTCCGCACGGCGCTCTGTTTTTATTTTCACTAAGCTTTCCCTCTTGGTTCCTCGCTGCTGAATGCTATCTACAGATTGTGGGTGCTGTGAGGATATTTTATGATAAGGTTTCTAAATACCCGGGGGATGAAGAAACAGTATTTAGAGAACACAAAAGCAACTYGTCCCACCTCTTTTCTGTTGGTTAAATGAAGGTAAAGTAATGTGCTCGTCATTAGCCGTGGCTGAAGCCTTCTGGTCACTTGACTTAGCTGAAAYGCTAATAGATGTCTTAAATTATCAGATTCCTGCTCCTTTATTTCAGCTAAGCCACATTATGATTCACTTCCTTTTTAGAGGAGGGGGCCGTAAACGTCTGCTTTCACTTCCAGAGGCATTAAAAGGTGCTTCGATTCACAAAAGACACCCCATCTGAGGATCCTGTAGAAATTTGTGATGTGTCTGTAAACTGGAATTGCAGGTTGTGCACAGGGGAGCCATTTCCTCCTGCAATTAACAGCTTCAGAGTGCCACACGCCGTAAAAACAAATGCATTGAACACTTCTTTTCACCACCCAGAAGCGCTGAATAGATGCTAAGATGCTCTGTAATGTTTACAGTTGGTGTCACTTAGGTCTAAAAGCTTCTTTATTTCCTTTTTGTTCCACTGCACTTTTGTCTGTCCCTCCATTCAGACTAAAGAATCCAGTTATTGCAGTGATTTATCGGAGAAATAAATGTGCATTTGGAGTTTGTTAAAAGGATTCATGTGAGTGTGCAGATTTCCTGTTGTATTTTTTGGAGACTGTGTTCAGATCTTCTCAGATGTGAGGGAGTTGGAGGTCCGGTTATTGCAGTTTTGGAAGGTGCAGATCAGTTTAAGATAAAAGCTATGAAACGTCGCTCCGGCTTATCACTCTGGAAAAGATGGGAGCGCTGTTTTTAAAGTGAGAYACAGCTCAGCGTAAGAAAATTAGAAATCTATTCTTCGGGGTAGAATTGATGGGGTTTTAATTTGCATTTTCCTTCATGTTAGAGATTCACTGTTATYTGTGAAATTACCATTATCTGTGGGGGGAATCTGATGGAAATCTGTTTTGCATCGGGGTGGTTTCACTTTCTGGGGGCTCCTCACGGTGTCACCACCAGGGGACACCCTCGTAGACCTGCAGCTTCTCAGGTGAAACAAACAAATCTGATATGTCAAACCACACACACACACACACACACACACACACACACACATTAGATGTTAATATTCCAGCTGGCCTAGATGTTTGTCTAAAGAGTGTAATTCCTGTTTTGAAATTATGAGAGAGGTTGTGATGGAAATCCCCCGGAAACAGAAAAGCTCCCAGGCAGGGAATAGCCAGACTACTTGAGCCCTGGAGGATGCGAGTCCTTGAGGCTCGGACATGTGGTGGGGTTTTGTCAGAGGAAATGGTTTATATTTGCATGAACAAATTCCTCGGAGCCAGGGTCTTTTCCAGATCAGCGAGGATCACAGTGTTTGAATTGGCTCAGGAAGGCCTACCAAGGCCTGGGCAGCCTGCAGTCACAGTGTGTGTGTGTGTGTGTGTGTGTGTGTGTGTGTGTGTCTGTGTGTCTGTGTGCAGCCTGAGGGATGCCTGGCCCTGCTGATTGTAGCACATCTGCACATACAGTCGTCTCATCATCTCTGCCAGTTCTTTGTTGGACGACAAAACGTGCAGTGATTTAAAATCCATTTATTATTTATACTGATATGCTGCATTTATCATTTTTAAAAGAGTGATAAACTTTGCGAAAGCTACACTAAATAATTTGTTAGCCAGACATAAAAAAATCACATGAGTAAATTCAAACAGAAGCTTAATGTATGCATGCAAAGTTAGATTTACTAATGTCACCATCTGTAGAGAGAAGAAATTTGCATCAGAGACAAATTTCTTACATTAACCACCATCTCTGAGGAAAATATGATTCTTCTTCAGTTATGTATTATATTACGTTATTTGTACCAATTTTTTTCTTTTATGACATTGTTTACAAAAATCTGCTTAAAATCTTTAAAGGCAGACAGACGTGGTTTTAATCAGTGTGGTTCTTTTTAGAAAAAAGTACCTTTAAATCAGTACAAATTTAAGTGCTGATTTATTTTAGTATTTTCATTTCATTGCCTAGCTCAGATCTTTTGAAGTGGGGTTCTGTGGAAACATTATGAACAATAAATATCTTACTTGTTGCACAAATCACTTCAAGACATTTTGCAGACTTGTTTTGTGAAAGTCTCCACAGATTAAATTTGAAGAAATTAAGTCTAATTCTGATCGGATGGACAAGCTGATGGCTAGTTTTAAGTGTGGCTTAGATTAAAGTGTATTAACACTGTCTTAATATGGCTCCAATCTTAAGAATTTCATAGCGGTTCATGCAAATGTGTGTGTATAGATACAAACACAGCTAAAAACTGTAATTAATAGTAGACCTGTGGCTGGAACCTGCAGTTTAAAGCCAGAACAGGATCTGCTTTCCTGTCAGCTGGTTCTAGAACAAGTTTTAGGCTCCGCCCCTCTATAAAAATTAATGGGACATAACCTTTGTTAAGTCTTGATGATTCACTCAGTTACATTGCATGCTGAATTATTATTTTTTCATTAAGTTTAGCTGTTAAAAGAAAGCTTACGTAACACCATAAAGCCCCACATTGGGCCTCATGCAGGAACATGTTCGTATTCTTATCCTAAATTTCTCTTACTTTTGTTCGTACGAAGGGTTCGTTGGAGAAAACCCAGGACTCACTGGCGGGATTATGTATCCCCTCTGGCCTGGGAACGTCTCGGAGTCCCCCAGGACGAGCAGGAAAGTGTCGCTGGGGAGAGCGGGGTCTCCTGCTGCCCCCACACACCTGACAGAGGATAAGCCGGCCGGACTGACAATTTATATTGTTAGTCTAAATTATTACATTTAAAATTATAACTCTAATTGTCAACATAATTATGGAGTGTAATTTATTTTCAACTCAAAATATCTTCTAACTAACGAAATATAAAGTTATTAGGG
>NW_013952411.1:622712-635430 GCF_001266775.1 Austrofundulus limnaeus | reverse complement strand
AAACGGCTCAGGCTGGCTCCAGTTCCCAAAAAGACCCATCAGCATATTATGTTTGTGGACATAGCTTACCTACAGCAGGTAAGATATTAAAACTATAATATTTTAACAGCACTCCACATGAAAAGATCTGAATTGTTGCTTTAACAGGAAAATACTTGTTCTTTGCCATTTTGGGAAACTTTGTAAAAATATTCGAGTGATGTCTGATTTGTAATATTTTAAAAGTTTAAAGTTCAAGGTTCTTGTCAGTGTCAARCAATTTACACATTTATTTTATTTCCCATATATTTTCCATCTTCACACCAAGTCCCAGTTCATCTCCTCTGCTTTGCCTCTGTCATGTAAAAGGAGAACCTCCTGACAGGCTTCTCCCAGTGTTACATGTGACACGTTCAGCTCTTTGTTCTCCCACAGCAGAGGCCTCCTTTTTATTCCAGTGGGCAGATCTTCAGCTACACTTCCACACCAGAAAGACATTCTCCAAGTARTGCCTTTATTTAGTTTCTTTCCAAAATTATGCTGTTTGGGGAAGGTTTCGAGTCAGCACTGGGATTTACGGTGACCCTACACATCAGAAGCAGGAAGTCAGCTCTCTGAAGTCACATGGTGCAACATCCTTTGATAAATGCAACACTGTGTTGTGTCACTAAAAGCCAATTACACCATGCTTTCTATGATTGATCTGCTTTGACAGTAGAGGATGGCATTTAAATCAACAACCCCCCCACCCCAAAGCCATCTCCAGGCCTTAAATGGTGGCGGTTATGGAGGGTTGCTGCAGGGGGGGAGTTATGGGTGCCTTTAATCTAATTTGCTTGGTTGCTGAGTTGAGTTTCTAGATCACATGTTTTCAAAAAGAGAGCGGGAACGCTGCAGAGATATCCAGCAAGCCTCTGCTCACTCAGCTTGCTCTTACAACTTTGATTGTCCCCCGTGTCGACAGCTCGATCCACAGCTTCAGAAGTACAAGGCGCACACTGGCGCTCATAAAAGCGTGTAGAGAGGTGTCATACTGAACGCTGGATTGCTTTTTAATCCCAGGCACATTGACTATTCTTGTCAATAGAGCCCCAATACAACTGCCAGCTTGAGCTTTTTTTTTCTCTCTCTCTCTCTCCTGTTGGATTCTTGCTGGGCTTTAATTTTCAAAGTGAATGCACAGATGCCAAGGAAGGTTTTTCTTTTCTTTTATTATTATTTATTTATTTCTGCCCCCTCCCCACTTACCGCTCTGCCACTCTCTTCTGTGGTCCTGGAAGTCTCCGTGCCAGGAGCAACACGCGTGAAGCAGAAACGAACAGCGGGGACGCTCGTCCACCTGCTTCAGAAAAACTGAACAATCTGATGGGAAATGTTCCCCTCACCTTCTCCCTCCTTTTTAATTATTAAACTCTCTTATTAAAACTTCTTTTCTTTTTTATTTCCTTTTTTTAATCAAAGAACTGACAAAAAGTCGGCACTGAAGGTAAAAACATACGCTGCTTCTCTCTCTCTCTCACCCTCTCTGTCAAAGAACAAATCTTTCCCTTTCTTGTTCGTCCTCGTGTTTGAATATTTCTCATCTACATCATTAGAGAAATCTAAATTAGAAGGACTCCTTTCAGGCCGGACATCACAGGTGTTCCCATGGTTTTATGTCTCGGGAGGCAGGGATCTTTGAGGATACTGACTATTAACCCGTTCTCTAATCATGCAGTCAGAAGGGGATATGAAATCCACCAGAAGAATGAATTAACATGACCCGCCAAGGAATAAATGAAGAAGGCAGCGAGTGTCCGTTTGCGAGGCTTAGGTACAACTGTCATAGTTTCCCTCGTCGTGGCGCAGCCCCCTTCATCTCCTCTTGATGGTGTCATGGAAGTGAGAGGCGTGAAAGCGCAGTGACACTCCACGAGCCCGTTCCACTCGCAGCCGCTAATTCATCATGACAAATGTGCTCAGATGATCTGGCCCAGCAGCACTAATAGGGAGAGGAGAGAGCGCACTTCATTTGCACAAGACCCACTCCAATTAATCCATCCAGCTTTACTCTGGGCTAATTGGAGCAGGTCCCTGCCTGTGTGTTGGTAATGTACCCGACACAGTTTTAACAGCCCCTGTTTTCAAAGATCAGACTTCCTTTTTTTTCCTTTTTTCCTTTTTTTTTTGTGCCGAAGGACCGTTTGAAGTTATAAGACTCACTTTTTCTTAAACACAAGACCTTCTAACAAACGTGTTCATAAAGAGTAAAAAATAACAGCTCATGTTTCAATGAATCTAAAAATGTCTAATTCAAGATGGCCACCACAGCTAATCAATACAAAATGACTAAAACTCAGGTAACTTTGCAGATGTGATGATAGCTGAGAGTCTGAGCTGAGTCTGAATGTGACAACTTGGGATAGTGACGGCTTTACATTGCAAACATTTTCCATCGAACCACATTTTACAATCTAATATTCAGCCCAAAAGTATTATTGATCTGGTTTTGAGACTGATATACTAAGCAAGAGCAGAATGTGTTAGATTATCAATCTTATTAGCCTGGAAATTATTTCAAAAAGTTATACAAGTGCAYTTKTCTTATTCCAATGGCAGATTATTTCACTTATTTTGAGTCTGAACCTTCTCAAATCAAGTGAAATAATTTACCTGTACAGTGTCTAATTCTGCTCTCTTAGTATATCAATCTCAAAATAAGATAGTACTTTTTGGSTGGATATAAGATTGAAAGACTTGAAACTTCATCATAARATGATCTTGGTYTAAAATTGTGTGATTTAAATTTRTTGAATGYCAGGTCTTTAATTTACGCATTGCTTTCCCCCATATTAGGCTGTAAAAACACACCTTTAGTTATGTTTCAGAGCACATTCTCCAAAAATATCAAATATCATATTTAAACATGTCTTTGCTGAATTCATGAACTAAGAAAAACAAGTAGAAAAAAAAATACACASCAATTAGCCGACAACTGTCAAGTGCTCACAGAATTGCTACCAGATTAACAGACTCTTTTGAAGTTCTCCCACATCATCTGTTTCAGGTTGTTCTGACTACAGCACTGTCTGTTTTCATATTTGTATATTTTTACAATCACCGCGCGTACYGAGAAACCTTTTGTACCAACGGGAYGGCCTTTGTCAGAAGGTAGAAGTGGGCTTTGCTCTTAATGAATTCGTCATAAATTAATTTTGATCTCTCGCCATATTTGAAACTTCTAACACTCATCTGATAGAGCAAGCGGCCTCGGAGGAAAGCCAGGCGCTGATCCAGTGTTTTCGGGTTTTTTGRCTCGCTGTCAAACGCCATCCTCAAAATCTGACACGAGGCTCGGAAAAAAAAAAATGTTGCAGGAGCCGGGCTGCATATTTGCATTTTAGAAGTTGGGTCTGTGTGTGTGGTAGGAAATGTAGAACAATTGTTGGCCTGTCACTTCAGCTTTATCTTAAAAAACTTACAAAGGTTTACCTCCTTGCCTACACGGCTGCCTGGGTAATGCTGCCTCCTGTGTCTGCAGACGTATTTTTCTAAAGGTGTGTGTGGCACATCTGTGCAGCTATTGTTTATTCATGGAGTAAACCCTTTGAAATGTGTTAAGATACTTCCCACTCATTATAAAAATCCTGCCACCCATGGATTAGGACTTTGATGTCACCAATCCTGCTTCAAAGGCTTCTTTCACTGCTATTAATCACAGTTTAGCCTCTGAAGATATAGCCAGAGAAAACATTTGGACATCTTGTGCAGAAACTTTGAAATGTTCAGGCTGTCTTGCATATGCTCCGTTCATATCCTTTCCGCTGTGTGTGTGGGGCTGTTGGACTGCTGTGCATGCAGCTGCACTCCTGAGTCGGTGGGATTCGCAGAGATTTAGGATCCTTCTGAACTGCCTTTTATGCCGTGGCTGCTGTATGAACACTGAGAAAAGAAAAGAAAAGAAAAGTTTGTTGACAGAGAATTTCACACTCAAATGTGTTTACTGATCAACTCTCAATAACCACTTCCGATGTAAAACACCTCAGTCATGTGCTTCCACATAAAGGTTTTGTGTCCAACAGGAAATCTGGCCACGTCCAGGGCCCGAGTCACTGCTGCCTCCAGATCTCTGCCCCCGCAGCTCGGCTCAGGACGCACCAAGGTGAGATTCCTGTCGCACAAATCATCATTTTATTTGTTGCTAATGGGCGTTTCACCATAAAAAGCCCAGTTAAAAACCTGCAAAGTGAAGCACCGCCATATTAATTGACTACCCTGTTCCGTTGGCTGTCTTGCTTCTGGTGATGCAACGTCGCCATCTGGTATTTGGTGTCTGCCGCWTGAAAGATTTACTGACTTTTGTTGTTAACAGGCAGTAAAGTATTTGGTGAATTTTTTTTTTTGTAGGGTGTTAGCATACTTCAGTGATATGTCATGTTTGTTTTTAATTTRATGTAAACACTTTTCTTTGTGTAGCAATGGTCTGTGTTCGATTTTTGCAAAACCATCAGTTGTCCGAAACTTTAAATGTTAGCTGTGGATGGCTCTTTATAAAACCTCAGTTTGAGGAAAAAAAATCCTTTAGTTCTGTCAGTTTTTCTGAGCGTGGGRTCAAAATGGATTGAACCACACTTCAAAAGCTTACGTTTCTGCCCTTTTGACTTAAATTTAGCCATCTTTTTTCAAGTTTGCTTTGTTAAAGTTGATTATGATGTGTTTTAATTTAATTTTCCATTGAATTGTAAGAGGGTATACATTATGAAATCATGCAAATATTATCCATCTAAGAGACTCTTTTAATCCAATGTCCAGCCAAAAAAGAATATTTGAGCTTGTTTTGAGAATGATGTACTAAGCAAGAGCAGAACGTGTTATGATTATTAATCTTTTTAGTCTGGAATGTTTTCTTATTTCAACAAATCTTTCCAAGAAACCACTGTCTTATTCCAATGGCAGAGTATTTCAGTTAATTTGAGAAAGTTGAGACAGTTCAGACTCAAATTAAGTGAAATAATCTGCCAGTGGAAATAAACAATTGCACTTGATAATATTCTTGAACTGTGGAAACTTCCAGACTAACAAGATTAACAATCTGACACATTCTGTGTTTGGTATCAGTCTAAATACAAGATCAAAAATAYGTTTTGGCTGGATATACAATTGAAAGATTTGGTTAGATGGACAATTTTTCATTAAAATATTAAATTAAATGAAACTTTGCAGGATAAAACAMCTCAATATAGATTTCTTTACTTCTTTTCTATCCACTTCTCTCTTCCTCTTGCTTCCATGTTATTCACCAACATGTGCTTCTCTCCAAAGTCTCCCAAATACCTGTTGAAGGTAAGATTTTTGTCAAATTTAAATGCACCTCTCCAAAACTGCAGAGCAGATCCAAAATGGAAGCAGTTTTTTTTTGTTTTGTTTTGTTTTTTGGACAAACATAATCCCCTTGAAATCAGCTGAGCATGAYTGTAAACTTTGAATTGTGCGCAGCTTCGCTCTCCTAACATCAATCACAGTCTGGCTGTGGAAAAATGTAAATCATCTCTTTTGAACTTTTATTTCCCCACGCAGCCACAATTCTGTGTTATCAACGAAAAACAAATACCCCATGATGTGTCTCTTAGATTATTAAAATAAAAAAACTTAAAATTAGACACAAACACAGACCAGCCTTTTTAAGAAAAAAATAAATAACCATGGAAATCAAATGGCTTTCCTTTGATGTACTTCCACCTCCTCAGTTATTCTTGAACAGGCGAAGACTTCCTAATAACAGCTCAGTGTGACTGATGTAATATGTATGCTCTCTTGTTCTCAATCAGGGCGGGAGAAAAAAGTTGACGGAAACCGACACTTAGTAAAAGTTGCCCGATTAGAGAAGTGAGCCGTTCGTTGAACGAGTGGAAGTGATAACTTGTGTGATCTGTCAGAGGAGCTCATGCTTCTCTTCTTGTGCTCCAGAACATACCTTTCTTCCTTTCAGCAAGAATGAAATAAAATATTAAGATATGCACTTTGCTACATCGACTCACCATAAAATATCTGAAGCACCATTAATTTTGATGACGCTATGAACAGCAGAGGCCGTTAAAAAGCCTAAACTGTGTCCTCGTTAATTCRTCGTCATTCGGAAAAACTCTCTGCCGCTCTGAATGTGCTGCAATTTCCCCGTGCCCCACAGCAGTGCCGAACGACTCTCTAGATTGTTAGCTTTAAGTGTTTACGAGCTTTTGTGGCATTGACGACTCTGTTAGTGCAGCTGCGTATTCCCAACTGGCCTATTTCGAAGAAAGAACCCTGCTAAAATAACACCTTCAGCCCACAGAGGAAGCCAGGGTGCCAGTAAACTTATTGGAATCTTCTGCTCCAGGTTTGACCCGTTMATCATGAATGTTTGTGCTCAGGTGGACACCATGGAGATGATGCGCCACCCAGACGAAACCACCAATATGAGGAGACAGACTGTGGCATCCCATTTTCGTGTAGGTGGTTTTCATTTTTAATACCTCCCATTAAAAAGAGGATAAGTGCACAYGAACAACTGCATTGTGAACCATCTACTAGATTAATGTTATTACCCAGATTTGTTTTTTTGTTTTTTTAGCACTTGCTGATATAATTTAATGAACCTTTTATTCTTGACACTTGAGAGTTTCTTTTGGATTTAGTCCAACATCATGAACCATCTTCCCTTAAAACATTTTAAATTGCAATCTTTTTTCAATGTAGTTCATACACAATTAATGAATTTCAACTGTATCAATCGTGCCTGATCAATATCAAAGCAAAACAAGACAGTTTGAAAAGATCTACAACTCTAAATCTGAAAATTAAATGATGTTATTGCTGTAGTTGCAGGAGGTTTTAGAGGAGCGTTGTCCCAGTTTTGGTCTGGTGGAGACTTGGGTCATCTGTTGTACTGGATGGGGACATATGTTGTTTTATTATTGGTATATGCTTTGYTGTATTGATGGTGCTAGATGTGTAAGCTGCCCATGCCAGAGACATTAATGCACCCCCATACCATCAGAGAGAAAGGGTTTTCCAGTTGGTTCCTCTTTCTCTTTAGGATGGGGCTTTGAAAAAAAGAMTTCATTTGATTACAGAACAGTTTTCCRCTCAGACCATTTTACATTAGTTTTATCCCAGATAATATGGCAGCATTTCTAGATGGTGTTCAMGTGACTCATCATCAGTTTGATTAAAGGTACATTCACACCAAACGYRTTTTGAGCATCAGGTCATCTGGTTTACATGCAAAGTCAATGGTGGACGCGCATCTAGGGGAGTCTAGAAGCCGAGCAGCGCGGCACGTCCCAAGCGTCMGCCGCGTGAKTTGGAAAATCTGAACTTTTGCTGCTTGATGCGTCGCATCAACCAATCCAAGAGACTCATTTTTCCATGTGACAGTTTCCTGAATGTTGCCCACTAAACCGAAACAGACGAACAGGAGATCTTTACCTGAAATCGACCATCTGCAGTTGGATTTTCTGGCTGGATATAAGTGCTGATGTGGGTCAGCTGATCCGGACAAAAAAAAAGGGTCCGTCAGCTGGCAGCTTCTGGAGCACGAAACTAACCGAACAAATCGCCTCTAAATCATCTGGTGAGTTAATTATCTGCTGTGCGCAACGTTCACTTGCTCTTTAGTAATTAAATCAAAGCCATTTTCTTTTATTTTATCTTTATTTCACCCACCGAGGGCAGACGCTCCTCCCACACCCCGCTGCCGCCGCCGCCGCTTCTCGTTCTGATCTGTGAATGCGTCTGTCCAGCCTCAAGATGCGTGCGTTTTGAGATTTTTGGAGGCGCACAACGCGTTTGGTGTGAATATAGCATCAGAGACTGATTTCTACGGAGCCCACGAGGAGGGGACATGGGAGATTTTTTTCTTTTGCGTTCCCACGCAATAGTATTGCGTTACCTCGCAATACTTTTGCGTTCCCTCGCAAAACTAGTTTATCACTGTTGTGCCTGCTGGTTTATTAGCAAACTCACATGTTCACCATTAGCGAGTTAGCCTACTGCTTTAATTCAGCTTCAGAATGAATATATCACACAGCCACGCATGGAAGTATGTCATATGCCGTGTTTTAACACAGTGCAGCCATGCAACATCAATGTCAATATCACGAACTTGTGGCGACACATCCTGTTTTGGTAACCGGATATTTCAAAATAAAAGTCTGATTTAATTCAGTTCATATACAAAACAATCTTTTGCGTGGGAACGCAAAAGTATTGCGAGGGAACGCAAAGGTATTGCGTGGGAACGCAAAAGGAAAAAAATCCCCCCGTGTCCCCTCGTGGGCTCCGTAGATTTCAATAAAAGTCCAATTTATTTCACAATAATGTCCCAGAACTGGTCTGTGATCATTTTAAACCCTTAAGTTTGATATTTGTTTGTTGCTCTCTTGATTTTATAGAAGGAAGATGAGGTCAGAATTGATAATATTTACATTACAGGGAAGAACACAAGTTCAATCTAAAGGCCTCTGCATGCTCCATCCAAACTGCTWAAATCAGCTCTCAGTTTTATTACAAAATATGCACCATTCTGTTCACAGCTTCCAATCTGCCGMCCTTTCTTGGCACAACTTGGYCGGGAGAACTTTTTAACCCCCACCYTCCACAKAAGAACTTACTGTGAGATTGATCACAAGTTTRTGGCCGTGTTTGTTTGTGCTGAAGGCTCTYGGATGCTRCATTTTGCTTCAACCCCTCGCTTCCAAAAAACATAAACAAAAAAAAAGAAAANTTCAACCCCTCGCTTCCAAAAAACATAAACAAAAAAAAAGAAAAGAAACTCCTTTCAGATGTCGACTGTCGTACCTGGAAGCAGACATTTATAGAAATATTCAAACAGCTGAACAGTCATGAATGGAGATGAAACAGACATTTTGCACGGAGGAATCCTTCTGCAGAAAACAGCTTCATCCGAGACAGATTTGCGGACAAATAGCGGTGGATTGGAGTTGTTGTTTTTTTTTTTCTTTTGTCTTTTTTTTGGGTGGGGTGGGGGGGTGTTGGAGTGCAGACTCCAGCAGGAAGGAACCCCATGCAGAGACGCATCCCACAGTTTCCCAGGAGCTCGGCCTGCTTTGTCCCAGGAGCTATGAAAGTTGTGTGCAAAAAATCGAACGTGGGACAACCACGTGGCCACACATCGAATGCTCGGCTTCAGATGGAGTATGTGGAGGCCTTAACACAAACCTAATTAGATATTTTTAATTGGAAGGTTGACTGTCTTTAGGAATCACTAGGATATATAAATGAACACCTTTTTCTACAAATTTTAACTTAGGTCAATAAAAAAACAGGTAATAAAATCTCATTTGTTATTTCAAAACTCCAAGAATAACAATAAAAAGCAACCTTATACCCAAAAATAGATCTAACTTGATCAATTTTACATATACTGAGTAATTTTTGTCATTTTTTTGCTTTGTAGTAGTGAATTTAGTGGAAAGGAGGTTCATGATTCTATTTCACTAAAAGTAAAATCCTCAAATAACTAACATTTGGTCTGTTATGAGTAAATGTAAAACTGTTCATTACTTTTGGCAATTAATGACACTTTCTCTACTTTTATTCAGACTGGAAAAATAATTATAATCATAACATATTTTCTTACACTTATAAACTCATGTAACTGCATTTATGCTGTTTTTATTTGACCATTTAGCTGCTGTTTATGGCTGCCTTGCTGTGTCTCCACAGTACTCCCTGATGGACCTGCTGTCTAAGATGGTGGTGGGCCAGCCACACTTTGTGCGCTGCATCAAACCCAACGACGACAGGCAGGCGCTCCGCTTCTGCAACGAGAGGGTGATGGTGCAGCTGCGCTACACGGGGATCCTGGAGACGGTGAACATCCGGCGACAGGGCTACTCCCACCGCGTCCCGATTGAGGATTTTGTCAACAGGTAGCAGCGGCGATGAGACGAATCAAACCTCCGCTCTGCAAAGTGCTGACACAACCCCAGAGAGCGAGCAGAACGAGCTATCGCTGCTCTGCATCACGCTAAAAAAATAAATTAATAAATGAAAAAAAACACAAGTTCTTTAATTACACAAGTTCAAGTTGAGCAAAGCAGGAAGCTGACTAATTGGCAGTCATTAGTGATAGAGCAAGACTTAATCTTACAACTCTTTTAACTGTAGTCTGGAAAATATGGATAAAACTCAAACAGGGAGGAACTGTGATTATAAGGGGAGATGCATTTTAATAGCTTTCCCTTTACTATTCATAAAGAGTTTGTTCTTGCACTCGGTGACCTGGAAAAGCTTGAATGTGGTCTACATGTCCCCGTGGTTTTATGTTAGAGCACAATTAAAACAAGTTTCGTCATTAGAGAGACTTTACGTAAGGCTGCTGTTTTTGGTATCTCAAATATAGGACATGATCTAATAACTAATTCAATACTGAGCATCAATCGCTCCTTTTATGATGGGTAACCACAAATTTTAAAGTTCAACTTTCTGAGTCTGAGTTTAAAGAAACCGACAAATAAACAAAGGCTATATTTGGATGAGTTGGTGAACAAAARCTACAGTATTCTTGTGTGATCAATCTGCTTTTGAAACACATTCATCCACCTTTAATGCAGAGGCTTCAAGATCATAAATTTCATTAACTTGGGATTTTGGTTTGTGTGGAAAAAAACTTTTGGAGATTGGTGGTTAGTCTCACAGCTTAGGGGAAGCTTTAAAAGTTTAATTTAGAAAACTTTGAGTGACCACATGATGCGTCTTTGCATGTCCTGGTTTCGTGAAGGGAGTCCCAAAGGACTGGACATGCCCTGACATGAACATTTCACTGTTGTCTCCGCAGTCACTGTGTGAACAAAACTGTTGAGTTGTTTGATTTTCAACCTTGATTTTGAATCCGTATCATCCCACCTGAGCCCGTTAGAGGTCGGACAGACCGACCCGAGTGGCTAAACTGCACCTTTTAGTGAAAACTGATTTAAATTTGTGCTCTCATATCAAAGGCTCGTCTGATGTTGCTGTGCTTTGTATTTACCATCAAAGAAATAACAGGTATCAACAGGAATTAGTATGAAAGGCTTTAGACTGAGGCGGGGAGTGGAGTTCAAAGAAGTTTTTCTTCTTGTTGTTCTTCTTCTTTGACCAGCACGTGAGACGAACCAGTAGATCTGGACTTTTGATGTCGCTTTGCAAAAGCTGGAGCCGCCCCGTCCTGTCCTGTGCTGGTATTTTGTAAACTTTAGAATCAGTCGCTGGATTCAGACATAGTTTGACAGAAACAGAAGTAGCACCGATGTTCGCTGACGTGTAATTTCTGCAGAAATGAAGTCTAAATGCTGAGAGCGATCAAATTATTCAATTAGCCAAAGAAGCTAAAACTGAGCTGTTAAATCTAAAAGAAAATAAACACTAAAAGGAGCAAAACACTAGCTAAAGACCAAAAGTAGTAAAATATAAGCGTAACAGCTAAAGGCCAGAAGTAGCAAACCAGTAGCTAGAAACTAAAAGTAGCAAAAGGCTAGGAAGAAGCTAAAACTTCCTATGATAGCTAACGCAAAAAATAAATAAATAAATAAAATAGCAAGACAAGTGAGAAGCTAAATTAGGCAGATTGGTATCTAAAAGTAGCAAAAGACCAGCTCAAATATAAATGTAGCAAAAGGAAAATTAAAAAGCTAAAAGTAGCTAAATGGAAGCTAGAAACTACAACCGTTTTCTTTCAAATTAAGATTTTGTTTTGCTCCTATGCATCAGTATTTCTATTTCAGCATATTTACAACCAAGTACACTGACTTATTCTGGTTAGGTTTTTTTATTATCTGTACATTATAAACACCCTGGAAAACCACAAAACACACAAAAAAAGTTGACATTTTTGTGATTTTAGGAACCTAATTCTAAAAATATTTTCTTTTCAGCATTCTATACTGTTTTTTTTTCTTTCACCTGATAAATACTAAGAGCAAAACTATTTTTCTAGTCTGAATAATAAGACAGTCATTAAGTGCCAAACTGAACCCTTTTGAATTTTCACAGACCAAACATTAGAGTTTTTGGATGCTTTAAAACTCTCCAACTGTTCTAAATGTTTTCTCTTTTGCATTTCTTTGTAGATATTAYTGCCTTGCCTTTCGGGCTCATCAGATGCCAGCGATGAGCAGAGAAAACGCGGTGGCCATACTGGAGCGGGCCAAAYTACAGGACTGGGTGATGGGTCAGACAAAGGTGGAGTGATTTTCTTTTAATGCCTTTTTGTAAAAAAAAAAATGTTTGAGATACTTTAGCCAGGTCCGAACGTCCTTTCAGGTTTTTCTGAAGTACTACCATGTGGAGCAGCTGAACCTGCTGCTGCGTGAGGTCATCGCTCGGGTGGTGGTGATGCAGGCTTACACGAAAGGCTGGCTGGCGGCTCGACGCTACCGAAAAGAAAAGGAGAAGAGAAACCGTGGAGCCGTCATCATTCAGTCAGGTAAAGTGTCATTAATTAACCCTCCTGTTAGTTCGTTTCTGAGGAACAGCAGTAATGTTCCTGGGTCAATTTGACCCGGGCCATGTTTAATCATGCTATAGTGTCAGAAACAAAAAAAAATCCCCCAAAACATTTTTATATCTGATTATTAACTCCATTACTAACAATTTCAATCAATATTTGTGAATTGATGTTTTTTTTATCTCAGAAAAAGGATCAATGAGGACAATTCACTCGCTTTCCTAAAAAAAGTGTGTTACATTTTTTAATGTCCAATACAAAAACATCCACACA
>NW_013952411.1:615810-622329 GCF_001266775.1 Austrofundulus limnaeus | reverse complement strand
TGTGTGTGTGTGTGTGTGTGTGTGTGTGTGTGTGTGTGTGTGTGTGTGTGTGTGTGTATGTCTCACAGTTGCCAAAAAAATAGTATTGGACACTTTTGACCCTTTCTATGCTTCATTTTGACTGCCAGGTCAAATGGACCCAGACAGTATCTGTGTAATATGTAGACGCAGGGGGGGCCTGCAAAAAATGTAAAATGAACCATTTTCTTTTTATATGTAAATTATACCTATTAAGACAAACAGAAAAAGTTTAATTCAGAAAAAATACTTTAAACTATTAAAAAAATTTAAACTTTAAAACGGGTCATTTGACCCGCAGCATAACAGGAGGGTTGAACAAGATTTATTCAAATMTTAGTCAAACAGATGCAGATGAGCACAGAGTCCTGATGTGTCCTTTTATCACAAACTGATGAAACAGTTGCAGTTATGATGTGAGTCAGATTACTGGGTTGTGTGAGGTTTGTCTGCTGTGTGAGTCTTCATAAAAGAGATAGTTTGAAAACCACAGGATGACCCATGAGGGTTAAGAGCAATGCTTCAGAGCAAACAATAAGAGCCCAGAGAGTTCAAAGGGATCTGTCCCTCCTCCACCTGCTTTAGCTRAGTTTTGAAGTGGGATCTTGTGTGGTATACCTTTGTTTCACTGTAGGTCAGCAATTTATTACAGACTCTTTGTTTTCTGTCCCAAGCCTGGAGGGGGTACGTCGCCCGGCAGACTCTCAAGCAAATAAAAAAAGAGCGGGAAGAAGCTGCGATGCGCATACAGTTAGGTAAATGTGTTTAGTTTTTTTTTTCACAAGCCGTCCAAGCATCTGGTTTGTCTCATGCAGTTTCATGTCTGCTGGAAATCTGCATTTTTAAAAAGAACAAGTGCTTTAAAAACTTCACATCTTTGTGAAACACCTTTTTGATCTCGACGAGTGGCCCCACGAAAGAGTAATAATTAATTAATAATGCATAGAGAGGAGCTTTTGAAAGTTTGGGCAGCATTTGGTCCCCATGTTTCAGAAGAACAGTGCATTCTGAGATCTTTTTTCCCCCCTCCCTTTCATCTCATTCCCAGTAAAGGCAAGAGAGGGACTTATCCCTTCTGTTTCCTCACGACTTCCTCTCTCAAATTCCTGGCCTATTACACAGCTCTCACATACCAGAAACAAGATGCCTTTTTATACTGTCAGCCTTTTCATCTGAAATGTAAATTAATTCTTACTCAGTGTGCCTTGACGAAGATCAAAGTGGGCACATTAACCTTCCCAGCCCCAGCCCCCCAATCCTTGGAGCCTTTCACTGGAGGACAAGGGAGGGTGCCAAAAGGGGCTGGAGAAGGGAGGGCAGGGGGAGGAGATCTGGCATTGTTTCCTCTGGCTCTCATAAGAGCTGCCCTCATCTGGCACACGGAGCCTCGGAGTCGCCTGCACACCTTGTGTAAATGTGCACCATTAAACCCTTGTAAATAAAGCTGCAGAATGGGTAAACATGGCTGTGGTGTGAGGAAAGCCTCTCTGCCGCCGCCACCGCCTTTCTTTTTAGACAAGCATGTTTGTGTGTGGCTGGYGGGGGGTTCGGGGGGTGGGAGGGTTAGAGAACCTGAACCTGACATAAGTGGGGGTCTCAGACACCCCTCCCTCCCGCCGGCGTTGCACTCCAGCACATTCACATTGTGTGTTCGTTGCAGCTTATAGCCTTTGAGGTGGGCTGCATTTGCATCTAGAAAATAAACAGATGCCTTTCAAATGTATGAGCCTGGTGGCTCCTCAGATCTCAGCAGGGCCTGGGGGACATGCTCACCATCGATCAGATTAGACCATGCAAAATACAACCGTTGCTCAACAACGTACTTGAGCTTTTCTCTTTTTTGTGTGTGTGTGTGTGTGCACATAATTCTATCAGAAAGACACAAAGCCGGCTGACAGAGTAAAACTCAGCACGCTTGGTTTAACATCCATCTGAGCCCAGTGTGTCTCAATAATCACACGATGTTTTCCAGCTACATTCCTGCGATTTTTGCCGAATAATTTATTTTCCTCCAATTAAATGTGGTGTTTTAAAACAAAGCAGTGATTGCCTTTGATTACATTTATTAACATGTACACTGAGAATATCTGTGCAGTTTACAGGGGCCATCGGGTATGTCACAAGCAAGGACCCCTGAGGGACAAATGTCACCCTGAGGCTAGAGGAAAGACCACCAACGAGGGGCACACGAGGTGAGCCTTGGCTTCGTTCTCTCCTGTGATTGGTGGACATTGATTTCAATTTTGTTCTGCTTTTATTTTTGTTCTTTATTTTTCTTCTGCTGATGAGGTTTTTGCCCATGTTCTTGTGTGCGTGTTCGTTTGTCTGTACTGCTATCAAAATATCCCATTAGTCACTGAATGTCACTGCCCCGCCAAAATAAAAGTGTCCACCTGGATTTAATTAAGTCCTATGATGTGTGGTCGCTGCAGTTGGTCAGGTCTAGGTTCAGCAGCAGTATGTGCTCAAAGAATGAGGTCAGCTGACTACCTGAAAATACTAAATGACCAGGTTATTCCATCARTGGATTTTTTTCTTTCCTGTTGGTACGGSCATWTTCCAAGATGACAATGCCAGGATTCATCAGGCTTGAATTGTGAAAGAGTGGTTCAGGGAGCATGAGACATCATTTTCATCAATGCAACACTGGATGGAAATAAATCTTGTGACATTGCAGAAGCTTGGTGGAGACTTTTTATTTTTATTTATTTATTTATTTTTTGCCAGGCAGTGTATTTCAATGAAACTTTCAGAGAGTAATCTACAACTGATTAACCTTTGGATTGAACTCAGTTAAAGATGGCCGCCAAAGCAAAACAGCAATAGCGAACGCAAACATGTCTATAACTCTGTTAGCTTTATAAATAGTTGAGAATGATCTCCAACACTGACTTTAGATTCAATTCAGCGCACAATTTTTGGAGTGAGAGCTGTTTGACTGTTAACAAAATAAGTCATGTGAACGACTGGACAGATTTCAATAAAACTCTCAGTGTAATTGCTGTAGAAACATCTACAACTGATTGGTTTTTGGAGTCAGTTGAATTCAAGATGGCCACCTTAGCTTAGTTTTAAAGATATTAATCTAAATTTGTTGGGAAACACATCTTGCATGCTGTACCTGTCATTCATGTTTTTTTTCTTTTCTCCCCATAATGTTCTGCCGTTTCACTCCAGAGGAGAAAGCTCCTCCCTCTGCACCGCCTCTCCCACTTTTATAAATGTAATAAATAACTTTCTTCCAAGATAGCACAGTTGTCTGACCACAAATGGGGCTGGGTGCTGCRCTGGTCTCCAGATGTACGAGCGGAGGGGTTTGTGTTTATTCAGCATATGGGCAGGCCGGTCATTAAGGAAGTATGTGAAAAACAGGAGAGCGGTCACCGACTGAACAGCAGCACACCGGATGTGTTTAATCATTTATCACAATACCCCTGTGATGATGAAGGGTTTTACGTTTACAGTAGCTTTAAAAAAAAGGAATATTTTTTGTAACTTTATGACTCATCAGAGAATAAACCAAAGCACAAAAGCAAAAAGTCTTAATCATATCTTCTATGATTTTTTTCTCTCCTTTTCTTCTTTGGTCAACATTCATCTCCAGACTCCATCTCCAAAATACTAGATTTACACATCTGAAAATGTTGTGCTTGTTTTATACTCCAACTGAGCCAGGCCTCAGCTGGGATTTTCTCTCCATGTTTACAATCATATTCCTTGGTGAGAAAAAAAAAATGAAAAAAGAAAAACTTCAAACCTCCACTTAACAATTCTGTTTAATCAGTGTTGGAAACTCTCCATATATAWTTATTTTGACATGATCTGGCCCGTTTTTCTTCCTCCTGTAAGTAACTATATTCTCACCTGCGTGCTGTTCTTTTCCCTTTTGAAAGCTTTCTTCTCTGCCACCCTCGGGTTTGGTGTTTGCATCCAAACAGCAGAGCTTTCCGTTTGTATCATCAGTTCCAATCTGGATCTTACTTTATTCCTCCACACTAGAAGCATGACTGTTTTTGGCATTATGCCGCCCCCTCGGTGTTGCTTGTTTGCTTTAAATAATGCAGCACAAGTAATCACGTACAGATAAATACCCACATTGTGTTTTCTGCAAATTACCTAAAGCAGTCTTTTTTTATCAGGAGAGTGAAAGACAAATTAAATCTATTAAGCAGATATGTTTGTTGGATTGATTTTAGTCAAAAATGTGTTTTCTTTTTTGTTCCATACAGCCTTCAGAGCAAAGACGCACCTTCAGAGGACGTACATAAAAGAAACGTAAGTTGCAGAATATCAATAAGAACCTTTCTTATGCACTAAAAAAAATGCTGCTTGTCTATAAAATCAGATTTAACCCAAATCATTCTTTGGGATTTTTTTTATTTTATTTTTTTGAGTCCTTGAGACAAAAGATTTTTCTCGCTCCAACCTCCATCTCAGTGGAAAAGACAGGGTGGTACAGGAACGAGAGAATCAAAAGGCTGGAAATTCACRGCTGAGAATAAATGCTCGCTCTTCCCTGAGGTGATTTGTCTTTGCGCTCCTCTTTCTACAGATGTTAGACCCCTTTTTTAGTAAAGACCTGAGGTTCTTTGGTAGCACTTTGATATCCTGCTCGGATTCAATATGTGAAATAGAAGAGCCACTCCGTGACTTGGAGCACATCGCAGTCTTTGAAGTCTGATCCAATTTTTGCTGCTCACCATTTGATGTTGAAAGGATGAAATGAGGAAAATGTACAGTTTTTGCCAGTAACTCTGCTGAGCATATGTAAGATTAAAAAAAGCAAAAGCCTTTGGAGAATGTACTTAGAAATGTTAAGCAGATTAATACTTTCCTATAGCTCTTTTATTCAAAGATAAAATTAAATATGAGAGGAAGTCTGTATGTGCTGTTTTTTAACTATCACAATTAAGTCAGTGTGGTGCTGTTTGCTAGGAGGTAGGGCCAGTAAAATGGGGGGATATGCAATTGCATTAGCATTTGATTAACATTGCAAAGCACATTAATGGGTTGGAGTTTTATGAGTGCCAAATTGTAAATAAATGAATGCAACATCTACATGACTAAATAGAAAAAAAAAAACAAATTAGAAGGCTTGCTTTAACTTGTATCTATTCATCCAGTGCTTTCATTGACATTGCTCTTCTGGGTGTGTTTACGCCTCCTCTTTCAAGGTTTGCCCTGACATCCGAGACAGGCAAGTGAAAGACGTCAGGAGAGACAAAAGCCGAGCAGAAGACGGTGTAACGAAGCCTCGCAGGGAGACGGCGAGGCTGCAAGGCATGCAGAGTAAACAAGGTAAGCCCGGGCGCAGAGCTGGTGGGTGCAGGTAATTACACAAAGAGACAGTAGAAATCCCACTTTAATGGATAAAGTGCCAGTTTTAATACCCCCCCAACCTTTTCATCCAAGCCAATCCTCCGCTGCCATTCTTTGTTGACAGTAAAARAGAGCTGCATTATGGGTGATCATTTCTGCTGCGTTTTTATAACCCAGGTCAGATCATCACCGACGGCAAGTAGGGGGTGGTTTTCGAGGGGCATGAGCACTTCAAAGCTTTCAATTTCCCTACGTGGTGGGCTCTTTGCTTAGGATCTCATCAGCGGCTCTAATAGAMCTGCACAGTAACGGTGACAAGAAAATACACAAACCCTGATTTGTTGAACATATGTTTGGTTTGCTTTTTGCCCCGGGTGATGAATTACATTAATTCCTGCTGCCTGGAAGGCTGAGTGGGTGGCTGCGCAGGGGGCCTCTGATTATGGCCGTCACCCAGCTCACCACCAGGGCGGCCTTGGTGAGAGAGCCCCGGCCCCTTCATTAATGTTATTACGGGGGGGATGAGGTAAGAGGCCGAGGTGGGATAGCGTTTAGCGGTGCGGCTGAGAGATTATGGGGATTAGACATGATATTGTAACACAGACAGAGCTCTCCAGCGGGCCTGGGATTAGTGTCAGCACGCCGCAGCAGGTCTGGGTTAGATAGCGGCTAATTCGGTAATGCTGCATACAGGTGACCCCCGCTCTCAGGCATCGTGGCTGCTCAGAGAGGCGTTGTTTGACAAATACAGGAAGGCAGGGTGATTACAGAGAGGAAACATGACATTTTTGCTCAAATTTGGGTTTCGACTTGCAATAACATAGAGCTCTAAAATAGCAGCTCCAGGAAATATGATGCTTTATTTAATGTTTAAAAGCCACATATATTTGCACCTTTTAATAATAAATTCAAACATAAAGTGACTGAAACAATATTTGTAACACCTAAACCTCAAGTTGACAACTTTGCATTATGAGACACTTTATTTTGCATATTATTTAATGAATGAAAAAAAACTATAAAAAATTAAAAAAATTAAAATGTCCAGAAAAGCTCCAATGAATTCATCAATCTCTGGTTCTAAACATAAGAATTCTCCATCAGTTTTCTTTCAAATTATACAATTGTTGCCTCTCTAAAGTAAACTATATACACACACACACACACACACACACACACACA
>NW_013952411.1:609226-613732 GCF_001266775.1 Austrofundulus limnaeus | reverse complement strand
TATATATATATATCGACAGTTCAGGCTGGTTTTCTTTAAATAACAGAGTTTGAAGATTAAATGCTTTAAAGACTCGTGGTACAAAGTCTGTGTGGTGATGATGGACATTTTTTGTGGTGAACCTGTGATCCCCTTACCTTTATCTTAAGAACTCAAGGTTTTGATTCCCAGGTCAGGACCTTCTAAGCTGATGGATCATTTTCTTTACTGTCATTTTCTAATACTTTTTTGTTTTTGCAGCATATCTAACAATGTTATCTTTTGTCATAAAGTAATCTGAAAGGTTTCAACACAAACTGAATTAGCCTTAGGCACTGGAAAACGTTTACTGTCTGTTCAAATATATTCACATTTCCTGACAACAATAAGCTTTACAAACTCATATTTTGTATGAAGAGTGCACAGATTTCTAGGTATTCATTGCTGCCTTTTTTCCCCGCCTCGTTTACGTTCTGAGGTCTGCTTGTGGCATCTTCAGGAAACCCCATTTGAATATGTTGAGGGAGGCCACGGTGGTTCAGGCACCCAGGGCACACTTTGATCCCTACAGATCTGAGGGCCTTTTTTTTTTCTTTTTTTTTKGTCCTGAGGTTGAGAGAGTCAGAAGCCTTGCCCTGCCAGATGTTTGGAAACCAGGCTCCTTCCTGTGTCTCATCCTGCTGTCGCCTCTGGTGATCGCATCGGTTCAGTCGGGCTGCAGCTCGACTCCGAGTGTTTCAGGACATCAGTGGAGAGAAAGAAAATTAGCTGTGGAAATCAAATTACTCCACCCCTCCAGACACATTCACACACCCTGCCCACTGCTTTCATGATGTTAAAACACAAGGGCGTGACCTGATGGTGCGCTGGATCATTTCTACAAGACCAGGATCTGACACCAGGCTGATCAGTTGCTTTCACTTTTTATAGGGAGACAAAAGACTTTTAGCTCTGAATGACCTCAGCTGGGAGAAAAAAGTAAACATTCAGACTGAGTTGATGAGGTAAAGGCTAGTCCAAATGTGACCAAGGGCACAGCCCCAGTATTAAAGATGTCATAGATGTGCATGCAAACGCTCCTTTACAGACTAACATGCTGTTAGTTTTGTATTACATGGTAAATTTAAATCAAATCAAGTCGTAATTTATGATTCATAAATTATGAGTACAATTGAAACTGTATTAATATAAAAAACTAATAAACTTGGTGGAAAATTTAAAAAAATTAATGAATTAGCACAATAAAAGTCTAGAAATCCTGCTCGGCTGGAGCTTAAAGCCTGCAAAAACAAATTTATAACAGACTTCCAATGACTGATGGTCTGAGCTGCTCTAAATTGCAGAGGACTGTTTCACAGACGGAGGGGGACCACCATCAAAAAGCTCTGCCACCTGTGGTTTACAGTCTGGATCTGGAGGTGTCTAATACCAACTAATTAGTGGACGTCAGAGCTCAGGCCTGAATCTGATGGTCCTGTTTACACAAAGTGATTTTTGAGTGAAATCTGAGATTTTCTGCCACACACTTTCTAAAACCATTGAATCCTGGTCTTAGAGTGAAAGTTCTCAGGAAAACCCTGCGCTCGGGCCTTCATTTTACCCAAGCGTCAGCATTTCAGTAGAAATGTTAAGTATATAAAGTGGTTAGCCTTTGTAAATGTCCATTAAACAGCATTTGCATGAACCACTATGACTTGTTTTAGATTATAGTTGTTGTAGGATGGCTGCAAGATGGGCCTGTCGAGCATCAATACTATCTGACAAGGACTGTGGTTCAGCACTGGAGCAGAACCAAGAGATCAGACTCAGAAGGGAAATAAAAAGGAAAGTAAATTTTATTTTCAGGTGCAGGAACYGGACATTCAACCTGAAAGAGGAGGGAAGCGAGGAGATGATTTCTCTTTGTCTATTAGCAATTGATTTCCAGTAATAAGTCTCAGTATGTGTTCTCTTTGCTTACAGGTTCTTCGGAGGCGAGCAGCATGGAAGGAGGAGAAGGAGGATCCAAACAGGTAGGTGCTCAGGTAATCAGGTGGGTTCTTGGATAACTTGGTTCTCAGACCGAACTTTGATGAACAAGGAGCGAGAAGGGTAGGAAAACTCAAGTTCTCTGGATTCAGAGTGGATTCCAACCTTGAGAACAAGACAGGAACAGGTAAGACCAAGAGTCAATGAAAATACTTAGAGAGAGAGAGGCTTGAACACTACCATGAGGCTAAGATGCATCAGCGTGGAACTGACAGCCAAGACCCCAACAGCTCATCAGTGGGATCACCAGGTGAGGTAATGAGGTCACGGACCAATCGGGAACACAGAGCAGAACACCAAACCTCACACTATTGATATTGGGATGAGTATCGGGTCAGAGTGGCATGAGATCAATTCTTTGTTTTACACTTTATTTGCTCTACTGACTATATGTTCCACAAATAAAGTGAAAAATAAAGTCAGTATTGCAGAGTCTCCAAATTGTTTAGAATTAGTCAGATTAGTCAGTAGATTGTTCTCAACATTAGGCCCATGTTCAATGGAAGTTATTTTTGTTGTTATTGACATTGTTTTTATTTATGTTAGATTGTTCTTTTTTGTCATTTTGCACTATAGTGACTTTTTAATTGTGTGTAATAGAAGGTAATATGGGAATTATGTTATTATTTTTATACTGTTAGATTGTTTTATTGTTGTAGTTAATTAATACAAAATATTTTATTTGCCTAAAATCTTTGTTTTTTATCATGTTTGACTAATTAAAGGCAAACTACATATTTATTCAATGAACATGACAAGTATCAGTATCAATATCAGTACTGGAATCAGAATTGAAGATACTAGCCTTATATTTACCTTGATCAAAATTGTACTTTATTTCTTCAAAGAGCTGTCTGCAACAGGTAAGATATTAATTGTTCATAACCTTTCCACAGACTACTTCAAAAGAGATGAGAGCACTTTGAAGCCCTTTCTACTTCAGACACCCCTAACCTTTCATTGACCATGTTTTGTTATTAAAAAAAGAAGTTACAGATACGTCATGTAGTCGTGTAAGCTCCACACACAGGGCTGCGCCGCCCTTCGTCACCTGTCACCAATCTGAATATTAATGCAGCATGTTTGCAAGCTAGTCACCGAGACGTGTGAAGAAAGAAAGCTTTTTGCTCGCAAGTGGCAGATATGATCAGAGCGCTGCTTATGCTCCTCAGAGTGGTAAACAGGATGGTGCCGAGGATCAGTCAGAGCTGACTTTATGATTTATGAAAGCTGAGCTACTTATGTTAACAGGCTCTCTGAAGATTAGAGTTGTGGTAAACACACATGTCAAGAGAGAGACAGATAAAGTGGAGCCACAACACAGACACCAATTACCCCCGTGCCTTAGAAGGTAGTTAACCTGGCTGTTCGACAGGATGAAACGACAAAGGGGGAGATGGTTAAAGAGGTGTCGACTTTATGGGTATACTTATGTCCCCTCAGTGCRTAACATGGTTCAGTCAATAAGAATTGATTTTGTTTGCAGCTCAGAGCTCTTTCTGTGCTTTACAGCTGCGGCTGGGAGAGCTTTTACCCACACTGAGGTCACACTCGTGAGTGCATCTTGTTTTCTTTTCCTCTCGCTTCCTCCTTCAGCTGTTTAACACGTCCTCCCACAAGGTTTGCAGCCACCAGGTGCTGCTCCGCCACCCTCCACCGCAGCCGAATCAGTGGCAGCAGCATCGCTGTATCAACATGCGTCTGTCAGACAAATGATCCACCCTCTCCATGTTTTGTAGACAAATACTCTCCCACCCATCTCTCTTGTCTCTCAGACTTTTGATTCATCTAACTGTCTCCACATATCGCCGCGTCTCCTCCGGATGCCTTCAGTTTTAGGCAAATTACAGGCTCGACGTAGCGGTAGCAGAGATTTGGAAGGGATAGGAAAGACTCAGCTCAACGGAAGGAGTTGCCTCTGTCTGACGCTACCTACGTAATCCTCTTAATGTCAGTGGGAGTAGTTAACAGGATGTACTTCCATACTACTCATCATCACAGCTCCAACAGAATAATCTCCGCAGACATAAAATCAAGGTGGAAAATGACACTAAGAACTCACTTTAATTTTGCAAACGTTGAATGTCTTTTTTTTTATATCCTAAGTTTTGGCAGCACGACGGCTCAGTGGTTAGCACCGACGCCCCACAGCAAGAAGGTCCTGGGTTCGATCCTCGGTTCGGACCTGGGGTCTTTCTGTGCCACGTTTGCATGTTCTCCTCGTGATTGCGTGGGTTTTCTCCGGGTACTCTGGTTTCCCCCACCCCTAAAAACATATACAATAGGTTGCCTTCAGGCCCAGGCCGCCCTTAAAAAAGAGATCTGAGATCTCAATGGGACTTTGGGAGTAAAATAACTGTTAAAAAAATAAAAAAAATTATCCCAAACAAAACACATCATATCATTTTTATAGATAATGGGCCTCATGCAAGAACCGTTCGTACGCACAGATTTGTTCTTAAATTGTGCGTACGAGTGATTTAGGAGAATTTGTGGCAT
>NW_013952411.1:594048-608496 GCF_001266775.1 Austrofundulus limnaeus | reverse complement strand
TTACGCAGCTCATTTACGCACGTTTCCTGAAGATAAAAGTGTTTGTTGAATCTGACGTGACATGTTCGTACGAACCCTTTGTACGAACAAAAGTAAGAGAAATTTAGGAGAAGAATACGAACATGTTCTTGCATGAGGCCCATTGAGCTAAAATGTGGTAGTAGCTGAGGGTCATCACAACAAATAGAGTGCTAGCTTTGGCGTGCAGTATAGCGGGGAACACACATTTCATTTATTTATTAAAATCGCCGCATTTATTTTTACCAATCGGGAGAAAGCAAAATTTAAGCAGCGCTCATTTGCATAAATAAGTTTCAGCTTGTTTTTCTTCTCATTTTCTTCTCTGCTAACTTTTCCCTTGTGCGGGGTCACAGTTATAAATTGCCTGTGTTCAAAATTCTGACAAATGATTGACTTCTACAAAAAAATCAGAGATTTTTCTGCCACACAAAACATTTCTCCCAAAGTCAAAGTTCCAGCATTGCTGTCGGTGGGGGCGGGGCGGATGATTGATTTCAGTGTGAAAAATTGCTTGTAGGTAACAACATCCTCTGCTTACTTTAGTGAAAACAGATGCAGGAAGTGCCCTCTTTTAGCATTATCTGCTACATTTGATCACTTTGTCCTCTTAATTTAAAGCATGTGAGTTTCTGTTTGAGACTTGTGTTCAAAATGACAAAATCCTTCCTCAGAGAGTTCTGGAAATCCTCTTTAGCTTAAAATATCTGAGCGGAACAATGTCTGCGATCGTGTGTTTTTGTGCACATGTTTGCATGCATCTGGGTTTGTGTGTGGGGGCATGAAGAGACTGTTGGGAGGTAAAGAGAGGGGTCTGGGTTGCACATGCTTCATTTAGACATCAAAGGCCTTTGCTGATGATTTTTCCTTATAAACCGTGTCTTTTAGTGCCTCTGCTCTCTCCATCTGAATAAACAAAGAATGGCTCTCTGAGGTATTGGAGCAGTCAGGTGATTGCAGCACGTGATGTTTGAAGAGAATCGATACATCTCTTTAATTTATTCCACCAAAAAAAAATCCCTCTTAGCTGCTCTTTTATGTTGTTTCTGAGAAACATTCTAGTTTTCAAGAGATTTCAAAGTGGTATTTAGAGATGTAACACAACTCATCTGCTGCTCTTTGAAAATGAAAGCGGTACCTATCACAAAAATAATCTCAGCCCTTTTTTTATCTCAAGAAGAAAACATGTAGAATCTTTAAGTCTCTCGCTGTGAGGAGCAAACTCTGCTTGGCTTTTCTTTTTGATGGGGAGGAATCAATATTGCATGAAACGCTCTGCCTCTGTATTCCCATCTGACTATTATTCCTCCCTACCCCAAACAGCAGACATTACCCACCATCATTTAGCAAAGCCCCTGATGCGAGCCAACGTGCGACCCCCCTGCTCCTCCTGCCAATGTCCGAGCCGGACTCCCGTGCCAGAGGCCAGCTTGGCGGCCTCCCTGGCTGTAATGTATCTGCAGGAGCAGCATTCCTGTAGGGCTGGCCTGGATCAAATGACAGTGATTTCCCCAAATAGAGGCACAGAGATGGKAGGCCTGACCCATCCTCTGATCTGCTCCACGCTCTAATCACTGCAGGTCAAGATGGATAAATTGTGAGGCTGAGCTTCTTCCCACATCCAGCAGCTGAGTTGTTTCAGCACAAACATCTTATTGTGTTTCTCTCTACAGATTCTRTAGTTGTGCTATGGAATACAAATATTTTCTCTCCATGTGACTGAATATCTCAGTTTTGAATCTTGTGTCTGCATTAATAACGATCTATGAAGGTATGCAGTTAAAGCAAAAACCTGTGGCTCGAATCATCAAAACACACCACTTCTAATGAGGATGTGCTATTTAAAAATTTAAAATAAAATGCTCACGTTAAACATTTGTCATTATTGCACCTATTGTGCGATTGGTCAAAACTTTGTGGGCACGTTTATGCAAAGCAGCATAAACTGTTCTGCTAAAAGGAGCAGGTGGCTGAGGCTGTTAGAAAATACAGCTTTACAACTATTCGATCAAAATACATAAAGATTTTTAAAAAGAAACATGCTCAATGTAAAATATATTTTAAGTACCATATTTAGTTTGTTTGTTTTTTTTTACCACAAATGTTACTGTATTTAAGACTACATTTTTTAGAAAGGCAGCTGCTAATATGGTGAACCCATGCAAACGTGGGTGAAATGTGTCTAGTGATACTGATACAACAAATCAAGATATTTTAAGGAGAAATCCAGACCCTTTTTAATTTTTTTCCTCCCCTCAGTACATGCGATTTCTCCAAATATCCTCAAATACTCATGTGTAGCACGGATTCACGCAGTGGGCAGTTTAAAGCTCCGAGGCACAGGAAGCGATAAGATTCACGGTGAAAGTTAGCTAATATCTCCAAACTGACAGGAACTTTTTTTTTAGGGCATTTACAAAGTGTGACTTAAGTAAACTTGTGCTGGTTTGAATAACATCAAGAAAGCCGAGGAAAGATCGAAGGGGTGGAGGGGGACCCTGCTCTTTGATGTGCCGGATTGAGATGTGATGAGGTCTGTTCAAAGTGAGTACAAAGTAGTGTTAAGATGGAAAGAGCAAATACAGCTTTAGTCAAGGTAGAGACAGAGAGGTAGAAGGAGACGATAAAGAAATGTCCTGTCTCACACCGAATCCAGGAGAAGATGAAACGCTGTGAGGCATTAAACATGGATGCTTCTGATTTTGAAACCTGTAAATCTTTCAATCTGAGGCGAGGAATGATGGTGAGCCACTGCTGCCATCAGTGAGAGGACGTGTTTAGCTTTCAGTGCACATTGTTTTAAGGAMTGAAGGGGAACAATCAGGTGTTGTCTGCAGTTTTAATCTTTGTTTCAAAGACTTGGACGATGTCCCACATTTTGGGTGTCTCTGGTTTTCAGACATCAACACTGCAGAACAGTTGCACTTGCTAAGACTACTTGAAATGAGGACCATTTCCAGGTTAACAAGATTATTAATCTAACACATTCTGCTTTGTAYATCAGTCTCAAAACAAGTTTAAATAGACTCTTTGGCTGGATATACAGTAAGATTATAAGATCTGGGTAGATGGACATTTTTTTCAGTAGCGATGGTTGTCTTGTTTTTTTTTTTTTTCTCTTTTCCGGAAGGAAACAGTTCTATAAATCAGGAAAATGACCATTTAAACTGTCCAGATTTCAATATAAAATAAATGAAAACAATGAAAAAGAACAAAAAATAAATAAAAATAAAAAAGAACAGCAGTGTCAATATGTAACCCATTATATCAAACTGATGATTGTGTACAATTTTGTGAAAATGAATAAGMACAGCTTCAGATTTCTGTCTTTTTAAGCTCCATCACTGGAGTCATCCTGACAGGAGCTGTTTCAGAGATATTGCTTGATTTTTTAAAAAAAAAATCAGGATAACAATTAGTATTTGGTCTGAATCCTATTTTAAAACTAATTTAATGAGAAATTCCTGATGTCATTATAAAGAGGAAACCTCAAACAATATTAGATATTGAGATTTACTAGCTGGAAAGAAASATAATTTTGCTAGCGCTCAGGGAAAATGTAAAAAAATGTAACTTTTTTTGATTGTTTTCTCAAAATCACATTTTTTTTTGTCACTGCTCAAAAAAAGTGCCTCAAAGAGTCAGACAGTCCATACAAAGATATTTAATATTTGAGTTGATACTAGTTGATAATGAATCAGTTGATTCATTATTTTGTGACAAAATTTAATWATTGCAAAGGTTTTAACCAATGCACTATATCTGCATAATATTTCTCCACATGCCACTTTGGGTCTTAATCCTCAGTTTGATGTGATAGTATACATATTTGTAATAAAATGTAAAAAAAAGGCAGCAGAAACTGAAACACCTGTGATTCTATACTAACTCAAGTGTCCCCCACCAAAAAAACAGTTCAAGTTAAAAGTTTGGAAAGTTGAAGCCAAATAATAAATATATTTGTTTTTTTACAATAAGTACCTCATCTATAATGTGCATGGGTAAGTGCACTTATTTTTTAAATTAGATTGATCTGTTTTTAAGCTCCCTTTCAGAATTACTAAAATGTCCAACATGATCCAAACGTTTCAGTGAGTACAGTTATCAGAATTTGGTCACACTTCTCTTAAATTTGAACTAATTTCAGCTGTCGTGCGTAAGAAACTGTCCCTGATTGTGTATGTGTTGGCAAATGTTTAACCTCTCAAAAACATCATATCTTTAGCCAACAGCTTTTTGTTTGTAATCCAGAAACTGCTCTTTATCTTCTAAAAGACAAAACTACTGTCAGCGAGGCTCATTTAACAAGAGTCCACTGACTGCTGCAATTACACGATACATGGCTGTTTAACTCATTACTGAGACAAATGTTCAGTGTGGTTAAAGAGACGGATGTCTTCTTTTCAAATAACATGTTGATCATGTTATCCAGTAAGACTTTGCTATGACTTCACAATGAATTAATGATAAGCAGAGTTGCTGATGGAGATAGTGTACATTAAATCAGATTGTTTTCATTTGGGACAATTTTCCAGTTTTTTTTTTTCATTTAGTTATTGAAAAGTGTCCAATTGCTAATAAAAATCCGTTTTCTGCTTAAGCGATATTTGCACCTGTAACTACTATATTTTAAAATCTGTTTCTAAAAGTTTGAATTGACTCAAACTTTAAAAAATAAAAAATTGTGATTTTTTTTTTTGCCAAGATGCTTAGAGCTGTTATGTGTGCATGTTGTGTTTGGCACTTAAGTCTTTTTCTCTCTCTCTCTAAATCTACATGTCTGGTTTTTGGTTGTGAAAGTATCTGATTAGCTTCTACAGAGTTTGAAACATCAACAAATCTTGCTGTGCACCTGTTAGCAGAGATATGAGTAAATGGGATTTATCTGTGTAGATTTATGTCATCTTAAGTTGTTATTGAGTCATCTCATCAATACAATTATTTAATCGTATTTATGTGAAAATGTTTCCCTAACTTTCTTTTTATTTCCCCYGGCGTGCAGATTAAAAGAATCGAGGGCAGAATCTGTTTACTGCCGCTGTCGTCATTGTCGGGCCTCATGCTGGTGCTGCTTGTTGTTTTGCCTGCTTGGATCACTGCCCTGGTTTTCCCTCTGTTGCAGGTCCAGTGATGAAGCTGCAGCAGAGAACTTCTCGCCGCCGTGGCCAGCAGCCCAAGCTCCTGAACAGCCCCGAAGACAGCCTGTACTACAACCAGCTAAATGTGAGTTCAAAGTGCCGATAAAGGCCTTTGTCTGAGTTTGGTTCCACATGATAATACAATTAAACCTACCTGTGCCAGACCCTGGAGCCCCACCCCCACGCTCCTCTGCCTCTTGTCTTGAACATGTGCTTATGCTCTTTATCTGTTGCTTTCATGTCAGGATGTCTGCCTTCACGGTGAATAATTGATGTGGTTTATCAAAGCCGAGCAAGATGCATGCTTCATCAGACTCACTTGAGCCCTTTGATCAGAAAAAAATTATGCTGTGACTTCTGATATTATCAGCATCTGCTCGCATTCAACACAAAATCACTTTGAATTAAAAATTAATGACTCTCTGCTCATCTTTTGACTGTGTGCTCTTGGCCCTTTCCTCAGAGAACTCTGGATTACCAGGGGAGCAAGAGGAAGCCGAGAAAACTTGGGTAAATAACTGCTTTCCTACTTACAGCAACTCTAAACAGAGCAGGCCCTTTGTGGAATGGGAAAATCCAGAAATGGAGTTGTTTTCCTGTGATGTAAATGGAGAGCTGAAAATATCAAGAAGAAGCTCTGTGTCATTAGAGGACGGGTGCATATTAGGCCTTTATCAGCATGCTAATTTTAATTGTTGAAGGCCTGAAATTGTGTTTTTGTGCCACATCATTGTGCTTAATAAACTATCACCACTGCATGTAAAAATATATTTTTTTCCTCAAAATGTGTCTTTTTTGTTTCCCCGTGAAAACCTCAYCACTGCTTCTCCATCCCAGCAACTTGTCTTCTCTCACATCACAGTCAAATCAAAGTGCTGGACGGAGAGGATGAGTACTACAAATTACTGGCAGCTGTGGAGTCCATCCCCGAGGAAGAGCACCCGGCCTCCGCCGCCACCCCTCCTCCCACCCTTTCCACTGAGCCCCTCGTCAGTCAGAGCTGAGCTTCACGTCCACGTCGGCCCGGTAAGACAGACACATCAGAGACAGACACTCCAAAGAGCGTCCTCGGTGTTGGAAGTGCTGCGGTATGTGGAGCGAGTAGAAGCGCTGCAGGATAAGCAACTTGTGCAGACAATGCTCTCATCTCAGAACATTTTAAATCAGCAAAGGTGTAATTTTTTTTTCTTGTTAGTGTTGAGCCAGCTTTTAAAACAGTTCATTGAAACTTTTAAAATTAATTTTTAAAGTGTCTCACTTTTTTTGTCCACACAATCTAACCCTTTGATTTGCTTTTATTGAGGCTTTGCAGTATGTACAAATACACCCATTAGTTTTTTTTTTATTAAGGATGTCCAGCTCAGTCATATGAAGGGCCAAAATCATGGCCAGTTTTTAATGTCAATACTTACTGAAAAACATTAGGAGTGTAAGAAAATATCGATACACTGAAATGTTGCAACATTTCATTTCCTGGCTTAAAATGTAAACTTTCATGCCAGCAGTTCATTACTGTGTTATAATTTAGCCTCTGGCCGCTAGTTAGCAGCAGTCAGCCGGCCATTTGGCTCCTATGCTTCTAAAGATCCAGAGAGTATAAAGCTAACTCAAAYGTTAGCATTATAAGTAAACGTAACCACTCATGTATTTGGAAAATCCCTTCTTGCCTTGACAAGGAATACTTTAAGTACACTGGTTGGAGTCCTAACTGGGCACAATCTGCTCAACCACCATCAAATGGTGATGGGACTCCAGGACAATGGTCTGTGTGATGCCTGCGGCATTGAATCAGAGACCTTTTTGCACTACTTAGGCCATTGGCTCTGAGTAGTCTAAGGGAAAGAATTCTTGGAGACCCCTTTGTGGAYCCCGAGAAGCTTAGAACACTGAGGGTTTCTAACCTGGTGTCCTTCATCCGAGGGACAAAAAAGGTTTGATTAAAGCCCAGTATCTTTTGGGGAGAGCAATGGGCCCACTTATGAGGCCCCTGCTCACCTGGGTTGTACCCATCCCCARTTACCAATACCAATACCAAACGTAACCACTAAGAGTCGATGGCTGAATCTGAGTGGATTAGGTTGACACTCGCTGCCTTCAAAGCTGAGGTAGTGTTGCCAACTGTCCCCTATTAGCTGAGATGTCCCACATTTTAAGCCAAATTGAGGTGTCCTGTAAGGAACGCTCTAATCCATTTGCTGAACTTTAGCACAAGATACAGATCCTGTTGGCTATTAATGTGGTGAGTGACCCTATTATATWCTAAGTTAATATTAGGGATGTCCAATAATATCRGCCTMCAAATATTATCGGTCCGATATTAGCATAAAAATGTAAAATCTCTACATATCGTATCGTTTTTTTTTCTGATAACAAAATCCCGATTAAATTAATGCCTGGATTCGACCAAAATGTGTTATTAAATCCTTGTGGTCCAGAAACATTCACCAATGCATGATTGATGACATCATCAGACTGAATTATCTCMGGGAGAGCATGATCCAAACTATCGTTTGAGACAAAATGTAAAAAAAAAAAAACAAGGCACTTTTTCCATATCTTCAATAAAATGTTTTTTTTTTGTTGTTGTTGTTGTTTTGTAAAGACAATATTTAGCTATGGAATGCATCCAGTGGGGTAAAAGCAGGTATAATGTCCCTGACAGGAGATATATAATATTACCCTAATATCAGTTTGTAATATTGGGCAATGTTGGAATCGGAAAGTAAGTGTTGAACAATATCGGCATATCGAATATCGACAAAAAGTCAATATCGAGCATCTGTAGTTATTAATATAAATCTAAAAGAGGCCACAAATTTATAATGAAACAATTTAATGACCTATTTCACCTAACCATTGGAAACATGGATGAAATAAGAAATATGTAACTTATGAAATGCATATAAAACACATTGAGATTTTTAAAATGTGAATTTTTGGAGAGAAACTGGCAACACACTACAATATATCACCTTGCTTACAGTATTGCAATATATTGCAATGTATTGCGACATATCGTATCATGACCCCTGTGTCATAATATGTATCCTATCACCAAATACTTTCCAATACACAGCTGTAAAAAACAGAAACTGGCTTTGGTTTTCAGAYGKAATATGTCACATAGACATATAACATGTAGACATAACTTATCAAACACATCAGTAGCATTCCTCACTCACTATCATTACTTTTTCATTTAACACTTCTTTGTAATAAACAGTATCATAAGCCATTGAAAATATCCCTCAAAAATAAAACAAATGCAGACATACAGTACAAGAATTTAATTTGACATAGGAAAATTCAATATTTATACTGTATGCATTTCAGCAGACTCTATTGGTCTGTTCAGCTCAAGTCAGATACCTGACAGCTTTTCTTGGCTGAACCTGTATCAGAGAGAGTGTGATCAGTTTCATTTCAGTGTTTTCTGTTGCTTTTTCCATGTACAAAACAAAAATTACTGAAAAATTCAAATTTAACGTTCTGTTCTTCAAGGTTTACCACGTGTAAAGTGTTGGCAGCAAAATGAAAACTGTGGAGATCGGATCTGTCACAAATTGGCAGGCTAGTTCTAATCCATTTAAATTATTTTTGCATGGGCCACGTAAAGATGTAAAAACGTCCGTATCTGGCCCTTGGGCCTTGAGTTTGATACATGTGCAGCTGACAAAAGATAGCATCCTCATGTGCAATAGCTGAAATGAACTGTTGTTGTCTTTCTGTATTTTTATTAGAACTTTTTGACATTTGAGAAAGAACTTTCAWCTGTTTGATCGACTTAGTAAATTAATTTATTGTTTGTTTTTGCTGTGAACGGAAGCTTTAAAGCTGGGTTCACACTGAATGTGTTTTGAGCTGCAGGAGCGGACAGTTTACATGCAAAGTCTATGRTGGACACACGTCTAGGAGTCTTGCWGTGCGTCTAGAGCATTTACCGCAGCACGCAATGAAGTAGCTACGGTTTGAGCATTTGACRTGCATGTTGTGCATCCAAAGCAGCCGATGCTGGAGTTCAAAAATCGGAACTTTCCCTGCTTGACGCGCCACCTCAACCAACCAGAGAGCATAATTTTTCCACGTGACAGTTTCCTGAATGTTGCCCACTGACCTGGAACAGAMGGACAGGAGCTCTTTAGCTGAAATAAATCACAAGCATTCATTTTTTTCCTGACGCATTGATTAAGCCATCATTCCTGCTCTGCTCCACCTTTACAATAAGAAACCCCTCATTTTGCAGGCAGAAAACCTCTACCCTCAGCCGTGTTAACCTGAAACTAAAACATCTACCCATTTCCGAGCATTATGTCTCCTGTCTAAGACGGATCTGAAGACAAATCCTTGTGAAACCCAGAACTCTTTCAACAAGTTTTCCCGCTGTGGCTCGCCTCAAGTTAGAGGGGCTTTGTGCTGTCTGAGAGCCAGAATCACCAAACAGAGCTTCACAGAGGCTGAGCTTTAGACCGCACTTTGAGTTTCACCCTAAATACAGAAATCTTCTTTTAAGATGTGAAAGTGTYGGAAACGCAGGGCTGGCGAGTTGATTTGTGGAGCTCTCTTTTTTTTTCCTTCTTCTTCTTTTCAATTTGCATATCATTTACTGCATCTCCCTTTGTTGACACCSGAGGGCCTGAGAGGAGATTTTGATCTTAATAGGAAGAGTAGGGTGGTATGAGTGAGGATCTCAGCCTCCTTATGCTCAGCGGGAAAAACATTAGAGCTCTGCCTCTATAGCGAGACAGACTTCACTTAGGTTAGAGTCACAGGAATCCTGGTGGGTTTAAAGAGGCCCAAAGTGTTCATCAAATCCAGGAGTTCGGTGCTGTCAGGGTCGGACTCAGGTTGAGACTTTCCTGGCTATTTGTGTCTGTTTTTTCTATTTTTGTCAGGTTAAGTGCAATGTTTTAGGAAGATAAAGTGGTTTTTTTATAAGCAAAGATTTAAACGGTAGATGGTTGTGACTCCACCAGTTTTGTGGTTTTAACCCGATAATTTTCCAGCCATAAGTTTTGCTGTTTGTTGTTTTGAGAAGCCATAATTATCACAGAGGTAATTCAGGAAGTTAGAAACTGTGTTACACATGTCCCATAATTAAAACAAATTCCACCCATTAGTGGAAAAAATAAGGTATTAAAATTAAGTAAAAGTACTTCAGATAAAAAGAATAGAGCAGCAGGAGTTTGTCTTACAGAAAACTAGTTTTTACATAATTACACTTTATTATAGATGCAATATTCTGTATTGAAGAAATGTTTCTGCATCAGAATCAAGTTGAAGAAAATTCATTTTTCTTTGTTGCTCTTAGTTAAAAGTGTAGTTCATATCYATTGAAGTGGAGTTCTGTAAAAGGTTATGAATAATAATTATCTTACCTGTTGTAGATAGCTCAGTTTGGAGAAAATGTTTAATTCTGACCAGATTAGTTATTTACATAGTATTCTGTTTAATTTTAGAATAATATTAACTTATTTCTGCCATGATAATATTGTGATTCAGTACTGACCAAGATGTTGAATAGATGTAACAAAGTGACAGCCAATGAAATTGAARCATTTCTTACCCTGAGATGAGGATGATGAGGATGCATAGCATTTCTCATTCAAGATGATCAGCATCCAAATGAGTCTTCACTGAACATGAAACATGGGGTGGATGTGGAAGAGTGTTGGGGGAGTTATTCTGTAACCAGTGGGCTGCTGGTTCGACCCTCGTTTCAACTGTTGTGTCTTTGACCCACCTTGGTGGTGGCATAACAGTAGAGCAATTTTATTCTCTGAAGTCCTTAATTATTAAATATTTTAGCAGAGTTTATGAGAAAATGGTATTTTTTTATGTAACAGAGCACTTTTACAGTGAGGATTCAGTGCTCTTGCRTTCGAAACAGCAGAAATGTGCTTGAATCACTCAAATTAAGTGATTTAACTTATAGGTAACAAAGACAATATTTATCAGGTTGAAATGAATTCAAACAAGAAACTGCCAAAAACATTATTTTTTTTTATTTTGCATGAAGGTGATGAAAACAAAAGTCCTGATAATTTTCAAGGTTACTTATTAAAATGTTCAGATAACAGAGAGCAAACTGTAACTGACTGATAGCTGCTATAAAAAGGAAAAAAAACAGCACATTAGAACAGAGACATTTCTGAAATGCAGTCAAAAAAAGAAAGAAAGAAAAAAAGGAGCATTAAATGTAGCCACTTCTGCAAAAATGAAATAAGTAAAAACTCCCGAGCAGGAACATTTTTTTGATAAACATATAAAATATATAAAATGTACCAAAGATGTAACAAGAAAAGTTTTTGCCTCCAAATATTAAACAGTTCTTGGATGATGATTCTTGACTCGTGGAAAACATTAAAAAACAAGGATGCATCTGTTACACTGTCCATCTGTCTGAAAAAACAACCAAAATGAAAAACATTTGTGTAAGCACGCTCATCTCGTCTCCACTAAGATGTTACTTTTTCATAGATTCAGCTTGACTATGTGGTCAGAACAGCACCACAATGCTGCAGTGGCCAGATAAATATTGCACTCATGGTGGTTTAGAATTATCATGAAGGATGAAGAATTAGTTATTAGGGGCTACAAGCTTCTGTTCTGCTTGTTTTAACTTAATCACTCAGCAGTTCTGCATTTTCACAGAAAATAAAGTTTTTCTTAATTAAAATAATTAGGAAAATTCCTCTTTATAATGTTAATAAGTAAAACATTTGAGTAAATGTGCTCCTTAATGACTAACAATAAAAAAATTAGATGTTAATAATTAATATTTTTAAAACATTAAGAATCAAAAAAGTGTGATTATTGTCCTTTTTTCATTTAATTTGCATAGGGAAGCTCATGTCTGTGTGATTTATTGCCATATTTAGGTCTGTAAGAATTCAAAGAGTTGTATGCCAGACCACTGGCGGTGTTATAATGTGGTGTCACAGTTAGTTCGGATATATTTCACCTCCGGTCGTAGCTCCAGATCCTAGAATAATTAAAATCCTCATTGTGCATTACTCCCTTGCTGGGATATTTGGTTCCTCTGAAGAGCAGGCTGAAATAGGTCACACCAGCACCCCGTAGTGCATCTTAAAAGTACACTGAATCAATTAAGTGCGATCACGCTCCCTTGATTATTTTGGCCCTGTTTTACCACAGAGAGGAATTTCAAACAGGCTCACTAGTTTGAATAACAAGGTTGGACTGTGGTGACAAATGGTGCCAGAGAGGGTGTTTCTCTCCCTGTTTTTCTCAGCTAAATTAACTCCCTGGCTGATTGCCTGCTTTAGCATATGAGAGGAGGTGAGCAGAGGTGTGTGTGAAATTGCCTTGGATGGCTGATTATGTGTTGTAGAAGGCAAATGTTATGAAATGCTGGCGTCATTCTGATGAAAGACGCTCCTGACCGGATGAACAGAAGCTCCTGGGCGTTTTCGAGGTCTGCAGGCGCGTTGCACAGGGGAAAGGAACAGTTTTAAATCGTCGTTCAGGGGCCTGACACCAGTGTTTTCTTTAACGTTTTAAAAATCTAACCCACTCTTGTTTTTACCCTTGTTAAAGCTGACAACATCTGGTGTGCGGGAGAGGGTCTCCTTTTAATGTGGCTAACATTACCACTGGTGGGATGTTTTTTTTTGTGTTTGTTTCTTTGTCATTTTTAGCTCTTTACTTCACGAGCTGCACGTTCATTAATGGCGCATCCAAACCAGAGTTTTAAACCACAGTTATGAAAATTGCTCGAGCCGCAGCCTCCATAAATGATGAAAAGCTTTTATTTTCTAAAGAAGCGCCCTTACCTTTCACCTAATAGTGATGTCTCACTTCAAAGAGAGAGCTCGATTAGGCCAACATTGTCCTGTTTCTATATACTTTGAGTTCAAAGGGAGAGTTTCTATGCAACATTTTACGTGCAGCCTTCTCCAATACGGCTTTACTGTAGTTTACATGCTTTTCATACCCAGATGTGACCGATTTCTCTCGCTGTTTTATGGTTGCATAGTTCTCATGCAAAGAATTAACACAGAGGCTTGTTTTATAATCTTCTCCACCCACCAAACCTCAATTAGAAGGGATGAATGTGCACCTAAAATAGCTACAAACTTGACATTGTGATGCTCTTTGCTTGCTAATGATTGAAGAGAGTAACATACATGAGCACAAACCAGATGTCAGACGTTACGTTCAAGGCTCTGAGCAAAAGAAACGCTCCCTAAAGACAGCATTAATAAAGAAACTGGTTGAGCCTGGTTGAGACACAAAGAGCAAGCGGCAGAGAGGAAGAAAGAGATAAAAGAGCCCGTTGAGTACATACATCAAAGCCCTCCTAATGACGAGACATGCCATTAGGGTTACAGTGGCTTTTGTTTCAGCTTTCTCTCACCTGCAGTTTGTTGAGGCCACCCTGTGCACTTGTTTTGTTGTTCAGATTTACATGGATATAAAATGCGCGCACACAGGGAGAAGAGTTTGTTCCCAACTGCAGGACTCAAAGGTGACCAAACGCTTTTTTGTCCAAATGAYAGCCTCCTTTTCATTCGCAAAGCAGATCTGTAASCAGTTTCCTCCCACTGTAAAGGAGAAAAAGAGTTCACACAGAACAACAGAAACAACTTAGAAASCTTGTTATCCTGTATGCTGTGTAATTTATTGACTTAAAGCTGTCTTGGTGCCTCCGGTGTTGGAATAAGAGTTGACAAATCAGAGCGTGAAATTGGAATGAGCCTCTCTCGGTCTGAAGACGGAGTGGCGCACAGTCAGACTTGGCATGGCCGAAGGTGTAACCTGTTTCTGCTTTGCCCAGATGGTGGGACCAGCTGCCTTTGAATAAACTCTGGATTGCTAACGGTGTGAGAATTACCACGGCCTTGTTTTAGTTTGGGATGCATCACGGACAGCTTGTCRCTTTTTGGTCACTGCCAGGAGGGAACAGGGAGGTTCACCTGGTGCTAAACAAAACTTCCTTTTGATTGAGGTCAAATCAAAAACTGGTAATAAAGTAGACCTTTGACTGGTACCCAGAACGTTTCCTTTACCCTCAATGAAAACAAACAGGACATTGCCCTCGTTATGCAATAAAAACAGACCTCCAATTGTTAATTTCAAGTAGGGACAGTTGGTTTATTAATATATATGTATATTAGTCAAACAGAGATTAGAAACAGTATTTAAATTGTTTATATTTATCTTATTTGTGCAACAGTTAATCTACTTTCTTCTCCTGATTTATTTATAGAATAATGGCWCAAAGTTAAAGATTTCCATCCTTCTAAAATTGCATTCAAGTTTTTTGTTTTAC
>NW_013952411.1:571956-594038 GCF_001266775.1 Austrofundulus limnaeus | reverse complement strand
GTTTTACTTTATTTTTATAGTTTTATAAATTAATAATCAATGTTTCTTACCTTGTCTTGCTTTGACATAAATAACTCTTGCAAATAAAGCCCTGAAAACAATTGAGTAATTTATTATGAATATCAAAAAGTGTAGATTTTTCAAATGCAAAACGTCACTTCAATTTATACCAATCCACTAAAAACTAAATAAATCTATTTTGATCTTGTTTTTTTTTTACAAACGTTTTTTCTCAGCCTTCAAGTCCATGGTTTCATCTGGTGATACTTTGTGAAACCAGATTAGGTTACCAGTTTCATTTATGCAAAAACTTCTGTTTTAAACRAAAGCATACAACAAATTACAAGAATTAATATGATGAATAATGTAGGATGAATATTTTGAACTGCATAATAACATTTTTCTTTGTGTTTTGGTCCGTTTTTGGCTGATAGTATCTTAAATCTAGCAAACCACAGTCCAGTAATCCACTGGTTCACGAACTTTTCAGCTTTTGACCCACAAAATAACAGAAGCAGAGACCTGTGCKCCCAGCTATTTTGGGTTGATAAACATTTGAATCAAGTCCCTGAYAAATGCTCACAAGACAAAAGCTCACAGCCTTAAACTAAAAAAAAAGAGACAAAACTTGTGAGAAAATGTTTTATTTACTGAGTAGACAAGAACAAACCAAAGGACAGATTCYGATTYTAGRCTTGAACATTYAATTGCAAATGAATTAGGCCATACACCATTTCAGCTTAGCCAAATACTAACCTGCTATCACAGTATATAATTACATATTTGATTTATCACAAWGTAGTTCAGACATCTTAATGAAAAAACAAAAATGTGTGGTGCATTTAAGAATCAGTAACCATGTTTCCATCCTATTTTTAAGCAAGTTGCAAAAAAGAAAAGTGAATCAAGCATGTTTCCATCTGTTTTTGGAGCGAATCGACCAGGCTACACAAAGTGTAATTATGTCAGACATTGACATTGTGCACGGCTGTAGTAAACTGGGACCACATATCTTGGGACARCTGAGAGGTTTTCAGGAATGTGTTGCTATTGGGCAAGTTGTAATTATCCTGTCATATCAGCTAATTTTGGCGATGCTGCATGCTGTCCGGAGATGTAGAGAAAGAAATGCAATTCTCTTTGCATYATGAGAACATCCAGGAAGACACAGCTGATCAATCATTAGGTAAATGTGTTTCCATCTCCACTTTTTCACATTAACGCTCCTTCAGAAAATCAAAAAACCACCTCAAGTGAGCGTAAAAACTCTTTTCTTACCATTTTCTTTTAATTTGCAGTTTCCTTCAACCTTTTCTAATGGGATACTTCAAAATGCAAAAATAAAAAAAACATTTATGGAAACACAGCTACAGTGAAACACAATCATTTTTCTTCAATTCACAAATTATACATGTTTTATTAACCACACATTGTATCACAGAAATAACACATAAGATTGATATCACTAAAGTATTATCATGTAACAAATCATGTTACAAATGTAAGCATATTGCATGAGATTTAAACTCTCTAACACTGTAACTGCTCATTCTTGCTCGAGTAAATAMAAATATATTTGTAAAATATAAGATGTTGAAGGTTAGAATGTGAGAACAAGTCAGAATAAGGAATGTGGGAGCTGCTCTGAGGTCTCACATACATGTTTTAACATGTTTTAAATATAAAAATATGAGCTTTTGTCTCTTTTTTTCATTAAGGTTGTGAGCTTTGTCTTTTTAGCTTTTGTCCGTACACCTTTAGTATCCAGTCAAATAAACAAGGACATAGTAACAATATTCATTATGCTAATTTCATCCTTTTTAAGTAGCCTCACTTTTTTGTGACAACTAAGGCAAAAAAAAAGKTATTCTTCATTTTTAAGTGTAATTAATCCTGAAAATCCTTTCAAGACCTCACCTTAATTTTTCCAGACCCATAGTGGGGTCTGAACCACAACTTTCATAACCACTGCTCTGAACTGAACTTGTCCTCATTTAACAATGTAAACTGAGGGTGTAAAACTTTTTTTGTCTAAAACTTTCTCAATAACTTTAAATGTGACTTTGACTGTATAAAAGTTAATTTAATCAATAATTCAACTCTACAAGATGTTTTTGTCATTATAGTCTTTAAGAAACATCATTTTGTATAAATATTTGACTCTGGATGATAAGCCTGCAAACAAATRTTTTAGTTTTTACATATGTGCATGTGTTTCTCTTCTTTATGCCTTCATAAGGTGAGTCAATAATCTGATGTGCAAGCCTGAACTGCCACAGATGAGAAATATTTTCTCAAAGTCCCTCGCTGTAACACTAACTAAAAGTCCTATGAAGCCTATAAATAAGACTTTTCTCTGCAGCACTCTGGAGAGGCAACGTAACCAAAGCATTTCTAGCAGAGTAAACACATTTTTGAAGTTCTATGCGTAATAAATGTATGCTTAGTCGCTCCTAAACACTGACATCAGTTGAATGTCTGAGAGCTGTTTTTTTTCCATGACGTCTCAGTTTGAAGGTGATGTCTTTTTATCCTAATTTCTCCTGAGAGAGCACTGCAGGCAGGCACCTTGTATATCATCACAGAGGGGGCAGCCTTTTCCTCTTTAAGGTTGGATTAACGCATCCAGGGTGGGCTGAGAGGAGGTAAAATGACCTGCCCCGCCTTCCGTGACCCGCGGCCAACCCTGCACACTGCCAAGTCGTCGCTGTTTGCTCTTGAATATGCAGAGATCTGTGCCTTCATAGGTTTGGAAGAGAGAGCTCAGGAGGGGGTGCAGAGGAGGGAGAGTTGTATCGCGTTGCAGGGAAAATTAGTGAGACCAAAGTTGGAGTTTCTGTGTGTTGGGGGGCTGCGAACAATGGCAGCTTTCTGTCAGACAGCAACTTCAAAGGTCTGCTGAGTGACTGCTCTGAGTTATACTTTGTTGTAGATCACTGAGGAAATTCACAGATGTTTTCTCATACGAGACACCATTACAGCGGCTCAAGTACCCAGTAGCCTCGAGCATCTCTTCCCCCCTTCTCCCCCATCTGTCTCTCCCACACACTCACTCTCACACACACAAACCCCTCCAAAGTCTCTGAAATATCTTGTAGGAGACAGATGTGGAACCTGCTTTTTTTTTCTCCTCCAACTGTCCAGAGAATACAAAAAGTAAAAAAAAAAAAGTTCATGCTGTTGTGGCGTTGCTCCATGACTGTCAGCTCCACAGTCCTCGCTGTCAGTCTGCTMAGATCAGGCATTCTGACGGCTTCACAACCTCACTAACGCAAGCGTGAATCACCCATCTAAAATTATTTTGATGCTAATATTTTAACACGTGTGTAATGATGCTTTTGTTCTTTTTTCCCCAGGTTGCCTTCTTCACCCTTTTGCACAGAACCAAACCACATCTGGAGACTACACTTCTATTGTAAATGTACATTTATTTGTAGCAAAATGTTGTTTTATATGAGTCAAATAAATGTGTTGAAAAAAATCACAATTTGACCAACAGAATATTCTTTTCTGTGTACAATAGACTACCTTACCAATACAACTACCTTTTCAGGGGTRTCACCGAGCCATTGGTTCAGATATGTTGACGACACCTGGGTTAAAATTAAAGCCCAGGAAGTCCAACATTTCACTGATCACATCAACTCTGTGGATGAATATATAAAGTTCACACGAGAGGATGTAAAAAATGGCAGGTTGGCGTTCCTGGATTGCGATGTCTCGGTTTCGGATGGAGGACGGTTGGAAACTGGCGTATATCGTAAGCCAACCCACACTGACCAGTATTTGCGTTTTGACTCCCACCACCCACTGGAACACAAGTTAGGAGTGATCAGGACTCTGTACCACAGAGCAGACAGTGTCCCTACAAACCCAGGAGCCAGGCAGAAAGAGAAATCACACACACGACAGGCCCTGGAGCAGTGTGGTTATCCTGACTGGGCTTTCCTGAAAGCAGACAGGAAACACAGACAGGATTCCATGCAACCTTCAGGTGAAAATGAAGACCCCAAACCCAGACCCAAACCAGTGGTTATTCCGTATGTTGCRGGTGTTTCGGAGAAACTGAGACGTTTATTTTCTAAACATGATGTCCCAGTGGCTTTCAAACCCCAAAACACATTACAGCAAAGGCTGGTTCACCCCAAAGATCCGGTGCCCTGGCACAAACAGAGCAATGTTGWATATGCTGTTAAGTGCCAGGAGGACTGTGACCAGTTATACATCGGGGAAACAAAGCAGCCACTGYTCAAAAGAATGTCCCAACACAGACGAGCTACATCTAATGGCCAGAACTCTGCAGTTTTCACTCATTTACAGGCCAGCGGTCACTCTTTCAGAGATGAGGATGTTCTCATTCTTGATAGAGAGGAACGTTGGTTTGAGAGAGGAGTRAAAGAAGCTATTTTTGTGAAGAAAGACCGTCCATCATTAAACAGAGGTGGAGGCCTCCGTTTTCAGTTGTCCCCCTCCTACAGTGCTGCTTTTGTCAGTATCACTCCACCCCCTGTTAACAATAAGTGTTAATTAGGTGTCAACGATAGCCATGTGATGTGAGTATCAGTCACATGGAGGCAGGGCTCAAAAGCCTGAATTTTGCCTGAAACTCTCAGACTGAAGAAGTCTCTTGGAGGAGAGACGAAACGTTTCATTAGAGAAGAACCCGTCCAGAAGACCTATMMATTTTTTTTGTTTTGTTTTCTGTGTACAGTTTGCTATTTGAAAATATGTATATATATTAGCTGTTTGGCTGTTCAAACACTTTGCAGGACACGGTGCTTGTGAACTAAAAAATGAGTCTTAAAGTCCAACATTTTATTCACTTAAGAATCGTGAAATACCCAAAAGAGGGTGCCCCAGCTGTGTTCATCTKTATAAGAAATTCTTTTTTATTCAAACAAACCACTGCTGTGTTGAAGTTATTACTCTTGACACTCTGGCCATAAGATTGTAACATTTTGGAGCAAGTAAACTAATTTGAGCCCAGAGCCACAAATTTCTAAGAAACTGTGTCAAAGTCCTGCATTAAATTCATCGCTCAGCTGGGCTCCTATTAAGATGCACAAAAAATCGGAGCTTGAATTTAGGGCTCAGCTGAAAGGATATCGACATTTTTGTTGCTGATGGCAAAAAAAAATCACAGTTTTCAGACATGAGTTTGTCACATCAGCCTGCATGTACAGTACGTCTACCTATCGCTGACATCCGCACTAAATCATGAATTTATTTTGCAATTCTAATGTTTGTAAATTATTACTGCTGTTGAGGATTTTGTTGTTCTTTTAAGGCGGATCCACCTTCCGCTTTCACAGTTTGCTGGTTTAACATGAAAGAGCATGTTAGAGCACGAGACGTTTACCTGGGATTTCAACAAAAAATGACTTCACAGCACGAGAAAAAAATTCCAAGAAAATTTTGTAAAAAAAAATGCACGTTTATTGCTCTTATTTGAGACTGTCAGTATTACTAAAGGCTGGTTTCTAGTCTCTCGGTGTTAACAGTCTTTGTTTCAGAATCTCACATTAAAACTGCACATGGATGTTGACCCAGAACATGAAGTGAAAATTGAGATTTTTTGTTTGTTTGTTTGTTTGTTTTTTAGAAAAATAAGAGTGTTAATGGACTAAAACAGTTACTGAAGCTAAAAACAAAATTAATCAGTACAATGAAAACATCTGTGCTCTGGCAGTACGATGATGATAACGGCCTGTCACAGGTGTCAACTTAATGACAATTAAGTCGCTGAAGCTCAGTTACCTCCTAAAGKCTAATACAGTGTATGGACAGCAGGGAAGCAGAGGGTAATATGTGACTTTAATGATGCATCATTTGTGAAGAGGAGATGAGTTTAAAGTGGAGATCTCTGCAGAACATAAGAGATCAGGGTGTTCTGAATGTGCAGGTTGGACTTGTGAAATGGGATTGGTCTGGTCAGGAAGTGGGTGTCCCAAAACAGGAAGCTTTATTTTTGCTTAGACTTCGAGGAATTTCAGGCTCTGTTTTACAATAAATTAAATTCATGCTACAAAAACAAAACATTTTGAACCTTTAAATTGTGTTTTTCTTATATCTTTAAGGTAGTGACCTATATTACACTTTTAGGCAATGTAAACTGTTTGCACATTGTTGAGATGCTGTTTAATGCTCATCGCACCATATTTTGACAAAACGCAACCAGAAGACATCTATGTTTACTGTTATTCTGTATTTAATAACCAAAACTTTCCTAAATACATGTCAAAGTCTGGACAACAAAATCTATTTATCTTTTAGCTTGCTTACCTTACTGACTCGTTAAATTAGGCCAATCATACAAATTCAGGGTGGAGACCACTTTAAAGAAGACCTGCATCTTTTAGTTCTGAGAGATATAGGTTTTAAGAGATTTAACAAGTTATACTGCTTTAAAAAATATTTCAAACAATGCAAAAATTTGTGAAGGTAACATTTTTTGCTGTTTTGCTTCCTTTTTGTAATTTTAGCTYACTTTCTTGTAAAACAATTTACACTTATCAATACTGAAAAAGAAAAAAAATGAACAAAAACATTATGGGGAATGGACTTCTTCACATGATGCCGACATGACTATGATAAGTAACCTTTTTTTTTTTTTTTTGCTCTTTTGAGACATTGTGTGTCAAATTATCAGTAAAGTACAACTTGTGCRGAGAAACAACTGGTCCCATTAATAAGATTACATAAAAAGGGGTTTTGTTGGCGGGTAAATTATTATAACATTTGCAAAGCATCCTGTACTGTGACTCGTTTATTTAATTTATGTTAGTGACTTCTGCACACAAAACTAAAAATTCATCATTTTAAAAAGCATTTTTCAAGCAGGAATCTTTATGTTTGCTGAATCTCCTACACTTTTAATAAGACAAAATCAGTCACTACAGCTGCTATAACTTGATGTAAACAAGGTTAATCTCCAGTGATTTTTATTTTTATTTTTTTTTTTTTTTGGATGTGACTACATCTCTCCCACAGCCAGCGTTGTAGTTTTAACATGGCTCCAGTTCAGCCCAGCAGGACTCCCCCTTTCCCTCATGACTAAAGCCGTGGGAGAGGACTGGGAACATTAATCCCTTCAAAGGAACAGATCTAATTCAAAATCTGCCGCTCCAAACTATAGTTGAGAGGACAGTGATTGTTTCTGCAGGGAAGCCAGATAAAGATCACAGAGCTGAACTGCAACTTTATCATTTTTGCCAAAATAAAAAAAAGAATMAAAGTTTGGGACATTATCTTTTGAAAGATGCATAGTTTTGCCTTCATTAAACAGTATGACACATTATTTCAGCACTGATAAACATTACTTAAACGATTCGCTGCAGTTTTGTTTGGTTGTGGTACTTTGTACGTTATTTTTCTGCATTAAGACATTTAAAGTCCAGGTTAAACATTAAAAGTATTTGTTGCAATGTCATGAAAAAGGTAAAGTAAGAAAAAAAAATCAACACTTTTTTTTGCTTATGTTATTAAATTTGAAATTAATAAGCAGAATTTGTGACCAGTTACCAATTACCACATGTGTGTTTACCTTTGAAAACCTCCAAAGTGACTGAAAACAGGTCAACAATGACAACATCCATGGAGGAGCCATTTGGAATTGAGATGTTTGATAGTTTTAACGTACCGGTGCGTATTTAAGCTCAGATTTGTTGGCTAAAGTCTGCAGATGAAAGTGCTTTATTTACATTTAATGCGTACCTGCATTTCAGTATCCTATATTAACATAACTGGAAAGCTAGAGAAGTAAACTCTTTCAAACTGTTCCATTTGATATAGCTCAGTATTGCCTTTATTTTATGTTTTTCATTTTTGCAATAAGGACTTTAAAGGATCTTCACCTGCACTGCTGGGTGTTTTTCTGTGGGTTCGTCAACAGAGCCAATTTTATTGCTTAAAGGGAAGGAAAGAGTGAGCTTCTGATAAAATAACTGATTGAAATAGTTGAAGATGGGGGGGAAATAAGTATTTAAATAATTCAGAGAGGGTATAATTAAGTGTTTAATGCCAAGCTGTGGTTGAAAGGCACAACAAAGCCAAATTTCAATTCAAATTAGAAATGTAAAAGAGGCACAGATCCTTCAGAGATGAGAACTTTGTGTTGAGTCACTTGATTTGGTCTCCTCTCTCCCCATCAAACAGCCTCTTGGAGATCTCCAGAGATAACAATGTCACATTGTCACATAAGGTTCTGCTACAAATCCTTAATTACAAAAAGAGGATCAGATGACTACAGCATCCAATACCGGGGTCTCCAGGCGGCACGGAGGTCTTTGATCGAGAAAATCCAATTATTTGTGTATATACATTTCCCACATAGTGATTACTTCATTAATTGTCCCGCCTTTATCTCCTCCCTTCCCAACCCCCCTAATAATCAGCTCCTTTATCCAGACCAACAAACACACCATAGGAGCTTTGTGGATTCAAAGGATTTGCTTTCCCCTCTCAAAGAGCCGCTATTCTTTGATGATTGGGCAGCGGCAAACTTCAAAGTAATAAATCTTATTTCTGACTGGCTGGCGGCCCACCAAAGTCCTTATCAAATTCTAAGAAGTGATCCCTCACTCTTCAGATACACCGAGGATATATCGGAGAGAGGAGGCACCGGAGAGCCTGCGCGACGATCTGTTTTTTTCCACATTTTTCACTAAAAAATATTTGTTGTTGATATTAGTTGTTTTCTATAAACCCTGTGAGGAGGAGGACGTTCATCATGGCAGCGGTGGCTGTTCTGCGGAATGAAACCCTGCACGCTTTTCTCCAGGTTTGTGCAAGTTTAACACACTTTATTAACTTTAAAAACGTGTTAATTTATTTTTCATTTAGGCGCCTGGTCGGTGCAGGGGGGCTCTAATGGTTAACTCTAGTTTGATCGATTCTTTGTGCGTTTCCTGCAAAACTTCTCCAACTTTTATACTATTTTTTTGTCTTATTTATCCGCGATTGGATGCAAAATGAAAGACTTTTAGTTTGGTATTATTTTTGATTGTTGATTTGTGTCTCTGCTCTCCAGGACCGCACTCCCAACTCGTCTCCAGAGAACTGTAAGCACTCTCCGCTGGCTCTCCTGGCTGCAACTTGTAACCGGATCGGGCATCACCCGGGATCCAACCCTCCAGACTTCCTCCAGGTCCCCTACGACCCCACTCTGGGCTCCCCTTCGCGTTTGTTTCACCCGTGGACTAATGACGGGGCCCCCCAAAGCAGCCTGGCCACCAACTCCACGTTCGGACTATCCGCCAAGCCTCAGCTGTCTGCGCACATCCAGAGCTCCTTCAGCTCCCACCACGAGCTGCCCCTCACCCCTCCGGCGGACCCTTCCTACCCCTATGACTTCTCCCCCGTCAAGATGTTACCTTGCTCCATGCAGTCTACCTGTCCTCCGACCTACGTCCCGGCTGTCAGTTACGCAGCGCCGACCCCCATTCCGCCCGCCATGCCGAGCTTCGTGGGCCCCTCCGGACTTGTCCACCAGCAGCAGAGACAGTTGTCCCCGAGCGCAGGGGAGGAGATCCCGTGGTGGAGCCTCCAGCAGGGAAACCATCACGTGGGCCACTCATCCCCTCTGGGTCCCCACCGCTTCCAGCTGCAGAGGAGCTTGGTCCTGGGCCACTCGGACTTCGCGCAGTACCAGACGCAAATCGCCGCCCTGCTGCACACCAAGTCCCCGCTGGCGACCGCGCGCAGGTGCAGGCGGTGCCGGTGTCCGAACTGCCAGTCGTCCGCCTCCAGCGACGAGCCGGGCAAGAAGAAGCAGCACATCTGCCACATCCCGGGCTGCGGGAAGGTGTACGGCAAGACGTCGCACCTGAAGGCGCACCTGAGGTGGCACTCCGGGGAGCGGCCGTTCGTGTGCAACTGGCTGTTCTGCGGCAAAAGTTTCACGCGCTCGGACGAGCTGCAGAGACACCTGAGGACTCACACCGGGGAGAAGCGCTTTGTTTGTCCGGACTGCTGCAAGAGGTTCATGAGGAGTGACCACTTGGCCAAACACGTCAAAACGCACCAGAACAAAAAGAGCAAGTGCCACGACAAGACGCTGGACCACGTCAAAAGAGAGGACACGAGGAACATGTAACACCTCCTGCTCTCACCTGAAACTGTACACATCCAGTTAACAGTTAGTGCAATACAGTCATAGTTAAAGTGCGCCATGAGCTGCAGCTTCCTCTAACCCTCTCCATCCTGACAGTAGTTTTTGCTGGTCTGTGTAGCACATTTCTGTGTAAATATAAAGTTTATTAAACGAGTTCATTTTGGGACCAAGGAAAAGTTCACAAGTTTGGATTCACTGTCTATAATCATAAGGCAGACAAGTTTTCAGCTTGTGTTTTTSATCCATGTCTTCGGTGGAAGATTTCACTCCCCTATAAATGATATTTAATAGCTTTTGTTGAATGAAAGTGTCTGCTTTTTGCTCCATAAGGGGGTGTTTTTTTTTYYKKTTTTTTTTTTGTTTAGTTTTTGATTTTTTTAAGCATGCTCTTGAAAAGATCTGCTATTGTTGACATGACCCAAATACTGTGTGAGAATAAAAGTTCTAACATTTTTCAGATCTGAGAGGAATTCATTCAGCGTTCCCTCCTCACCTGATCTGAGCTGCTTTCTTACTTTAAATATTATCTGGAGAAATGTACACAAGTTCTGTGAATTGTTGCTGTTTAGATTTTGCATCTAGAAAATCTAGTTTAATTTTTAGATCATTGGGGCAACTCTTAAAAATAAAATGTTTTCAGAGGTTAATTCAGTTTGGAACCTGAGAAATGGCTATTTTTTTTATCTACCGCTGCAGTTTGTTACTATTCTGGTTAATCGGAGCTGTTTTGACTGGATTTGAGCATTAGTTTTATACCAAAAGGCGGCAAAATATAAGTTGATGCGGAGTGAACAATTTCTGTAATCTTTGGAAATTAAGTTGCAAATTCAGCCACCTACAATGAAAAAAWTTTTAAAAAATGAGCAAAAACTGATTCATTAAATATAACTAACTCCATGCCAGCCACAGATCTGAGACCCTTAAATGTTTATTATCCATCCAGAAACCGTTAACATCATACTTTATATCGTACAATTAACTTTTACTCCTTTTCAGAGACGACATGTAAAGAAATGCAAATAATTGTGCATTTTTTCTGCTTCTAAAGAGCGCAAATGTTTGTTTCTTTAGTTGTTCGATTTGTCCTTTGCAGTGACAAAAAAAGTGACAATCAGTGAATTTGTCATTAGCAAAAGATTTAATGTGTTTCATGATTCAAAGATTTAAGTTTGATGCAGGTTTTTATTTCAGCTTCAGCTGAGGATTGGATCTTTTCCAGGGTTGAGGCGTTTCAACCTGCCTCTTGTTTGATCCATCCTTCTGATCACTTCTAAACTGTTTCATGTTGACTTCCTCCACTCATTTTCCCACAAGCCTTATGGAAATAAAATTTAACTTCATCTCAAAGCTCTGTCCCTCCCTGATACTCATCAGCATCGCGGAAGAAGCGATGAACTGCTGATCTGAACAGCGATACGGTGATTCATCTGTCCTCTTCAGTCAGTAAGTAAAACCTGCAGTCACTCTGTTGTCATTTCTGTCTCATGTGGGTTCAATGAAACTGTCAGGATGAGAGGGAGAGGAAGCTGTCAGTCAGGGTTTCTGCCTCAACAGCGCCCCCTTTTGTGCTCTGCAGTGGCTCATTAGACCAAAAACATCCTGTCAAAAACACCCTGAAATCTGATTAATTAAAAAAATAAAAATAAAAAACATGTTTCGTTATCAATGAGTAAACAACATCCTAAATAATGTCTTGTTAAACACATTTTGTATGCAGACAGTGACAAACTAAATATAACTCTTTGCACTGACAGTGAGAAGTTGTATGTGTGTCCCTGAAGTATTTTTGTCAGTTAAAGCCTTTCAGTTAAGCATTCACAAAACTATTAGTAAAAAAGTAAAACAAATTGTGTGGCTAAAAAAAAAACAGTCTTGTCTCATAATGTAAAATATCAAATGATGAGCTTAAAAAAATGACAAGCACAAATTAAACTAGCTTTTAAATTAGTTGCTGTTTTTTAGCAGTATTTCAAATAAGGCTTTTTAAAATAATTGAATAAAAAAGATGAATTTACATGAAAAAGTTTCACTGTTCTATCAGATGATCATATTGGATGYGTGAGTGTGTGTGTTAAACAACTATTATGGATATAGGAATTTATAATCTATGTAAAGTATTAAAATACAAACAAATTGACAAATATAAAACTGTTTCTTACATCTCATAGGTTTGATATTTTGTTTTTTGTTTTTTAATTTTAGAAACTGCCTCTGATGGTAAATGATGTTTAGTCCTAAAAACAGCTTATCTCCCTTTTTTTAAGCAAATATAGTCCACATTTTAGCAAATAAACTTTCCATTTTTAAACTCAATGCAGGTTTGGTAAGTGGATATTGTGAGTTTAAAACACAGGAAATATTGTCGCTTCTCAAAAGCTGTTGTCATTAACAAGTTCGCCTCTCGTCCCGCGTGTTAATTTATCTGCTTTAGGGTGGAGACGCTCCTCAGGTTTTTAGTGGATTACTTTGTGGAGTGATGTGACTACTACTTCCTAAAGTTAAATGTCATTAAAACCAAAAAAACTTGGCCAGCGTTTTTAAAAACTGTCACACAAAATTGGCAATGAGGAGTAAGTCTTCTACCTTTGCTGCATCACGCTGGTCGGCCTCCATCACATTTACAACATGGCAGCAAAGATTTGACAATTACATGCTCGTCAAAAAGACTTGAGCAAACAAATGGCTGAAGGCAAGACTGTGTTGTTTTATCACACTGCTCAGGTCCAGAAGGACAGCATCGGTTCTACACGCTAAGAACAAGGTGCAAGGTTTGATGATACCATGACTGCACTTGAAAGACATTTTATCAAGTAACTGTGTCGGGGTGCAAAGACAATGTGTGCAACATGTCGATGAAATCACAACATGTCACCGTCGCCAAGTGAACGCAGGTAAGAATCTCTGCATTGCTCTCAGTTCTGAATTCAGCACCTGCACCTGTACAGACTGTAGACACAGTAAATCTGAGTTTTTGTGGGAAAAGAGGAAGACAAATAGCTCAAACACATGGACCTCTATCTTATGTTCAACAGGCAAGTGATAACATTGTTGTGTCATGTATGGATCAGATAAACACATTGTTAACGTTTAAAGAAAATCTGTCCTGTGGCTGAGGTAAATTGTGATAACTGCAAGAAAAAGGGACCAAAGAATGCAAATCACRTGGTTGTATTGAGTGAAGTCAGTGGTCATGGGCTGGTAATGATGTGTGTCAACATTGTTAGGCTGCAACGTTTGATAAAATCAGTTGCCAAATCAACACTGCAGGACGGCAGGAAAAACCCCGTGTCCTGGATTTAACTGGAAACAGTGGAGCCTTTGTCAACAGAAACTGCAAGCAACATTGTGTACAATGTTCACTGACAGAACCCAATGTTTGTGACCGATACCTACCAATCATTGGCTGCCACAAGACACAACATATGTAGCAAATAAAAAAACATTTCAAAATCGTTCTTTACAGTGTAAACTTGATCACTGGTACTACTGGGCCTTGATCTAATTAAAGCCCTGCAGATTAATGGAATTGATGGAGAAGTGACTCATTAATGAGGATGATGATAGTGTTTAGATTCAAAGGCAGATTAAACTGGAATTATTTGTTTGACATAACATCTTTCAAAATATGAATTTTTGGTTTTTATCCTTGAGATGTAGATGCACAGCTAGAGCTACCTGTGTTAGGCCATGCGTCTAAAGGTTGTTTCATTTCTTCAACTTGGATTTGGGAGTTCTGGACAAGAGCGTCCTGTTGGGTTTAAAATGTACTGAGATCCCTTTGAGTTTTCCAGATATTCTGGTAACATGGGATGATGTTTTTGCTCCTCTGCCTGTTCTGTTCTGTTTTTCAGATTTCTTTGCTGATTTGGTAAAAGCCCTGTCAGGACAGGTTTGGAGAATGTCTGTAGTGTTTCTGTTGGTGTACGTACAAAAACTCACAAGACGAAAGCTCACAATGTTTTCAAATTTCAAAACACCTAAGGCACACTCTAAAAATGAAATGTTGGATTTACTTAACCATGTTATGTTACCTGGTTCCACTTAACTGAGTTGAGTAAATTCAAAGCAACATACTCATGTTCTTTGGCTAAAAAAAAACTGGTATATTGATTTGAATTTACTCATCTCAGTCAAGTGGAACCAGGTAACATAACATGGTTAAGTAAATTCAACATTTCATTTTTTACAGTGCATGATATATGCAATTGTTTGAGTTTGATTTCAGTTCTCACCTTCTAACCTTCTTTTTCATTGATATTTTACAGCAAAACTGAGCAGTTACATGTTAGGAGGTGAGTTTCTTTGAGCAGATCTTTTTAACAGTGTTCACTTAGTACCTTAGGACAGACAATTTAAAAGCACAAAGCAATATCATCAAATGGAGCCTCAAAAATCTGCACCAGGGCTTGGGGAAAGCATCTGACTGAAGTATGCCTGGCAATTTGGCATAAAAATATCAAGGAGTATTTTTAATCTCATACAATATGCTTACGTTTATAATGTGATCAATGTATAATGCATGATAATTTGATATAAATCTTATGTGTTATTTTTGTGATGCAATGTGTTGCTACTAAAAAAAAATTAATTCTGTGTGCTTTTCTTTGTGTTTATTTTTGTCACTATGAGGGCATGAGTCTTGTGGGCATATGTCAAGGACTCATTTCTGTTCTTTCATCAAGATCTCGGTAAGTATTAAATCCAACAGGACCCTAAGACGGATCAAAATGTTCATATTTTGGACAAAAAAGATAGAAAGTTTGAGAAGAGGTTTGTAAGGGTGTATGGTGGATCAGACCCAGGTTGCAGAATCACAGGAGGACTCAAGGTAAAGAGAAAATAAAACACTTTATTAAACAAACAAAACAAAAAGCTGACAATGAGATAGGTGGTGACATGGAGGAAAACACAAGGAAAGTGGCATGATGATCCAGCAAGGAGGTGGAGAAAAGAGACCGATAATACAGAGCTAGGGCTATGGTGCCCAGCTGAGCTGATGGAGGTGAGAGTGGCAGACTGGATAGAAAAGTATTGAGGGGCTGACTGAGGAAAATATAAAGATCTGAAACATTAGAGATAATAAAATAAACAAAAACACAGAAAACTAAACAAAAGACAACCCAAAAGACAGATTTCAACTTTCAAAAACCCTCAGTACTTCATTAAATCTGATTCCTGTGTTCTGTTTACTAAAAAAAATCAAGTTAAGCTAACTTAAATTTCACCAACTTGTTTGTTATACTCATCTTAATTAAGTGATGTAAACTTTTGGATAGAAAATGCTTGATAACTTAAAATATTTAAGTTAAGTCCACTCAAAAAAAGTTAAGTATTGAAAAGTGTTGGGGATTTAGGATTGAAAAGAGTTAACGCCTAACTTTCTGGGCATGCTCAGATCAACTTTACTCCATTTCCTGCTCTACTAGCATACCTGCTAACCAAAGAGATTAATGCCTGGTTCTGAACACATCTCAGAACTTGTGGTTATTTTCATCATCAGCCTATATCATTCGGTAAGTACATATTTGTTCTTTGTGTACATAAATTTCTGTGTTATTGTTAGTTGATGCCAGTTTGCTGCCATTGTTAACATTTTGAAAAGTTCCTGTAATCAGGCTCTGGCCTCTTCCATTTACAACCCCTGGCAAAAAGTATGGAATCACCAGTCTTGGATGAGCACTCATTCAGACATTTCAYTCTGTAAAACAAACTCAGATTAAAATTTTGATACAATAATAAGGTCATTCCAGGGTGCAACTTGTTGGCTTTCATGAACACTCAAAGAAATGAAGAGAAAACATTGTGGAAGTCAGTGAATGTTACTTTTATTGACCAAGCAGGGGAAAAATATGGAATCACTCAAACTGGAGGTAGACAATAAGGACACATCCAGTCAATTTCCTTTCTCTAAATGGACACCTGCCTCAGATTTGATCTGCTCGTTAGTCTGCAGTTAAAAACACCTGCAGCCATGACACCTTGGAGGGCTGCTGGATGAAGTGGAGTGGCAAGAACCATGGCTCCAACAAGAGAAATGTCTCTTGAAATAAAAGAGAGGATTGTGAAACTTCTTGAAGAAGGTAACTCTTCACGCATGATTGCTAAAGATGTGGGCTGTTCACAGTCATCTGTATCCAAGAAATGGACCAAATACATACAGCATGGAATGGTTGTTAAAGCCAAGCATACTGGTAGACCAAGAAAGACATCAAAGCGTCAAGACAAACAACATAAGGCCATTTGTCTTGAAAACCGAAAAAGTACAACTAAACAGATGAAGCATAAATGGGAGGAAGCTGGAGCCAATGTATGTGAYYGAACCRTAAGAAATCGCCTAAAGGAAATGAGATTTCAATACAGGAAAGCTAAAAGAAAACCATCATTGGGCCTCATGCAAGAATTGTTCATACACACAGATTTGTTCACATTATGCTAATCTCCTCTTCTTGTGCACGACCAGCTGGATACGAACAGGTGTAATTCATCATGTTTACGCAGCTTGTTTACACACTTTTCCTGAAGATAGAAGAGTTTGTTGAATCTGACATGACATGTTTGTACGAACCTTTCGTACGAACAAAAGTAAGAGAAATTTAGGATAAGAATATGAACATGTTCTTGCATGAGGCCCACTAAGCAAAAAACAAAGGTGTCAAACGTATTCACATTCATTACTTAAGTAGAAGTATAGATACTATATCTATACTTTTTTACTAGGCAAAAAAGAACAAGACTGCAATGGGCTAAGGAGAGGTATCATGGACTGTGGATGACTGGATGAAAGTTATCTTCAGTGATGAGTCAAGAATCTGCATTGGACAAGGTGATGATGCTGGAACTTTTGTTTGGTGTTGTTCCATTGAGATTTATGAAGAGGACTGCCTGAAGAAAACAACCAAATTTCCACAGTCCTTGATGACGACGACGATGACAACAACAACATTTTTTGTATAGCACCTTTCTAAACAAATGTTACAAAGTGCTTTACATTGAAAAATAAGTTAAACATCAAAGACAACATGAAACAAAATATACCAAATCAATAACAATAAAACCAAAAACAAACAAAAGCATTATCAAATATTAAAAGCCTTATTAAAAAAGTAAGTATTAAGTAAAGATTTAAAAGAAAACAATGACGTGGCTTGTCTAATATTTAGTGGAAGTGCATTGCACACACTGGGAGCCCCGACCATAAAAGCCTTCTCTCCTTCTGTCACCAGTCGAGCTCTGGGAATGGAAAGGAGTAATTGATTAACTGATCTGAGGTGACGAGATGGTATTTGGGTTAAGAAGCTCAGAAAGATAAGAAGGCGCAAGACCATTAAAAGATTTAAAAACAAACAAAAAATTTTGAAAATGGTAAATGGACTGTACTTATAAAGCACTTTTCTATCCATCCAGGACACTCAAACCGCCCCTACTCTGCTATAGCCAAAATCGATTTTAAAAACCACAGGGAGCCAATGCAAAATGGACAGAACTGGAATGATGTGCTGATATTTATGGGATCGTGTAAGAACTCTAGCTGCAGTGTTTTGTATTAATTGAAGACGATTGAGAGAAATTTGAGGCAGACCAGAAAACAAAGAGTTACAATAATCAAGATGGCAGGAAACAAAAGTATGAATTAGAGTTTCTGCATCAGTGAAAGAAATAAAATCTCTGATTTTAGCAATGTTCCGAATTTGGAAAAGGGCTGTTTTCGTTATGTTCTTAAAATGTTTAGAAAAACCAAGATCCCTTTTGGTCTTTGGCCCAAACACTATCACCTCTGTTTTGTCATTATTGAGTAAAAGATAGTTGCCAGACATCCAGGTTTTGGTGTCAGCAAGACAAAAAGTAAGTCTGGGGCTGCATGTCAGGCAAATGTACTGGAGAGATGACTGTGGTTAATTCTTCTATCAATGCACAAGTTTACATTGATATTTTGGACAATTTTCTCATCCCTTCAATTGAACATTTGTTTGGTGGTGATGAAATAATTTTCCAAGATGACAACGCATCAACATAGGGCAAAAACAGTGAAGGCATTCCTTGGAGAAAGACACATTCAGTCAATGTCATGGCCTGCAAGTAGTTCAGATCTCAACCCAACTGAAAACCTGTGGTGAAAATAAAAAAATAAATGCTCCACAACAAGGTTCCGACCTCTATTCATCGATTATTCTGCCCAAATTAATAACAATATTAATAAAAATACAACCCTAACCCGTAATATTGGCAATCTTTCTATTAAGTTTTATAATCAGGTAAAAAGTATTAGAGCCACTTTTCAGCACACATTTTTTGAAACATTTGAACAATGTCCCGAACTTTCCAAGATTAAAGGACCAACGTTTCAGCAATATCTAGAGAAACTCATCCATGTGTTTTTCTTTAGTCACATTGATTACTGCAACAGTGTCTTCACAGGTCTGCCTAAAAAATCCATCAGACAGCTGCAGATGATCCAGAATGCTGTTGCTTGCATTTTGAGTAAAACCAGGAAGATAGAGCACATCAGCCCAGTTCTAAAGTCCTTACACTGACTCCCTGTAACTCAGAGAATAGACTTTAAAGTACTGTTATTAGTTTGTAAATCACTTAACGGCTTAGAACCACAACTCATTTAAGATCTGCTGTTGTATCAACCTTCCAGACCTCTCAGGTCTTCTGGTTCTGATCTGCTCTGCATCCCCAGAACCAGAACCAAACATGGAGAAGCAGCATTCAGCTTTTATATGCTCTGCAAATTTGGAGCAAATTCCCAGAAAACTGTAAAACAGCCGAAACTCTGATCCTTTAAATCAAGACTGAAAAACCCACCTGTTTAGAGTTGCTTATAAGACATTATAAATGAAACATTAATAAAAATGTCGATGTGTAACAATGACACCTGACAAACTGTAATGATTCAACTGTTAATTTTGTAGTTTTTTTGTGTAAAGCACTTTGAACTGCCTTGTTGCTGAAATGTGATATACAAAAAAACTTGATTGATTAAGTTTTTAATATTTGTGAATATGGCAAATCTTTATTACACTCGCTGTTTTAATTTTTCATACAATTGTGGAAAATAAGCTGATGAATTCCATTTGGAGAATGTGTATCAATGTAACGCTGCATTTAATAACTTTAATATTAGTTTATTTCTACAGTTATTAGTTTAAAAGCAAGGAGCAGTTTTGGTTGATTAATTCCATTAGGTTTTGCATTTTGTGGTGTAAAAAAACAATGTACTGAAATATTTATTAAACTCTAAACATTTGGCTTCGGTCTTGGTCTCGGTCTCGGAATAGCCGGTCTTCTGAAATTGATGAAGAATACTGTTTGTCACTCATCAAGTCCATGCCTCAGAGACTGCAAGCCATTATAAAAGCCAAAGGTGGTGCAACTAAATACTAGTGATGTATTTTGAATGGTCTTTTGTTTATCTGTTTTTCATGATTCCGTACTGTTTTCCTCAGGATTGAGTGAGTCCATATTTTTTCCCTGTGCTTGGTCAATAAAAGTAAGAYTCACTGACTTCCACAATGTTTTCTCTTCATTTCTTTGAGTGTTCCTGAAAGCCAACAAGTTGCACTTTGGAATGACCTTATTATTGTATCATGTTTTTGATCGGAGTTTGTTTTACAGAGTGAAATGTCTGAATGAGTGTTCACCAAAAACTGGTGATTCCATACTTTTTGCCAGGGGTTGTATAAGGACAAKGTTTGCTACATTTTTGACTTTATAGTCATTTAACATAAAAGKGTGTTTCTATTGATAACATTAAACTTTTATTTTGTACTAAACAACATGAATCAGCAAGGCAGTGTCATGTTTTAAGTCAGTCACAGCAGTAAAGTTATCTTGAAAGAACCTCCCTACTACTTTGGCCAGATATTCATTTATTTTTCTAAAGACAAAGAGGAATTTTTCACATTTATCCTCTCACTGGAGTCTAAAATATAAGCAGGCATGTTAGACACTTTAAATATCGCAACTATTAATTAGTCCTTGTTGATGATTAACCAGTACAATTTGATACCTGCAAAATCAAACAAAAAGCAAGTGTGGTTATGTTACTTGATATTTGTGGACGAAATGCAAAAATTGTTCCTTATGTTTTAATACAACCGCTTGAGCTTTGATGTCATAATGTAGGCTAWAATACTTGTCCTTAAAGGCCTTCGTGGTACTTAGTGATGACTCACTGTAAATTTTCTGTTCAGACTTAAAGCATGCTGCAATTAATTCATTTAAAAAGTTTTATTGTTTAATGCGTGCTTCTGTTATGCAGGAGAAATTCAAATGGAGTAAAGAAGTGACCAACGGTAAACCACCAAGGTATTGGCAGTTAATTTTTTTAAAGTTTTACAAGTCTGGTTATTTGTAGGATGCCAGAAAAGAAGAAGTCTTGGAGTGCTGACTGTTCTCCCCGAGGAAGAAGGAAACACTCCGGCCCACATCCACTGCTGCTGTTCTTTCAAGAAGTTTGAAATATTTGTGAAATTGATTTCAGTGCTGAAAATTTTAAAGTTTTGATGGGAACGTGTTTTTTTTCCCCATATGGCTAGATAAATAAATGTATTGTTGTTGGTGACATWACTTTACATGTTTCATGTTTTCAAAATGTATTCTTTTCAGACAATGTGTTTGCATACGTTTTTAAGCAAAGTCCATTTATTGCATTTTAAAGTGTGCAAACATTTTTTAAGTAAAGTCAACTTGTTGCATTTCACAGTGTCAGTTTCACCACAGTTCACACCTTCATCATGTGACAGAGACACGTCTGATGTCAGCCAGGTAAACAAAGAGCCTCATGACCCTCCATTGTGAGAGGTGAGTAGTTTCAGGTTACTCTGCATGTGAATGCAGGTCTATAAAGCTTGGAACTCCACACTACTACAGACATTTCAAGTAGAGAAAGCGTCCTGAACGGAAGGTGAAACATCTTAATCTTCAGAACAGAAGCCTGGATGGTTTTTTAGTTTTTAGTTTTATTTATCTTTTATTTTTTTAACGTTTTTTGGATAGAGCTCAAACACTTGCTCCAGGCAGGAATCGTTGACCAGTGGACACATCTGAAAGGGTAAGTCTTCTGGCACAGAAACGTTCTGACAGATTTACAAGAACTATATTTAGAGGACATGAATGGTATGGGAAGTAGAAGGAACGTCTTGATAAAATTTAATTCATCCATCTTTAACTGCTGTTTCCTTTCTGGGCCAATACCTATTTCCAGCAATCACTGTGAGAGAGGTGGGTTACACCCTGAGCAGGTCACAAGTCCGTCAGAGGGACACAAGTGATGCAAACAGTAATTCATGGTCTCACTCACACCTAGGGACAATTTAGAGTTACAGAATAATCAAACATGCATGTTTCTGCTCTGTGGGAGGAAACTGAAATATGCAGAGAAAACCCATACGAGGGGAGAACCTGCAACCTCCACCCAGAAAGGTCTCAGGCCAAGAGGAGAATTTGTGTCCTTTTTGCTGATCTGTGACAACTCTAACTGTGCCATCGTGCCCAAGTTTAATTCATTTGAAGCTATAATATGTAAAGTGCTGTGCTTCTATTTTATATACTGTGTGACGAAGTTGAAAGAAAGTCGTTTTCTAGTTTGTCTCAGAACCAGTTACATCATCTACACTGTTAAAAGGGACATAYCAGACAAAATTCAACTTTTTAGCCATTAAATGCATTTTATCGTGTACTTGGAGTCTCTACGAGTGCAGAAAATTTTAATTTGGTCTCCTGGCGTTGCGTTAATATCTTTAAATTCTCTTTGGGTCATATTTTTCAACCCGTTCAGTTTTTTTTCTGTTTTCTGTGACGTTTTCTGAACTATTACGTCACAGTATTTGCAGCGGAACTGCCAAATAAAGTATGTTTAACAAACTATCTGGTTTGGTCGTCTTCGTTCTCGTCTCGCTCTCGGTCAGACTTTTTACTTTACTTTTTTAAAATTATTTCTGGTCCCCTTTAGTCTCTGCAGAGACTA
>NW_013952411.1:569450-571864 GCF_001266775.1 Austrofundulus limnaeus | reverse complement strand
AATTAAAATCAAAAACAAGAAACATCCACTTGAAAACCCAAAAAACATAAATCAACTGGCTTAAAACTCGTACAAAACACTTCACAGAAGACACCAAAAAACACACTATGAACCAACAATAAATGAATTAAAATATAAACACCATCACATTATCTCCTTTTTAATAACCAATTCCATAAGGCACCCTTAAATATACTATAACTGTCTAATACAGGGCTATTCAACTGGAGGCCCGTGGGCCACACCAGGCCCACTCGTGACCAAAATCCGGCCCACCAATTGGTTCATTAAGTTCATTGATTCTTAAGCCCAAACCCTCGGTATTCTATTTTAATTACTTTAAGTTAAACGTAGATGTGTGGCATACAGAAACATCAGAATCTTGGTCAAAAGCTGGTACCATTTGAATGAAAACCCAAAACACTTCAAACTACAAGCAGTAAAATACAAAATTAAGTAAAAATAAAATTGGTTTAAAACTGTGGCACATTAAATATGTCAATAATAATAATTGTGTCAATTGTTTTTGATTTAGTTTTAATATCACTTCTTTTATTACATTGGGTTCTATATGTTGTGTTCAAGATTAAATGCAGCAAAGTGAACTAATTCAAAGGTAACAGATCTTTGTAATACTTGGTTTATTTACATGATGATTTTTATTGCTGCTCGGACCCTCAGCTGTTGGCCTGCACTAACTGTGGCCCCGGAGCAATTTAGTTGAATAGCCCAACATAATACTTTCCAGTGTCCAATGGCTCTGTACATAACTGGTCATAAAATCCCAACCAAATGCTAATCTCACGGCATTGTTCTGAACAATTAATAGTAATTTATTTAGATCTTTTTAGACAGCTGGACCACGTAGCAGAACAGTAGTCAAGTTGACGTAAAACCAAAGACTGTCAACAATTTTCTTATTCTAAAAGACATGAAATGGCCATTAAAGCTATTTCTGCTCATTTTCAATATTTTTTGAATGTGTGTGGACCATGACAACTGTGAGACTCCAACATGTAAGGCTGGATGTGCAAGTCTTCTGTTGTTGATACCTTTTAATTAATTTGCAAATTAAAGGTTTCTGTGCCACTATAGTCATAAATCCCTCTATCAAACTCAAATAAACCAGTCTGGAAGATGGAGGGGGGCGGGGTGTGAAGCACCTTATTTGGATTTAAAGAGACGCCCTCAAAACGAGTTCAACTGAGACATTCCTTTGTAAAGAAGTGAGAAAAAAGAATTTAAATACAGGCATGATACTGGATGTCTTCTTTAACAGTTAAGCAGTTGTTGTTTCTGGAGATAAGAACAATACGTTCTTGTTTCATGCAGAACCGATTCAAGCAACATCCAGAACAACAGTCAGACTGACCTCCTCTGCAGCTCATCCAATCTGTAAACTTAAAAGAGCAAATCAGAGATGAAACATGTCCCTCTTTACTTAAAAACTGTCATTGCTTCAGATTTTCATAGAGGTTTATTGTTCCAGTGTCAATTAATTCCTCAGATTGTTACTCATCATTTTTATCCATTTACATTTTTATGAGAAAATTAAAGGACTGTACTTTTGTCCACATTAATTGGCTCTCAAAGAAATATGGTAATTGGTGTTTAAACCATAAAAAAGGGTAAATTGGATTCTAATTTGACTCCTTATATCCAGACATATAAAAGAGTTGTGATAAAGAAGAATTTTCATGCCAGTTCTGATTAAAATGGAGTAGAGGTCTTGAATGGAAATTCACGAGAATAAGGGGTCAGATGGAGTCGGTCTCACGCTGGGCTTCATGTTTTATACATCGGTGCAGTGATTAAAATGTAATTAAAACATGTCAGTTTCTTTTTATAACTAGCTTCTCCTTCCCTCGCGCCTTTCTTTGCTGATTATATAAATATGTTTAGATGCAGATAAACTTTTTTTTTTTTTGGTATTACAGATGTAAAAAAAAACTGAGCAATGTTGGAACCAATAACTACGATTTTTTTGTTTGTTTGTTTGTTTTTTTGGTTGAGCAATCAGGATTTAAATTTGATTTGTGGTCTGTTCTTGGTCTATTTTAATATGGATGGATGGATGGATGGATGGATGGATGGATGGATGGATGGATGGATGGATGGATGGATGGATGGATGGATGGTTGAGATCAGTTTACAATCTGTTTGTTTGTGATTCCTGTTGTATCTGTCTGCAGTGGTTTATTTGCAACTTTTTGCTTTTTTATTGTTATTATTTCATATCCCCATCATTCTTTCCTTGTTTTTGTTCTTAGTTATACTCATTTAATGTGAAAAACAGACTTAAACGTTGCAGACTGAACTGCACAAGTAATCAAAAATAAAAAAATCTACGGTTAACTGAGTATAAATAGGTTTGATAAGTAAGTAAGTAAGTAAGTAAGTAAGTAAGTAAGTAA
>NW_013952411.1:558954-561517 GCF_001266775.1 Austrofundulus limnaeus | reverse complement strand
GATCAAACAGTGGGTCTTAAAAAAGGCTATGCTTTAAAGAATTTAATTTGGAACATTTTAATATTATTAATAATTAATTGATTAATTCAATAATTATATTATTTAAGCTTTAGCTTTTAAAGATGTAAAAAGGCTGTCTGGATGGGAATTAATGAACAAATGAACCCCCATACCAACAGGGAGGCAGGCTTTGAACTGTGGGCTGATAACAGGCTAGATGGTCCATCTCCGTTTAGAAAATGTATCGTGTCTCAGTTTTTCTTTTGCGAATCATCTTTCTGAGAGATTCAGCTTCTCTAAAACTGTATTTTTTATTTTGTTGCAAATTAACCTGATTAGTTACAAAATTCTTCAATCGTCCCTACTTATTTGAAATACGCTGCCCTAAATATCAAAATTGACTTTTTTATCAAAGAGAAAGCTCTGCATTTTTATTATTTATGAAAACACAAAAACGTTAAATTTGGTCTATTAACTACATCATGATGTGTTTAAGGAACAAAGTAGTTTGTTGGCAGAAAAAAACTGAACAGTTTCTAATGTTTTCAATGAAGAAACACATTTGTTCAACAAAAAGATGGAAATTACACTTTAATCGTGTTGTTTTTTTTTAATCCTTTTTGACAAATAGACAACTGATTACCATACGTGTGCATAAGACRTCAAAATTGAGTCATTTTGGATGAAATCAGCAGGACAAATAGTTCTTTTCGTTCTGCTCAGATCTGGACAGAACCTTTGTAATGAAGCTGTCTGGTTCTGAAAACACTGCAGGTTCTTTTAAACCCAGTTTGATCCACAACATGTGGCTCGACCCCTAATCAGCTTCCTGACATCCATCAGAGCAGAGCAGAGCCAACAAATCTGTTCTAAAGTGAGTGTGTGATCAGTGGTTGTGATTGGCTGCCTCCTCTGTCTGTGTGTGTGTCTGTGTGCAGTCATGTATGATGGTGACGTGTTCCAGATTAATAGGCCTGTTTATAATCAGTACTAAACTATAAATTTCTTCAATTAGATCCATGAGGTCTTTTTTTGTGGCTCGTGGCCCACTTGTGTTCCTGCTCCTGCACGAGTCATCCTCGGTTTCTCACTGCCACCTGGTGGTCTCATTCTTTGCAGAATTTCTCAGGTGACATCTTTACCTTGCAACACCTGTCAGCCTGTAACAAATAAAAGGAAAACATGTTTGTGACAGGCAGATATTATATCATTTAGAAGAGTTTTGTTGCTGAATTAAATTTATTAAATAAAAATTAAAAAAAAATCCATCAGCCCACCGGGGAGGGTGGAGTAAACAAATGGCACCAATTAAAGGCGCATTTAGGCTCATGATTGTGTCGCGTTCTCTCATCTCTCCACCCCTTCTTCCCCCCCACCTCTACCACCACCAGACAAGAACAAAACCACATCTCCTCCCTCCTCCCAGCTTCAAACTTCATGGGCAGCATTACAAACGCAGCTGGAGGACACCATTAACCTATACAAAAAAAAAAAGAAGAAGAAAAAGTCGCACTTCGGGGCCGCAAGCGGCGCCATTTGGTGCCAAACGCGCAGCCAGCAGCCTGCAGACAGCGCTGCTGCTGCTGCTGCTGCTGCTGCTGCTGCACCCGGAGCTGCTGCTGGAGACAGACACACACACCGTGACTCACTGATGCACACTCACACACACAGAGAGAAAAGATTTTAAACCAGGAGGCTTGATTTACCTGTCAGCACATCACTTCTYCAGCAACAAGGTGACCTTGAGTTGGATTTAAAGGAGAATTCAGCTGTTTTTTGGGGGCTCATTTTCCCACCTCCTCTTATTCTCGGCGTATCCTACAGGATTTAACTTGCTCATAAATTCACTTTGTCCTTTTTTATTTATTTATTTGTTGTGGACAGCTTCACTTGGATAACTCTTCATCGTGGTGAGTGGCTTCATGGATTTATGGCGCTTAGCACAGAAAAGTAAAAATAAACTTATTGTTATTGGAGGATGCTCTAACAGGTGTTTTTTTATAGCTGCTCCCTGAAAAGATATTTTAGCTATAAATGTCAGGTATAAGCCTCGTTGGGTATTTTGTGCAGCTGAGACACGGCGATTAGCCCAGAATTCACCTTGTCAATCAGCTGTGAAATCCCTGATTTAGGCCATCTGTATTATTTTAAAGGGGGTAATATTATAAATTAATAAAATCGTTTGCTTTGCAGGCATTTATTTGAATTATATTTTTGCCTTCTTATGACTACAGTTTGAATGTTTTTATATTTGTAAAGCTTTTGCTTAAAAATACAACAAAATATATGTTTTTATGGCTGTTCGTCATCATCATCTCTGAGCATCCAATAAAAAGCTAAAATGATGGAGGAGATAAAATGGTTCAACTCCAAGTGTTTTGTCGTTCAGATTTTATGCATCTTGTAAATCTGGACATTAACTTGCAGGGCAGACTGTGTCCTTGTCTTCTACAGGTCTGTGTCTCCAAGTTGAGCATTTTTTATTTATTTATTTGTGTGTGTCTGTAAAAGCCTCTTTTTCCTCTCCTTGTGAGAGTTTGGAGCAGTAAAACAAAACAAAAGA
>NW_013952411.1:546748-558533 GCF_001266775.1 Austrofundulus limnaeus | reverse complement strand
TTATAAAATATTTTTGTTTCTCTCTCCTCTTCATGTCAGAAGGAAACGTCTGCACTGAAAAGTGAAAATTGCCTGTGAAGTGCCTGTTAATTCAGCCACATTAAATAGACTCTAATGGCACTCCTGAGCTTCAGGCAGGAGCACTGAGCCGTACCACCGACCCTTTCATTTTGTCAGCAGGGAACAAAAAAACATAATATTAAAATAAAATAATAATAAAAGGTAAATAGAAAATAAATCTTAAAATGGCGAAACACACAAGATGAGGTATTTCATTGCAATTAAAATCGTATTTTTGCCTACTTATAGGGGTAAAAATAATGTTTCCAGGCTTAGCCATGTGATGATAGCAATGATTAAATCCCATTAGGCCCTGCATTAGAAATAGATGTATTGTCCCCTTTAAAAAAAACTATATCTGCTTTTTTGTCCATTTCTTCCTTCAGCTTTTCAGAGGAGAAAAATAAATCTGTTCATTTGATCTGAGCAATGATTCGTCTAATGGTCCAAGGCAAGGGTTAAACTGGGATGTGGGGCTGATGCTCCCCTCCTCCTCCTCCTCCTCCTCCTCTCCCAGATTGCTGCTTTGGAGCCTTTTTTTTAGACCCCCACCATACCACCAGCAGCCTCCCAGGCTGGAAGCTCTTGATAAGGCAGTAATTCTCCATATCTGTCACCATCCAGCCGCCTCGCCTCGCTTAGCGCCCGTCTGTACCCACATTTTAACCAGCATCTTTTCACTCAATTAGATCCACAGGCCGGTCTGCCATGAATTTCGACGTCTCATTAATCTGAAAGGCCTGATGATAAAACGGTGGCACCCAGTGGAGGATGCTGCTCGCTGTTGTTTCTGCACATCTACTGAAATATTACGAGTTTTTTTGAACTAATAAATTGTTTTTTCTTGAATAAAATCAGGTTACGATGCCTGGTATGGAGTGGCACATGGTTGTACRAGAAAACTGGGGATGAAGATATGTGGTAAGTTGCCTTTTCTGTCAAAGCATCGTTTTTTCAGTGGAGGGTGGGGGTGGGCTGGTAGTGACTTTCAACTCTTATGCAGAATACCATCAGACTAGCAGTGCATGTTATCTTAGAATATAAGACATTTTAAACAATATGCTGTGTGTTTTGGACAGTCAGTGGTAATAAAGGTAATACAATTACAATCACTAGTTGTAAAGGAAATAAAATCTGTACACAAACAGAACAGTGCTGCTTTACATTCTGAATTTATTTATATTAAAATAATACTGTAATTCAAAAATATGCAGCACTGATTAAATCTTTTTTTTATTACTTAAATTGTTTTTAATGTTTGTTTTTATGCATTTTATCAGACACCCGTCTGGGGTGCTGCAACACCCTCCGCAGCCCTAGTTCCCTCATCCTCGATTCTTCTAAAATTGTTATAAATGCCATGTTTTTTAGATTGTTGGCCTTGGCTATTTTATTTATCAGCACATAATTATAAAAGAAATAAGGAAAATAGTTTATTATTGATGTTATTTATTTACTAGGCTGTGCTGTTTTGTTATTTTTGTAAACCTGGAAAAGAGGTGTAGGCTRAAAAACAAGTTTAATTAAATTTTTTCTTCATTTTATTTTTCGCGTGAGGGAGTAAATATAAAAAGGAGAAAATTATTTCTCTCTCCATAATTTCCACTTTCAGAGTCTGTTTCAGGCTCGTTCTGTCCAACCAAGGACGGACCTGACACCCACCGTAATGGTGAATGTCACGCGCCACTGCGCAGCGCAGTTTGCGGCTGTTTTTCCATTAAGGGCCGGTTAATTACACCCGAGTGTTAAACTGCTAAACACAATGAAACTAAATGTCCTTATCAGAGGAAGAAAACGGGCAGGTTTTACATCCCAGGAGCCTTTCTCAYGTGTTCAGTTTGATTTAGAGGAATTTTCTCATAACCGCGGCCTTCTGTCTGAAATGCGCTTTTACGCTCGGAGCTCTAATCTGCTTTTGAGCTCTTTTAAAGTGGAACTAATAATAATGATAAGAAGAGGAATTTACAGCCGCTGGACGTGACAGCCATTTGAGTTCGGTGATGTCACCGCGGGTCCCCTGCAGCCTATAAATAGGAGCGGATGAAGCAGAGCAGCCGGTCCGCACAGACCAAAGAGCCACACAGAAGGATGAGTTCAGTGCTGGGTGATGTTCGGGACGCATACTAACCATCCTCTGGACTTCCCTCCCCCCGTGTACCCAACCAGGGTTCCTGCAGAAGAACAACGATCTGGAGGAAAGGAGCGGGATCGTGAGTTCCTTCAAGGAGCGCGCGGCCAAAAACCTGCTGTCCTCCTGCGACAACAGCGGAGGAGACGCGCGCTTCAGACGCACAGAGATCGACTTCTCCAACCTGTATGCCCGAGGTAAGAGGAGGGAAACCTGCTTTTATTACAGAGATGATGCAGCTCTGGGTTGTTGCATTTGATGGAAAACCAAAGAAATTCAAAATAAATATTGTGTGGATATTTTTGGAGTTGTGCAAAAAAAAAAAGACCTCCTTAAGCCATCTGATGGCAAATTCTTTTGCATTTTGATAAAAAAAAAGTTACAAATGAAAACACAAGATTTTAGAATTGAATTTTACAAAACAATGACTGATGCGTTTTATTGGACTAAAAAAGCTAAAGAAAATCAAAAGGCTATTATTTGAATAAACGTTACCTGCCTTCTTTCATTCGAAGTTTTTAAACAAAAATCTTTTTCAACCTGTGAAATCTTGAAGCACATATTGGAGATAACTCTCAGCTACTACCTCACCAAGGTTTATTTCAATATCTGTGAAACTGACAAAGTCAGAGGCATCTTTGTGTTTTTTAATACTGATTTGCTGTGGCAGCCATCTGGAATCAGGTTGGTTCCAAAAGTTAATTGTTAATCCAATGATTAGTTTCAAGTCTGATCAGTGGAGATATTTTGCTAACAAACTAACAAACAAACTAGCACAGAAAAACAGAGATTTGCATGATCGAAAGACGGAAAAAAATCAGACCAAACTAAGCAAAAAGAAAATGAGATTTACTAACTTGTTTTGCAGATCTGTTACCTGCTAAAAATGGAGAGGAGCCCACCATGCAGTTCCTGATGGAGGTCGTGGAAATCCTCACCAGCTACATCAAGAAGACCTTTGACAGAACCACCAAGGTCCTGGACTTCCACCACCCCCACCAGCTGCTGGAGGGCATGGAGGGCTTCAACCTGGAGCTCCCGGACCAGCCCGATTCTCTGGAGCAGATCCTGGTGGACTGCAGGGACACCCTGAAGTATGGCGTGAGGACAGGTGGGACTCCCTGCTCTGATCCATGACTCTTGTTAGCCCTTAGACTCTGGTTAATTGTGCTGTTTTGTGGTGTCTTCAACAACATCAGGCCACCCCAGGTTCTTCAACCAGCTGTCCACGGGGTTAGACATCGTGGGACTGGCGGGAGAGTGGCTCACGTCTACATCCAACACTAACATGTGAGTGCAGTTAAATCACAACGTTTCTGCTCCCATTTGCTTCTCAATGGTCCATGAAGAGGAGAGGCTGGAGGAATACTTACAGTGATGTACAGTTATCACTATCTTTAGCTAAAAATACAGAAAAAAATGCTGCCGACTGTCAATCAAGGACAGAAATAAAGAGTCCAAACGAGGATGTTTGTACAGCGACACCCCCTCAGTGTTGTCAATATGCTAGGTGGGATGTAATTCAGCCCCGCAGGCTGGCGAACTAAATTGCATATTGATTAACATTCACAGTTTACGAGGGGTCTTTGTTTCACGTGATGCGAGTTCCTGTGACGTAACAAAGTCAAGAAGGGAAAACGAGCTTTGTGATGTGAGCAGCCATAGGCCTGCTTGATTTTACATTWAAAAAAAATTGAACTCAGTTGAAGATGAAGCCTCTGTATTTAGCTACATATAAAGAAACAAATCTTTAAAATCAAATCTGGTGTAGTATGGAGAAATAAAGAAAAGGATTAGTAGAGTTGTAGCCATTTAAACCTTCTAAGTTGTCACATTTGTGAAAGACTCCCAGCTACCACCACACTATATTTTAGTTCAACATCTGGAAAATTGACCAATTACAGCCAATTTTCTGTTTTCTAAAGTCAGCTGGCTGTGGCATCTGTCTTGAAGGAGATTGACTCCAAAAGCTAATCAGAGGTGAACATTCAGTGATTATTTCCAGGAAGTTTCATGAAAATGCGTTCAGTTGTTCAAAATATGTTTTGCCAACAGACAATCTGTTTTCTCTCAGAAGGTTTATTGCGACTTATTCTCAGCTACTACCACAAAAAATATGAGATCAGTAAGTGTAATATTAGTTGAGTTAAAGCCATGTTTGTGTTTTTAAGGTCAGTTACTTGTGGCAGCCATCTTGAACTGGGTTGACAAAAGACGAGCAGCGTTCAATATACACTGCATGGACTAAAAAAAAAGCCACACACTAATATTTCGTTGGACTGCCTTTAATGTTGATTACAGCGTGCATTCGCTGTGGTAAGCTTCTGCAATGTCACAAGATTTTTTTCCATCCAGTGTTGCATTATTTTTTCACCAAGATCTTGCATTGATGATGGTAGAGTCTGACCGCTGCACAAAGTCTTCTCCAGCACATCCCAAAGATTCTCAATAAACTCTAGAGTCAATTCATGTGAAAATAATGTCTCATGCTCCCTGAACCACTCTTTCACAATTCCAACCCAATGAATCCTGGCATTGTTATCTTGGAATATGGCCGTGCCATCAGGGAAGACACAATACATTGATGGAATAACCTCATTCAGTATATTCAGGTGGTCAGCTGACCTCGTTCTTTGAGCACATATTGCTGAAACCAGACCTGAACAACTGCAGCAGGCTCGTACCTATTTACTTATTGAAATCCAGTTGGCGACTTTCTTTTTGGCCAGGCAGTGTAAATACTTTATGTAAGAATTAGGAGTTTAACAGAGAGTGTCAAACTCAGTCTTCCTCAAAATGATTAAAGGCTGCATTGGTCCAACCTTTAATTGTTTGACCATATTAAGAAAAAGGCATTTTCTTCACAAACTGGATCTGTTTTTAGATTTGTACTTGCCTACTGAGTAAATAACATCATGAAGGGGCCTTTTCCTGCTATTTTTATGAGCTTGTTAGAAAAAGGTGGTATTTACTGAGTAGGCAAGAGCGAACCAAAACACAGATTCAGATTTTAGACTTGAGCATTTACATTGCAATGAATAAGGCCATGCACCCCCTTTCAGCTGGACCAAATATGGATCTCAGTCTCGAGGTATTTGGCCCAGAACAAGGAAATCATGTCATTCCACAACCTTCTGACCAAACAATTCCCTCTGGGGTAAAATATGTCCCTGAAATGGAAGCCCACTAAATCCTTTGTGTTTGCAAAAAAAGTTGAAGAACTTGAAAGAATCCATCATTTTATGTGTTTAGAAAAGACTGATAAATCAAACAATCTACTACAATTGTGGTAAAAAAAAATGAAATATTTGGACTTTGCAAATTTAGGATACTAGCATTCTGTTTTTTCTTTTTTTGTCAGTAAATAAAAAAGAGGATATCCATTTGGTCCTGAAAGTCCACATTATCCATCAATCAAAAACTTATTAAAGGCTTATTGACAAAAAGCAGGGAGTGTCTGTGCAAACACCCAGTGGATACCACACCATTTACTTAAACATTTTTATTGTGGTTAATAATCTAGGAGAATCAAATAACTTTCTCATTAATTCCCTTTAAAAAGTTGTTTGTTGCACGTAATGATTTCATCGGAGCTTAATCAGGTATTTTACCAGTGCATTACTTGTTTGTTATAATCCATATATAATAATAAAATTGGACTTTACTGTAATTTACTGTCTGGAAAACAAATGCATCCTATCTTCCTATAACTGGTAACTAAATCTTTTTTATGACTGTCAGAACAGCTTCTCGTTCACGGCAAAAATTTCAGAAAATAAAGTTGAGGTTTCCCGAGGTTATCGGCTCTGGATGCTCTGCTGATCGTTAACTCACACAGACTCCAGCTGCTCTGGTCATCAGCTTTCCATCAGTTTTACAACCTGTCACCTTTAATAAACCTCACTGTGGATGGCTCGGACCTGAGGGATGCCGMTTCCACTCTAATTTATCTTTATTAATTAGTCCATCAACCTTAATTATCCCTGGTAGATATTGACTGACACTAATAGAGCGACAGTCACATCCAGGTCTTACAGAATCCAGTGATGGAAGACGCATTGGCTTGAATGAAGCAGTTAAAACTAATGTGTGAAATCTGTGAGGAGGCGACGGGCTTGTTTATGTTTGTTCTGCACATTTCTGTTTGAGCTTATGCTAAAGATATACAGCAAGCACTAGTTCACTGTCTGTCTGGTCTCACCAATACAACATTTTGGTGCGCTAGTTCAACAAACACTCTTACTAGGAAAACCGTTGCCAACTACTGGCGCTTCTGCCCAACCAGTCGGTGCAAACGTCATGATAGTCAGCAATTATGTTACACTAGTACCCTAAAAGTCCCACTGCACCAGTTCACCAGAGCCTTGGCAGTTAATAAGTAATCCCCTAACTTATTAATAGTGAAAAGTGCACATAAATGTCAGGAAATCAATTAGTGCCCCTAAAATATTGACTAGATAACTAGTAACGCCAAATTTAATTGAACTATTCGACTTGTGCAACTACATTAGAATTTACTAGTTAACTTGTAATTCCCATTAGTCTCACTAACTGAGTAGTTGAAGCTGCACCTAAAATGTCAGTGAACTAATGTGCCTAAAATGTTAACTGCCTACATGCCCCAGAATGCCGTGCAGTTCTGGATCAGAGTTCAGTGAAGTTATCAGCGTTTTATCTGCCAGATTAAATATTGTTAGTGAATTATTACCCAACTATAACTAGTAACATTAAATTTATTTGCATTATTCGAATAACACACCTAAATTAGACTTTACTATTTAATTTGTACTGGCCAATATTCTCACTAGCCGACTATTGCTACCACTACTACTAGAACTAGCGCACCTGAAATGTCAACTAGTGAACTAGTGTGCCTAAAATGTAGATTCGTTAACTAAGATGCTAAAGTCAAATTTATTTACACTAGTTATATTACTAGTTAAGTAGTATAATTCAAAGTGCTCACTGGATAATTGAAAATATTTGATCTTACTATTTAACTAGTGCCTCTAAATGTCAAGTAGTGCACCTAAAATGTTGATGATTTTTTTTAAAACAAAGCAAATTCAATATTCAAAACAAAATACAAATGACTAATAAAATAAAATGAAAGGCAGCAGAAAGAAAAAAAAATCGTGTAATATCTGCACCTTTTTCCACCAAAAGAAATTCAAACAATAATAATAAAAAACAGAAAAAAATAATAAAAATCAAATCTTAAATAACTAGAGTGCTTAAAGATGTCAGTAAGTTGACTTATATTCCAAAAAGTTAACTAAAGTTTTGCTATCAAATTTGAACACTTTGACAGCCATTATTGACTACTAGGAAAAATCTTTTTTTTACTAGTAAACCTGTAGAGATTTCTTAAACCTTAGTAGTTGTTGACTGCTTTTGTTAGTGGTTATAGTAAAGAGTTTTTGTTGAGCCAGAGCACCAAAATGTTTACCTTGTGCAGTCACAAACTAGCAGGCGGAAATGAGACTTGGTATGAAATATATAGAATAAATAAATACACAAAGGGCTTGCCATATWGCCCTGAAGCRCACAGCAATGCCCTGAAATCTTCTGATTCATTTGCTGGCTCTGCATGACTGGACAACGTACTTCTGTAATTAGAAGAATATCTGTGTGGAAAAGATGGATGAGTCTCTCCGTTCGGTAAAACCAAACAGTCTACTGTGATGCAGAGCGGCTTCAGTATGCTTGGATTATTTGCTTATATAATACAAGAAGATAAAATAAATTTATGGCACCTGCAACAGGCTTGTTTTGGGAACATAACYGCAGGTCGTTATCATCGGTTCTGCACAGTTTTAATTAAAGGATGACTTTAAAAGCATCTTGTTCAGTTTTAGTGGGTCTCAGAAAAGTTGGCACTGTTGGGAAATGCTAACTCGTGTTGGTTATGAACATTTCTTGAAGGGATGCATTTCTCCTGCCACTTTGCATGCTGGAGTTTTTAACAAAGACCTTGTGAAATCCTTTAGACCTCAGAGTATGCATGACTCTCAACTACTACACCAAGTCTGTGGTAAATATTAGTAAAACTGTGTATGTTGTAAAAATTTCCATGGGTAATTATCTATGGAAGCCAGTTTAAATCAGTTGTAGATGTTCATTCAATAGTTTCTGAGAGCTTCATTGTAATCTGTCCACTGGTTGCTGACAGACAGAAACATTTGAGCGTGCAAGTAGTGGTGGATTATAAATGTTAGAAAGTTAATAAAACCTGACTGAAAGCTACGTCAGGACCCCACAGTCGAATATTTTTATTTTCATTTTTCTGTTCCAGGTTTACCTATGAGATCGCCCCTGTTTTTGTGCTGATGGAGCAGCTGACGCTCAAAAAGATGAGAGAGATCGTTGGCTGGCCAAACGGAGAGGGCGATGGGATATTTTCTCCAGGTAAAAACAAGCAGCTGAACAAAGCCCGTCACTCATCTCYATTTCATTAGATGTGTGCTTTTCAGCAAGGATTTATGATTCCCTGTGATAAAACAATGCATCTAAATATTCAGATATAATTATTTATGCAGAAAAGCATAATATGCTGCAAACAGATGATGGCAAAACCAATTTAAATAGCTGGTTTTAATGATAGCTGTTGATTTATGGAAAACTAAAGAATTAATTAAAGGGCTCATGAAAACTGAGAATATGATAAGTGGAGCAAACATTGAATGAAGGATGAAGCAGAGGGCTGGGACAGTAAACAGGAAACACATGGACAGAAAATTAAACAAAGACACATCAGCGTCAAACAGGAAACCAGAAAAAAACTAAAGCTGAGACATGAGAGAAGCACGTCATTAAAAGAAGTTGCACCAAGAAGACTCTCATTAAAACAGTTCAAAATAGCAGTCAAAAACCAAAATAATTTAACATAATATTTAAATAAAGTCTTGTTTTGGAAAAAGGCCTATTTAAAAGTTAATAATTAATATATTTCAGTTTGTTTTTAACCTGCTGAATGCATAGGCCCATAATTAAATAATTTATTTAGTCTGTTTTATAGATTTTAAACATAAATATGAGCTTTTCTTCAATAAAATGTTTAACAAAGAGATGACTCAATCTAAACTAAACCCACTAAACCCAAATTTGGGCATGAGTTGGGACACATCTCTCTATCAGGACTTTTTGCTATATTTTCCTGGAACACAGACATCAGTTCTTACAGGAATATTTTCTCAACATTGTGTGAGAACAGCTATTTCCACTCAGATAATCCTTAATCTACCAAATAAACATACATCCCTTCAATAACACTTCCCAGAAATAATACAGGTTGTCAAACATATGTTGATCCAAACTTTATTGTGCAGGAGTCACAGAGAGATGAGGTCATCATGGCAAAGAAAAGAAAAACAGTTACAGTCAGTCAGTGAGAGTTCAGAAGCAAGAACAAAAAATAAATAAAGTGCAAAACAAAAGATTACTGAAAATCACACAAGATGTAGTTTAGGTATTTGAAAATAAGAGCAAAATTACGATTTAAAACGTAAATAAAAGTTTCATGTAACTACAGGGATAAGTAGCACTTTTGTCTGTGCAGGGTAAACTACACTGTTCTTTTTATCCCACCTTTACTGTTTTCTTCAGGAGGAGCCATTTCCAACATGTACAGCGTGATGGTCGCCAGATACAAGGTCTTCCCTGAAGTCAAGACCAAAGGCATGGGAGCCGCTCCGAGGCTGGTGCTCTTCACCTCTGAGCTCGTTAGTCCAACATTTACATAAATCTTAACAATCCGCCACCCCACACCTTTTTTTGTTTGTTTGTTTCTGGTGGATAAAACCGACTCTTGTGACTGATGATGTTCTGTTTCTGCAGAGCCACTATTCAATCAAGAAAGCGAGTGCAACTCTGGGTTTTGGAACAGAGAACCTGATCCTTTTAAAAACAGATGAGAGGTTTGTTTTTATAACCTGCTGTGCACACTCAGAAACTGACATTTTTAAATGACATATGGCTTTTTTTTTCCAGAGGRCGAGTCATTCCTGCTTATTTGGAGGCCAAAATAATCGAGGCCAAGCAAAAGGTAAAAAAAAAAAAGTCTGATGACTTATTTATTTCCCACAATTCATTTCTTCCTACACTCAGAAATACTCATCTAAGCTGTAAGACTCGCTTTAAGTAAAATAAATGTCCAAGGTGCTGAAGCAGCAAAAGMAAACCCTCCTTTCACTTTACATCTGATGGTCTAAATCTCCTCTCGTGAAAGTAATTTCTAAAAAAGCAAAGTGCAGATTAAAAAAGAAAGAAGGAAACACAATTTTCCCTCCAGCGACAAAGAAGCATGCAGAAAGAACGAAAAGAAGACAAAACTACCAGAACTGAGACCAGATTTTTTTGTACCTTTTTAATCTTTGTCATGCTTTCGGCCTGCAGGGTTATGTCCCCATGTATGTGAACGCCACCGCAGGCACCACCGTGTACGGAGCCTTCGACCCCATCAACGACATAGCAGACATCTGTGAAAAGTACAAGATTTGGCTTCACGTGGACGTAAGAAAAGCCTCTCCTATGAACACGRATTTACATTTCTGCTCCACGTGTAGCGATTAAAGCAGCGTGTTGTGTTTGTGTTTGTGCAGGCTGCGTGGGGAGGGGGTTTGCTGATGTCCAAGAAACACAGATACAAATTAAAYGGAGTAGAAAGGTAAGGAGCAAAATGTGGGATCAAGTTTATCATTTTAAATGTACAACTCCAACCATAAAGCAACATAGTGTGGAACAATTCCAACGAATAGCCACAAATAAATGGGTAATTCTAATCACAACAAATCAAAAATTGATTCACAATCCACAAAATCYATTAGGGTGCATGTGTCAAATTCAAGGCCCGTGGGCCAAATCTGGTCCTCGTTACCATAGTATACATCTCCAAAGGTAATGCTTGAAATGTGAAAGAGTTTGATAGTTTCTCTTTTAGTCTCTGTATTCAGTGCAGTTTTCTCATGACAGCTGGCCAACTTTCAAACCAGGAAAAGTAAGTTAGAATTTTTCAGGAATCGTTGGTTTTGATGTGGAAAGAGCAAAAAAATCAACTTTAATTATGTTTTCCTGTATTCTTCTCTTTATTAAAAGTCAAATAATTGGATTTTTAATGAGGTTTTTTTTTAACTGATTTGCTGGATTGTGATAAAATCTGTCTCTAAGAAATAATAAATGAAAAAGTTCTTGATAAGGCGTAAATATAAACGCTATGTCTCTAAATTCGATCCTTTTTTTTTTCTTTATCGGTTATGTTATGCATAATGCTAATTCTAAATGCTACATAAAACACCATTTGAAAAAGGTTAATTGCTTTTCTATAGGAATAGTTGGTGAAATTACTTTTTTTAAATTAATATTGTTGAAGTTTTGAATTTTGGACCTCTTGTGTTACTGTGTTTGACATCCCTACATTAGGGTAATGATGGAAAATTTGCATGGGTTTTAAAAATGAGCAGATTTCACCATAACAAAAATCAACATGATGACTCATAGTTCCCCATCCTGATCGTCATGACAAAGCAAAACAAGCTCTCAAAATTAGTTTCTTTCCTCGCAAAGAAAAATATGCTAAAGGTTGTTCAAATATATATATAT